>NW_017100261.1:8970676-8987508 GCF_001263275.1 Habropoda laboriosa
ATTTATTAAATAGGAGAATAATTTTTTTCTTGTTATTCTCTTAACACTCCGTAGACAATCTGGGTCTTTAACGACCCAAGTGAAATTTCACTCTATTTATTATTTCTTCGAAATGAATTTTTATTTTTATTAAAAAAGTTTGAAACATTCGACTTAACGAACAACTGTACAATGTAGTAGAGACTTTGATAAATACTCCAGAATTTTTTTACATTTTTTGAAAGTTCACAGCAATGAAAAAATTAAACTTGGACACAAACTACTCAGTTTGCCTTTGGAGTGTGAAAAAGTATGTTTGTCTACGGAGTTGTTAAAACTTTTCTCCAGATTCCAATCATTTCAGTCCATTAATAAGTACTCAGTCTACTATAAAATCAACCATGGAATGCAAGCTTAATTCCACATTTCACGAAGTAAACCATAAACGCACCATTACAAGGAACGACCAACAACCACGATAAAAACGGCAAATCACGATAACGTTGGAAAACAAAGCGTGCAACGACTCTCATTACGTCAGCACCACGTAATTTCTTCAGAGCGTCTCCCTTTCTCTATGGGCTGTCTCCTCCCTTCCAGCGAGCGGGACAGGCGTGAATGATATTCTGAAAAGCGGTTCGAGACAGGAGAGGGTGGAAAGACGGGCGGGCGAGGATCGTGGCGTCGGTGAATTACATTGAAGAGCCGACTGAATGACAGCATTTATCCGCTTGTGAGCCAGAGGGACGCGCGTGGATGCGGAATAACGCGTTATAGTACGCATACCTGCTGAAATTTCCCTTCCGCCACGGGTTAACGCGATTCCACATGGAAAATAGAGCAAAGTACACGGGGCCGTTTTTAAGTGGATTACAACAAATTACGCGTATTAAAGGCCGGCTCGAGCACGGAACCCGCTAAATCCTCATTGATTCCTTTGCAGTTTGGAACGTTCCGCGCAACCATATACGAACCCACCATGCTCTGCCCCAGGACAATGGAATAATCGTGAGAAGCTAATGTACAGCGGTATATGGATTATGTATGGGGTTAAGATAATGTGGGAAAGCCGAGGTGTTCGTTGCGCTATTCAACCACCGCGATATCACCTGTCCTTTGGTCGCCTTATCGGCGAGGGATGATAGCGAAAGGGTTGGCGGTGCTCGTGGAGGAAATAGCAAAAATAGAGAATGTTTCAGTGGTTGAAACGACGTGGAGATTAGAATACGAACGACGTTGATAGCGTACATTCAGGTTCTTGGAGTTCTTAGGCTTGGAAATATTTTTTTCTGAATTTTTTACGAGATCCTTTAGGGTTCTCTCGTAACTTCTGAATTTTGGAGATTTCGGGTCAGAAAGCTTTTATCTCGCAGTTTTGCGGTTTCTCCCTTTTTAGAACTTTTCAGATGCTTCAACGGAATTTATCTTAGTTTCTTAAACTTCGAGATTCCTTCAGTTTTTTAGTCTGTTTCAGGTAGTTTGGTTCTACGAATTTTTTACACCCTCTAAAACTTCCTGCAGATTTTCGATTTACGAGTTTCTTGGTTTTCCAAATTTCCAGAACTCCGTCTATTTTGTCAGATCCACCAGTTTAATTGTCTCTCTACGTCGAAAAAGTTTCCTCGGACGAAGAAGCCACGTGAGAAATCATCGAACTTCCCGAAACTCTTAAAAAATCCCCCAAGTTTCTCAAACCTGCGAAATTCTCCGATCTACCGAAATTCGAAATCCCATTCGAACACTCGAAACCCATCCATCTTACCAAATTTTCCCAATCGTAATGCTCATCGAATCTCCCGAACGTTCCTCGAGCTCCTCGAGCCTTTCAAGTCGAGTGAAATTCGAACGTTCGAACTGGCGTTTTCCATCAGCCGGATCTCTATCGCTTGTCCAACTACCGGGGGAATCATTATTCTTCGCGTGTGCATGACTCGAAATGGAACGACGGTGGCAGGTAGTATAGGTGGTGCGGGCATCCCGGATGAATAATTCTCGTTAAGTGTCGAAACATTTATCGAGCGTGAAAATATGTCGAACCGCGTGGAGTTTATTAGGCGGAACTAACGGACGGTTAATTGCGAGTAACATGTTACTCGAGGTGCCGCGTCGATACGGCGATTTTATGCGTAATGACGACAATCATTTATGGAAAATAGCTCCGCGACACCCGACGTTATCTCCTCGCATGATTACGTCCCTACGTCGACCGTGTCCCCGTTGCAACAAGAGAAAAGACGCTCGCGTGTCGTCCCTCGGCCGCTTCGACTTCCAGGATCGTTAAGCTACTCCGCTACTTTCGTTGCTATCGCTGCTTTCGGACTAATTTCAATTTCCAGGAATAATGTCCGCACGTTTAGTCGGCCGCTTCGTCAACTTCTGCTAGACGTAAAAGTTTCCAAGGTGACAAATTTTTTCAGAGTCTCCGTAAGGGAGTATTTAAACTGTGGAAGTTATGTGTATCAGCTGGAGGATTTAAGATACGACGCACGTTGTGAAGTTGTCGAAAGTGAGATTGCTAGAGGCAGCGTTGTTGAATCTTTACGAGACACAAGTTCTTTTCTTCGTAGGTAATACTTTTATTAAAGCATATTGAATAAAATAAAATTTTATCGAAATTTATCAGCGTATGACATGTTGCTAACATTTAATAAGTTTCATTTCATTTAACACGATTTAATACAAAGTAAATATAGTTGAGTGGAATATTTCAAATATTAAGAGCACAGTGATGAATTAATATCGAGACTTCAACCCTTTACTTTACGGTTTTCTCATTGGTCCTGCAAAGGTCAAATAGGAAAAGCTGAATGATTGTAAGTTATTTCAATTCGGTAATCTTCAATTTTGTAAATTAAAACTGAAGTCAGATTTATAACTAATCTCTTCACCTTGATCGCAATTTTACCCGAGTCTGACTCGTTATCAAGCAATTGCTTCATTTTAACCCTTTCGCTACGCAATTATTTTTCCATCAACTCTATTATCCGAGTTCGTTATTGTTTCTTATTACTTTTTCGTGAAGAGAATATCACAGTGAGACTAAATATTGATTTTCGTCGATTCACATCACTTCCTTTCGATATTCTTCGTCGAGTGCATTAACGATGTACCATCGTCATTTCTCCGCACGACTGGTCGAACATTGTCAATGTAATTTCTACAATTGGCAGCATCGGAAATGCGGTTATCTCGCGAAACAAATAACGGTCCTCAAGACGATCCGGAGCCGCGTTGTGTAAGCCGCTTAACGATTTAACGCGAGAACACGCATTCGGAAGTGGTGAGGCCCGTGTACCAGATCATAATGCGATTAGACTCGTGTTTTCTCCGCGTAGCGTTCACGCGACCGAGAGCCACGGCGCGCTCTCGTCCCAAAAATACGGGATACACGAGCCAACCACCGCTTGTATCAAAGTTATCAAACCACGCAATTTATGGCTCCTCCTTTCACGCTGCTTCTGTTGCTCGTGGACTCTTTCCAAGATTCAACAAGTCCCCTGATGCCGTGATAAAACGCGACACGGTGTTCGTCCCAAACGAGAGACGCTTTGTCTCGCGGTTAGAACCACCTCCTTCTCTATTTCTCCATCTCTTAACCCTTTTCTACTGCGACCGTACTCCTATGGCTACGTCACACCGCGCAACATGGTCTTTGTTCACGCAGATTACGAACTTGTGTAAAAATATTTATTGTGAATTAGAAATTTGGTAATTTAGTAATATATCGGATTTTCAGAGGTGGCGAGAACCTTGCCGACTTCGGCACAGATGTTTCTTTCAGCGTAATGTTACATTCCTATCGAAAGATACACCGCTTGTGTTTTACTTTCAAATAATTATTCGTTTCGTTCCATTTCAGTTTCAAATGAGATCTGCTTTCGCGCACACCGATTCTGTTTTATCTTCAAATCGGGCACGAACTTTTGCAATCATCCGATAAAATGTCATTCTACGTTTTAAAGTGAATAAAAGAACTCAGTCTGCAGGCTTACTTTTGTGCGCGTTGAAATTTGGTACCCAAAGGGTTAAAGCGTTCCGCGTCACATATGAGTCACTCGATTGGCTTCAAAGAAAGCAGAATTTTTGAAAGTAGGTTAATGAAGGTATTCTTCCGGATATAACACGCTGGAGATGTGAAATGAGATCGAAGCTTGAAATGTTCGTTCTTTTCTCCTCCCCTTTAATTAACACGCTCTAATTGATATGTGACTCGCGACAGTTATCAGAGGTGATATCTTTTTATTAGATAGAGGAGAGGTACTTCTTTGCAATTCGAGTTCTAAGCGAAATGAGAGTGTCAACAATTCTGCAATGGAATATTTCCAACTGTCAACAGAAACTTGTGAATTTCCCGCGCCGCGGAACGTGAAATATTCCAATTTAACGCTATCTACTTCAGAGCAGCCCGATTTAGCCCACACTATTTCCATTCTTATGGTGATCTTGACACTAATTCTTAGTTAAGCTGCTATAAATGTCCCACAACTTGCTTCTAGCAAGCATTGCTCAGTTCTACCGTAGATAATAAGAGACTACAGAATAAAATACATTTTCCTCTGGCACGATGCTAAAACAAATATTCCATTTTTCCGCTCAGACTCGGAGCTCTGATAAATTAGACCAGATTAGGTTGTACGTTTCACTTTTTAATCCTGCGTTAGGTGAATTTTTATATTTCAGGAATTTAGGATTCTTATTTTCTGTTTGCATTGCTTCGAAGCCTCAAACCACTGAAATCTCGTTGACGAACGCGAGGACAAGGGGGATTTAAAGTTGACGAGGTGAGGTAAATCGAATCGAAATCGAATCGAAATCGAATACAAAATTCATTTCACTCTTTTTCGACATTTCGAAGTTTTACAATACCCTTTTTCCATTTAAATGATTTCAAAACCTCAAATCACTGAAATCTCTTACAAGGATCAGGGGGGTTTAAAAACCACAAGGTGAGGTAAACAGAGCCTCCTTGATTTCATATGTTATTGTTACAATTCTAAAATTAACAGAAAGAAAATTATGGCGTTAGATTTGTCAGACTTCTTCCTCTACTTTCTCGCAATACAGTCCTTTCTCCGTGGAAAACACATGTTATCCTTCGTTTTCGTATTCAGACAAAGTATTAACCCCGGAGAAACGAAAGAAACAAAAGAAAGGGGGAACGATACAGCTAGTCGATCGAAAGTTTCCAAGACGGGCCGTCGCTACTGGTTACCGTGACATTAACAAATATGTTAAACGGCGAAACACGAGTCGCCGGTGTAATTGCTCGCGAAGAGAAATGGCCAGTGACAAGGCGAAGAGTAAAGTAAATACACGGCCGTCTGTTCGTTCAAACAGCCCGGCCCCAGCTGGCTCGTCAAACAGCCAAGACATGGACTACTTTGTATAAATACTACTGAATGCCGTTACGGAATTCATCGCCGGCTAATCTGTTTGCGTTACATTGTTTTAGTTCACACTGGCCCCCGTGTGTTTGCACGGGACGGTTTTTAGCCTGTTCGTCTCAGAGACCGGTTGGCCAGTGTCCCTGGACGTTCGTCCTACTATTTACCTCTTATTTTCACGCTATTAACCGAGAGAAATTGTACCACGACGACCCCGTTCCATCGCCGTGCAAGTTAGAATTTGTTTCTTTAACAATCTTCGTGGTTCTTGTACTTTATGACGTTAATAAAGATCGTGGATTGTGACGTAAACAGGTAGCCATGGGTAATGAGGCTTTGAAGTTAGATAATGCAAGAAGGAAAATATTGGAAGTATATCTTGGGACACCCTGTATATGTTGAAGAGAGTAAGGAGAATGAGGAAAGATTACATCTTGCTGGGTTTGGAAATCAAAATAACGATGAGATCACTATTTTCAAGTTTCACTTGAAATGTAAGTTGACCTTTTTCTGGAACACCCTGTACACGTCCAAGAGAGCAAGGAGAACGAGGAAAGCTCGTGTAGTATGTTTGCCAGAAGTGGAAACTTGAACGTATAAACCAACCGAATACACCAGAGAAATAAGAACAAAGATGAAGCAATTAGGATTGGAATCTTACACCGAGCCCCTCCGCAGATAAACAACCCACTCCTCGCCATCTCTCCGAGAGTGAAATTTCACTTTCACGAGGACCAGAGGATAGACAACAGTGGCAGGTATGCGGCAAACTCGACAAATCCGCCCCTTCGAGACGAAGGTGGGGGAAGAGAGCAAGAGAGTAGCAATTTTCTACACACCCCTCGCCGCGACGAGGGGTTAATGAACTTACCGCAATCAACGTTGCATTTACCTAAAACCTGCTGGCCCGCCGCGGCAATTATCGATCCGTCGTTCCTATGAAATTACTTCCCGAACAAGAAAAGGATAATTTCGCCAAATTGAATCCCGCACAGAAGCCGGTATCGACCGTAGGCCGAGCAAAGGGCGGGGACAACCCTTGGCATACTGCGACACGCGAACGAGAACGCATGGCAATTTATTGCAATCAGTGTCCTCTGCACACCGAGGTTCGTTCGAAGAAAAAGGCGTATCGACGGGCGACGCACAATGCGTGTTCGAGAGTATGTTCGCTCGTGGGTGGACTCACCACCGTATACGGAGAGAACATGCGCCACGGGAAGAGAGGAGTTAGCGTGGAAAATTAGCCCTGATTTTGTCTGCGGTCGAATTGTTTGTTCGCGAGTCTGCAACTGTATTTTGTTTCTCAGATTTCGTTGAGATTAATTGAATAAATGGGAGGAAGAAGGTTTACAAGAGGTCATCCTGAAGTGATAATCACTGATTTTGATGAAACTTTGGTATGTGACAGATCTCAAAAATATATTCGACATGTATTTTTTTATATAGGCAAGCATCCACAGTGAAGGGATGAAAATCGCCCGGAAAGTTGGAGGTAGTAAATATATTGAGGCTAATATTTCGAAAACTAATAGATATAGAGGAGTAGCATCAATTGACGAATTTTGTAGTTTTCAAATGAAAAATTTGAAAAATAAAAATAATAAATAATTTTAGCAAAATAAGTTTATTATCCTCATTTTTTAAGGCAATTCTTACCCCTTCAATGTGGACAAAAGTGTGGATAAAAAAATGTCAGATATTCTTTTGTATAGCACCATGTACCAAAGTTTCGTCAACATTGGTGACTGTCACTTCAGGATGATTCCTTGTTAGTTGAAATTTGTATAGTGAAGAATTGAATAATACAATTTTTTAATGAATAACGAACAATACATTAACGAGAGATGAATAGATAGCCTGTAGATTAATACGAAAGTTATTCCTACGACTATGAACGAAAAGGAAATATCGAGGAAGCATAAATAGGAAAAGTATAAGCGATAAATTGAAGAAACGAGACACTGGTTACGTTACTACGGTGGAATCAATTTAATCCTAATAAAAAGGGTCCGAGAACAAGGAGGGTATCGAATGGGCAGTGTTCCAGCGCCCACCCGCGAAAGGAGAATTCATTTCACGAAAATGGTATCAAAAAGATATCAAGGAATCGCAAAAAACGACCAAGAATGTATAATCGATTAACCCTCCCACTTTAGCGGAATGGTGGAACGCTTGTTATGTAACTGGGTTGAGGTCAATTTGAGCCTGATCAAAAAAGTTGCAGAACAGAGAGGGTGTCGAATGAAGGGGTGAATGAATATTTATCTTCCTAGAAAAACCGTGTTAAAGAGTCATCGAAAAATCTACCTAGCTAATATTACGTCAATATTATACTTTAAAACTAATAAATCCATTATTTATTATCACCTTACAAATTGACACAGTGTTACGAAACCTTGTTTCCAATCTACCAGGTGTTTCAAAAATAATGGTTCTGACGATATCAAATTTTTAAATGTATTTTGTATTCGATGAGTCTCCACTTGTTCACCATCACTGTTAGTACGTTCTTGGAACCTCTTTTTCTTTCACAAATCGAAGGATACCAACTATACAAATAACATTCTGTTAAAATTCTAATTAACCCGTGCTTAAAAAACTCGAACTCAACATTACCCCTTGAACGATCTTAAAAAATTCCTTCTTGGAACCTTCTTTTCTTTCACAAATCGAAGAATACAAACTATACAAATAACATTCCGTTAAAATTCTAATTAACCCGTGTTTAAAAAACTCGAACTCAACATTACCCCTTGAACGATCTCAAAAAATTCCCGTCGAAGGAATTGCTTTATAAACGATCCCTCAAACCTCGCAAAGAAGAAAAAAGAACTCCACCCCAAACGATGGCGTTCCTTTGCATCCTAAAACAGCGGGCAACAGTCGTGGAACTCATACATCACCATCAGCGGCATCCATAGCACCCTCTTATCGTGGCAATCGATTCGTCAAAGGAAACACGGTAGGAACGGAGCACAAGAAACGAACGTCGTTGAAGCGTCGCGACCCTCTGAAGAACATTAAAAGACCCGTCGACCCGTGGAGCTCTCGCAACCCCCCCGTAAGAACTCGCGTCATCTTCTCTCCTTTAATTATCACCCCCTCTCTCCCCCTCTTTCTCTCGTTCACCCGCCCTGTTGTCGAATGCATAACTAGCGTAACGAGTTCTGGGTGCAGCGGTGAGAGACGAGACGAGACGAGAGAAAGAAAGGAATTCCGACGGAGTGGAGAGACGCGGGCGGAGGGAGGCGCAGAGAGGGTGGAACAGAGAAGTTGCATTTTAGTTTATTCATATTCAAGCGGCCGGAGAGAAATCCGCCGGTGGGATCGAGCCATCCGCAGAGGATTTTCCGCGTTTGCAAATTGCGAGGCTGCAGCTGCAATGCGGCTATCACGGAGGAGGGGCTGGAACAGCCTAGGGGTGGAAGTGATGGGGGCCAAGGAGGGGGGCGGGCGTTCGTTAGAAGCCGTCAATTAACGCGAATCGAATTAAGCCGGGTGTACTCGGCCTGCTCGGTCGCGCGGACACGCGCTCAGAAACCGTTTCGTCTGGAAAATATCTTTGGTTACTTACCCCCTCTTACTATCACTCTTTGTGTTTTCTGTCTTTGCACATCTCGTTTCTATGATTCTTACGGAGTTACGGAGGTATTAAGTCGTTTAGCACGAAATGTCGAATTTATAATTAGACACAGATTGATCGTGAGTGATTTCTTCCATGACCCAACTCCGTTCTCCCTTAAATTGTCCAAAACTGTAATATCTGCTCCTCGACATTTATCAAGTTGAGTAATGTGAAATGTGGGATTCCTAATAATTGATCCTTCAGGTGATTAAGTGTTGAAAAGCTTCGAGGTGTTTCATAGAAACCCCTTGAGAAACTTAGAACTCACAAAAGACACATAAAAAGGCACCCTCTGTCTATTGACCCGAAACATACAGAATTTGGAACCTACACTTCCTCTATCTCCGTCAGCAAAATTCCCCGAACCAACCCTATTCCTGCCGCGCAAGATATACTTTTAAAAAAACCATTCTACACTTCCGCCTCCAGCTGAAAACCCATCCTCAACACCGTTCAACCCTCCGGTACGTTTGCTTTTTCTGTTTCCGCGCGAGCAATCGCTCGGAAGCGTAGCTGCAGGAAGAACAAGGGGGCAACGGGGAGGACACGCGATCGAGAGGTGGGCGAGAAGGGGAGGAAGGAAATCAAACGTGCACCCTTGTTGCTCGTCTCTAGGCTGTTACACGGAGACGCTTCTTCGCGATGTTTGCTGTGAAAACACGTGCCTGTTCCGTCGACGTGGACGGAGGCGGAACACGTTGAGGAGGAAACGGAAGGCGGAAGGGAGGGAGGGAGCCACGGGGAATATTATATAGCGAGCATGCCTCGATACACCGCGTCACATTCCGTTTCCTCCTTCGAAAATTCTTCTACGCGCGTTCTACCACGTCCTACTCAAACGACGAAGCCTCCAGACATCTCGATGCTCCGTCTGACTCCGCGTGAACGTGCTCGAGACAGCTCTTCGATCGTTCTCTTTTCCCCCTATCTTCTCTTCCAGTCCTCTATTTTCCTCTTTATCGGGAGAACGTCGCGCGTTACGGGATTGTTGGCGTCTTCTTGTCTCTCGACAGCCTTTCTCCGCCTGTCAAATTTGTTTGCCCGTTTACACCGCTTAACTCGGACAACATCCTTCGAACGATCTTTGAACACCGTTTCAGTTGGGGGATGGTTAAATTTTGCGGGTGTTATTCCCTGTGGAATTAAGCTCGACTCGAGTGTTCGGGAATTGCGCGTGAAATAGTTAGGAGAAGTTTGTGTGAATGGAATTTTGAGTATGATCAGGATGGAATTGGTGTAATTTTGGAATTAAAAAGAAGGTTCAAGGGAGGAACTGTAGCTTTCTTGAAGCCTTTCTAGCTTTTAATATTTCTTTATTCCATTTGAAATGGGTTGCAGGGATCTTCTTGTGTAAGTCTCATTTTATTTGTTCATTGTTGTACTACTATATTAACACCGGCCAATTTCTTTATAGTAATTATTAATTCTTATTCTTTGCAGTTTTATAATAATTATTAATTATTCTTTGCCTCTCCCACCAAAATACAAGGTTGTAAACAACAGTAATGTTGTTTCTCATGAATGAAGAAAAATTGGGTTACAGAGGATTAAAATGAAGTAGGTACTTACATTACCGGCCAAAAGTTTAAGCTCACAATGCATTGCAAATTGCATAAAACTTTCCAGGAAAAAGTTGACAATTTTAGGAATTTTTTGACAAATGTTTTATTAAGCAAATTATTCGAACCGAAGTAACTGACCATTGGAAAGGAATTAGTAACAGATTCAATACTGAAGCAAATTGGCAAGTAGCCCAAAACTTTTCTTCCTTAGTTTATATCGATTAAATAATACCAAATATTTTTCCAAGCTTCCAATTCCCCCTAAAAGATAAACAAACCCTCACAAACCCACAAGCAACAAAGTTCTACGAAACTTACGGATCTCCTCTGGTATTACTCAACACTTCGCTCGTTCTCTGCGATAGCCAATCTAATCTGAAGCCAGTGTCACCTTGTCTTTCATTAATTTTCACATATTACTCACCCGAACAAATCAGCCTAAATCATTGCACCCATAGCCACCAACCCCTCCAGCTTCAGACCACAAATTACATATAGGAAACCAATTACCATTTTAAGTTTATAACCTCTATTCAACATTAAAATTCTGTCTTCTGTAAATCGTACCTTTCAGTATATAAAAAGAATAAAAACTTACATCAGTGAACCCTTAAAGAGTGTTGAATCCACGAAATCAACAACACCGAAGTGTTCACGCGTCAGTCGGTCACATCTCACAAGAAGCTCCGCCCAGAATCGACCAAACTCCATCGGTGTTCATCAAAAACCCATCGAATTAAACCGCCAGTCTCCCATCTAACATTTCACGCCCACATCCCCTAAACAGCCGATCAATCTCTCCCAGGGTATCGATCAGGTGGGCGCCGTCGATCAATTTGTCGCGGCGCGGCGTCGTGACACCTGGCTCGCTCTAATCACGCGGCCAGCTGTCGAGAGCCTACCCACTGGGCAAACTTCGCGCACGGTTTCTGCGTCGTGCATACTTTGCATACCAGGAGGCGGCCAAGTCCATTTGATGTGGTCAGGACCCAAAGGTTCGCGCAGCTCAACCACCCAAAACCGCCCACCATTCCCCCGTCGTTTTCATCTAGAGTTAGAGGCGCGAGGGGTGGAGATCGTTGCGTTCAATTCAGCCTTAACGGTATCTTACAGGCCTGGCCAGGCAGGATATTGCAGGCTGTAGGATGTTTGACTTGCCAAGTAAACCGCCGTCAACGTAACCCGCCGCCCTCTGCCTGATACCGTCGTTTCTCGTGTTCCTCTACCGATATCCACGTTCCGCAGTTTCCGCCAGGCGTGTTCTAATAAGGGATATTATACTGCAGAGAGTGGCTAAGGGAGCGCGAGTCAGCAAGCAGCTGCTGATGCTGGTAGGGGAAGAGAGTGAGAGAGAGGAGAAACGAGAGAGGGACAACTTTGTCTTGGCACTGGCTGCCGCTACGCTAAATTGCGGCTTACCTACCGTAATTAATTTCCGCAGATTTATATCCGACGAGCCGACGCGTCGTTGGCAGCGTCGCGTCACTCTCTGCGCGACACCACGCCAGCCTTCCTGACTTACTCTTCCACGTCCTTTTCTCTGCCCTTGCGAACCGTGAACGAGGAAGCGGAGGGAACGCGCGTGCACGGGATTCTTCGACGCGGCGGGACTAGGGGATAGTGATCTAGGATGGTGTTGCGGAAAGTTGGGAGGACAGGTTGCAAGGTTGTTTGGGTGAATTGTGACTCTTAGTAGAGTGAAATCGCTTGAACGTTGTTTGCCGAAGTTTTGTTCGGGTCTCTGCACATTTTTGGGGGATTCAGCTGATTGAGGAGGATTTTGTAATTCCGGAATTTTGGCAATTTCAAACTCGCGTATGGAGATTTAAACATTCGGAGAATTGTTGAAGATGTACAAATTGAAGAGTTTAATTATTCTGAGAATTTGGTAGCTCTAACGAATTACTGGTAAAGCTTTTGTCAAGCCGATCGAGAAAAATTTGTGATAATTTCAAGCTTGGAGAATTTAACATTGGACGCTTCGAAAATTCTGGAAGATGTGAAAAATTCAAAAGCTCAATTCTCGTGTAAGGACCAAATACCTGGGAATCTACGAGTTCTAGCGATAGTCCGAATTAGTTCACATAACTGAGCGGATCGCAAACGAAGCTCTTCATCCCTTTTGCGTCTACAATCACGACGACGATCTGTCTGCAACATTACACGCTGCCAGCGTCATTAACGAATCCCCTAATTGGAAATTTTTCCACGTGACAGTGCAGAGCGGTAATCGACGTTCGATCAGAGAATTACAATTCGTTCGGACTAGACCGAATCGCAATCCTGCTCGTTTGTCGAGAATTTCGAATTTCACACCTAATTTTCCCCGTGTCTGCGCCGACGATTTCAAATTTTACAGGGCCGAACGCAATTAAGTTCTCCATGCATGTGGATACCTGAGGTTTCGCGTCAAAGCGTTTCGAGAGCCCACGGCAAACGGATAGAGAATGATCGAAAATGAAATTTAATTTGGAACTGGTTGCTACGTTCGCGAGAAAAAAATTCTCTGTGCGCCCGTGGAATGAGGATAATAAGATTCTCTGTGCGCCCGTGAAGTGCGGAAAATAAGATTCGACGCGTGTCCCACGCAACAGGGAGAATAAAACGAAAAATTCCAGGCGATCCACGCTTTTTTCCACGCTATTTATCGGAAATGGCTGTCCCACTGGCGCCCCATTTTTTTTCGCCCCTTCTTCTTGCCTTAGAGAAGTTCATAGCTACGTCCCGCTGGAAACGACTACCGTTGAGGATGAAAATTTCAGTGAAAATTCGAATTGAAGGGACTCAATCGTGTACCTGAAATTTTAGTACTGACTATGGCGAGTGATGTGCAAGCGTGAAGGCTGTT
The DNA here is from genome assembly GCF_001263275.1 of Habropoda laboriosa. Taxonomy (NCBI): domain Eukaryota; kingdom Metazoa; phylum Arthropoda; class Insecta; order Hymenoptera; family Apidae; genus Habropoda; species Habropoda laboriosa. Next base: position 8,984,078 of record NW_017100261.1, read on the forward strand.
TATGGTGAATTGTTCCAAAATATTTCGTTAGTTGTAGCTGCACTTTGAGTTCTTTCAACACGTTTGAGGAAGAATTATAATACACGTTGAATTTATTCATATTACTGAAAAATACAAAAAATTCATATTTTTATAGAATATAAATCAGGAATTCTCATATTGTCTTGAAAAATGCAAATATTATACATACAGTAACTCTACAGAATTTTGATTTTTCAAGATATTTTCAGAAAGTATTAAATTACCCTCAAAACTTGAACTTCTTGAAACTTTTCCTTCGAGTATATAAGCAGCAAAACTCCTCGAAGCAAAAATGTGAAAAGAAATTATCATCAAGGAATCTCAATCAATTCTCAAATTGAATACGAATAAAACGCTCTAAAAAAAAAAAGAAACAAATTCGAAGAAGATAAGTCACCAACGAAAGAAACCATCGAATCTTATCCCTCTATCGTTCAACGACACGAAGATCAAAGGCTGGTGGGTGTCTTAAACCATTCCTCTCGCGGCGTCGTATCTTTGGAACAGCTTGGCCATTCAGCGCGGGCGATCTCCGTTGAAAATCAAATTCCATTCTCGATTTCCAGCCGCGAGCGGAATCGGAACGGAAGAAACGGACGATAACGCGGTCCCGTTCCGAGGGAGAAATAAATTGCGCGTCCAACGTCCGAGCGGTGGTGGTTTCGCGACGGAATATCGATTCCTCCGGGGGCGGCGGCGTCACGGCGGAAAGAAAAGACGCGGACCATTTTAACCGATACACGTGCGCACACGTGTACGCCAGGTCTGCCTTTTGCGGATTCCCGTCGCGTCGACGGATGATACCGTTCACGGGACCGGAAGTCGATTCGATTCAAAAAGGAGCAGGAGAAGGAGGGAGGAGAGGCGAGGCTCTCGCACGAGCGACCAAGAAATCGCGAGATAAGCATCGGGATTCCGGCGCCGAAATGAGGGGATATTAGATCGGCCGGAAATATTTTTATGAGAGATTTCACGGAATCGTGGAGACATTATGAGCGACTGCGCCACGTGAAAATTCGATCGCCAAGACGCTTTTCTATGGATTTCATTGGATACTGTTAACGGTTTTTTTTTTAAGGAGTGTAGATAATGGTTTTGCCGTTTCTTGGAGTTAGGACGGTAATAAATGTTTGAAGTTGTAGTGATAAATAAACAATAGTAGTATTCATTCAGAAGTAACTGCATTTAACCAGTTTCGAAGAAACAAGTCGAGGATTTAACTTGTTTTGTGGTTCTTGCTTAAAAAATTATAATTCCTTTGAAAAGTAAATAGTGTGTTAAATATATTTCTATCTTAGATGTACGAAGCACTCGATTGATCAATCAGAAATCTTATCCATGGCAAATTTTAAAAATTTCAAAAATATCGAAACGAACGAAAAATGAATTTTTCTTCATTCCCCCTTCAAAACACAGCAAAGAACTCCACCCACCCATCGCAACAAACAATCCTCGTAAACACAAGAAGAACACCTTAAAAGAAGAACAACCGCTCACAATCTTCCCCTGAAGAAGCAACGCACACCGGCTGGATTAAAATCGAAGGGCAAGACCGCCGCCCAATATCCCCGATATCCTCGCGAACAAACGAAAGAAGATCCGGCGTGGCCAGCTGTACAATACGTCACCGGGAACATTGTCGACAAAGCGATCAGAGTACAAGTTTCCTTTAATCCCATAAATTTTCATGACGCTCCGTGGGACACACACATAGCTCGGGGACACGAATTTCCCGTTCACTTGGCATCCGTTCACTTCGTTCGACAAGATCGACGGAGGTAGGGGTTGGACCCACTCCTTCCAGCTTTTCGCATTACCATCGAGGAGTTCCTCTGTCCTGAAGGAGAGAAGAATCCTTCTTTCGAGAGCTGGCACGTACGAAAAGAGAGGGAGAGAGCGCGAGAAAGAAAGAAAGAGAGAGAGAGAGTAAGAGGAACGCAGAGAGGCACATTCTGTGATCTTGCGGATATGTTAAATTGATCGTGTACAATAAGAACAGGCTGGTGTGAGCGTGAGTCCTACGCCGGAGGTTCTTACGCCGGAGGTTCCAGACTGGATTCCTGAAAAAGGTCGTCGCGACGGAGTTAAAGGGCTGCCCTTCGGCCAAGGGTACCCCGCCGCGACCGCTTCTACAGGGACATTAATTTTCGACTTGGGACGTTCGCCTTTCTCCGTGCATGTTTATTCAATTCCTACCGAGTGTTTCTTCCTCCCGTGGACCTCCTTGGTCGCATTGCTTGCTACGTCTCTCTGCTCCACGTCATAATGGATTCTTCTCCATCCACGCCTTATTTTCTCCTCTTCCTCTCTTTCTCTCACTCTCTTACACTGCCTGCGTCTCTACGGACGTCGTCGTTTCTTAAAGAGGTAAAAGCAGGCGGAAAGTCTTGCACGCGGTTCGTCTCCTTGGAACGAAGACCAGGTTGATTTGCTTTCTTCGCCTCTAATGAAATACGCGGGACCAAGCCGAATTTTATTTCCCCCTCCTTCGTTTTCCTCGTCCATTTTCTCATTTCCGACGAGAACAGGGGAAGAGAGAGGGGAAGGACGTCGCTAGTAGAAGAAATCTTCACGTCGGACACGGGGATTTGAGAAGTAGACACCGCAGCTTCTTCTTTGCGGCGAGTAACGTACTGCCCCGGCCAAAGTGGCTCGGCGTTAAGGTGTCTCCTCTACGGGATATGTTTCTTACTGAGATTAACTGTGTTTGTAGCAGGTGCTTTCCTCTCTCTCTCTCTCTCTCTCTCTCTCTCTCTCTCTCACTCTCTTTGTCTTTCGCTCGTTTTGTTTGGAGCTTTCTCACAGTCTCGCGACTCCAGACAACCGGGAAATGTCTAAATACTGCGAGGTTAAGCTGGAAACTCGAGGAGGATGTTTTATCAGCTGGACTTTGGAGACTAGTGTTGAAGTTTGGAAAATTCGAGGAAAATTAGGAATAAGATGCAACATTTACCGTGGAATGATCTCTGATGATATTTGAAAACAAAAATGCAAAAGATTTCATGTGATAAATTGAAGGTAGTGTAACATTTATTTTCTAATGATATTTAAAAAAAGAAAACTATACGCAAAACTAAAAATGGAAAATTAATGGAATTGTAGTAAGGAAATAATGATTTATCGGAGAAGTCAAAGATGTTTACCTACGGATAGATACTTCTTTGGGCAACAAGAAGATTTCAAGGGAGATTTGGATTGAAAAGATGTACTTCGCCTGAAGCCACCAACTGCGCGCGCCGTATCGCGGCTTTATGATATGTGAATCGCTATTGAGAATACGAGAGACCTTAGAAACGCATGTGGCCAGCAGAAACGCGGAAATTCTGCGACCGCACGGCTATTTCTGGGACTTTAACTCGCCGTGGAACAGTGAAACTATAGTCGGACAGGAGATGTTAACTACTAGGAGA
>NW_017100261.1:8987554-8990515 GCF_001263275.1 Habropoda laboriosa
TCTCATTTCTTATCTCTTTATTGTACTTTTTATGACTTACAGAAGAACAATGAGTTTCAATGAGTTGAGAACCGCACAATGAGTTTCATTAATACTGCAACGCCCATATGACAAAAATTACGAAAAAAGTGTAAAGGTTGAAAGAGAAGATTCAGAAAAATAATCGAGGATCTGTAAAAAATAAGAAAATTTCAAGCTAACTTAATCGCAACAGTCCTCAATTTGCGATTCTTTTAAAAGAAGTTAGAAAATCGAATTGCACTAAAATTAACAATAAGTTCCAACTAGTCATATTACGCCATCGCTATTTGAAAAGGAAAAAATGATAAAACAAGTATAAAGATCAATGAGTTGAGAACCGCACAATGAGTTTCATTAATACTGCAACGCCCATATGACAAAAATTACGAAAAAAGTGTAAAGGTTGAAAGAGAAGATTCAGAAAAATAATCGAGGACCTTTAAAAAATAAGAAAATTCCAAGTAAACTGAACCTCCCGAGTGCTCACACCCGACGATCTAAATCCCATTTGCGATCCTCTTAAAAGACGTTCGAAAATCGAATTGCACTTCACTAAATTTCAACAAGCCATATTACACTATCACTATCGCGAACACTTGAGACTCTCGAGCCACGGAAATCTTCAAACTCCACTTCCCCAAATCTCATTCACACCTGCTACATCCCCAGTTTCTCCTCCAAAAATCTCCTTCCGCGTTAAAAAAAAAAAGAGAAATCGAATTCCGCTTATCCGGATAAAAGAGGTAATTCGCCGGTAATTCGGAAGCCCAGTCCCTATTTTGGCCGGGATGATCGTGATTTCTGACGGCTAGTTTTATCGAGCGTGAAGCTTTTTCAAAGGAAAAGTGGTTACCGCACGCGGCCCTCGGGCCACGGAAGAAATGCAAAGGAAACGCGTCGCAAGAAGAAGGCGACAGCGGAGGGAGAGATGGCGGAACGAGGAGAGCTAGGAATGGCCGAATACATTAGGAGAAGATCCTATCGAGGAATACAGGCCGTTACCTGTGTTCGTCTCGGACCAAATTGGAGGCTGGCTCTGCTCCGTGGTCTCCGTGGAATACATTCTGATCCCGGGCGACCCTGCGCGAGGGACGTTCGCAGAGTGACAAATGGTCCAGCCACGGCCGTTATTTCGTGCTCCTCCTCCTTCTCCTCTTTCTCTCCCCTTTGCCTTTTTTTTCTTCTCTTCTTTCCGCCTCTTTTTCCCTCCGAGTCGCCGCCGGGAGAAACGATTCGGCTCGTGCAGCACAAGCTGTCCTTGCGAGCTGGCCCTCTGGTTCGCGAGGTGGTCGTTGAACGCGTGAGGAAGGATGGCGAGGCTTCATTTTACTGACGGTCTTTATTCGTTACATGGGTGATTATATTGTTTCGCGTAGTTTGTTCTATTAACCCGTTGATATACACAGACGCCTGAGATAAGTCGTTTGCTTATCGTGTCATTGTAAACATTGACGTCTCTGAGACGATTTTTTTTTGGAATATTTTTTGCACGTATAGACTTTCATTTTAGTTTCTGTCGAAAGATTAAGTCGCTGTGTGAAATGGTCGATTCGTAAGTGAAACTTTGAACCTCGATCACGCAGTCGAAACTGAATTTTATTAATTTTATTAAACTCCGACAGATTCGACAAAGAATTACAAGTGAATTTAACATGTCATTATAAAAATCAGAATTTTTGCAATAAATCGTTGCCATAATTTTAACTGTTATTCCTATAATTGTCAGCAAGTAACATATCAGATCGAAGAGGCTCTTTAAATTCTCCTCAGCCCCAGATGAATCAACAAAATTTCAATTATTCGAGGGTGTAAAACGGTGCAAATGAAATTGCAGGTTCTAAATTCTTCAATTTCCAATTCTAAATTGAGAATCCCCAAATTCTCAAAATGTCACGAAAGTTCCTCAAAGTAACATAGGATTAACAAAAAAAAGAAGAAGAAGAATCTCGTTAAGAAATAAGAAAGAAAAGGAAGATTCGATTAATATAACAAATTCCATCACTTTCGTTTAATTAAAATCGCACAGAAAAGTGTTCGTTAACCTCGCTTCACACCACCGTGCAAAAAGATCAAAAGGCATTTCAAAGCTTCCATTATCCACGCGATCGCCGTTAAAAAGCACACACACGCAGCACGCACACAGGTCAAAAAGCAAACTAAAACCGGCGGTGCAACTTATTATTCCACAGCCAGCAGATAAATCTGCGTGTCGTTTCGCGAGGGAAACATCACGGGGAACTTTTTCGTCGTGGATTAACTCGATTATCGCGGTAGTTAGGAGTAACACGACTTCAAACCGTGGGGATGGGGAAAGCTCATTTAGCATAAAGCAACGGGGGCGAGGATCGAAAATAAGGGAAAAAAGGAATTACCACGTATCCGCATGTCTGTGCTCCGCGTAAAATGGACGATTCTATTTTTCCTACACGGATGATGGTGGACGTGAACGTTTTCGGGGCCGATGTTACGCTTCCGTGTAATTAGCTTCGGTTTCCGTTGCTTGTACGAATGTTAATTGGCTGAAACGCGCGTCCCTCGCGGCGCATTAAGATCCGCCTGTGCACGTGTGCATCCACGCAAACGTGCAATTCGCAATGGACCGCTTTGAGTTAGTGTTATTTAACGCCATGCGCCTCCGTAATTCGAGCGCGGAGCTCCGGAGCAGCGCGACGATTTCGTGATACGTACGTTAGTAGATAATCGGAGTCAACGATAGGAACATCGACTATCGTTCCCCGAATCGAATGTTAATCGAGGCAAATCGGGCGAACGGTTCCACACACGGGACAGTTTCGAGAATTTTTATATTCGTTCTATTTAGCGGAGATGTGTTGAAAGAAATTTTTATTCTTTTATGGTAGTTATTCATGCATGAATATAGAGAGATTCTTCTTTTTTTTATATATACTGAAATATTGATTAATTTTTTTTAATTTTTAT
>NW_017100261.1:9009904-9022577 GCF_001263275.1 Habropoda laboriosa
TGTTACTAAATTGTTTTTTAAATCTTTATATTAATTATTCTTACATGAATACATAGAGACTTTTCTTTTTTTCTATATATTGAAATATTGATTATTTTAGTTCGTACCATACTTGTTATTAAATTTTTGTTTAATTGCAAGTTTAAGGACGTGTGCACCTTCTAAGGTAATTAGTGACCACGACGGAAATAATCAGCGAGCCAGACACGTACCTATAGTAGACAGTGAAGTCCAATATTTTTTCGGAAGGCTAGAACTTTTTTGCATGATTTTTCTTTCTGTAGCAGATTTAATGAATTTGGTAAGTCGTGGATAGAATTTTGTATGTCGGAAATCTCGCAGATATTTGGTTCAATTTTATTTGTAGAGATAGCAGTTTGTACAGTCTTTAGCCTTTGTAACGCGTTAATTCGTTAAAAATATCATCCTCGTGTAATTTCAAGGTATCCTCTCCTCAAACTGAAACTGTGGCTACGAGGTCGGGTGTTATGAAACGTAGAATTTTTCAGAGAGGAATGAAAACCGTTTTTATAACTTCAAATATTTCTCTCAGATTCGCCAATATTAACTTACCAAGAATTCTGTGAAGTTCAAGTTAACGGGAAAAAACTCAGAATTCAAACAGGTTGAAAATTGAAATTGTGGCTTATGAGGTCGTTTATTACGAAATGTAAAATTTTTCAGAGAGTTCTTTAACAGTAATTTACCAAGAATCGTACGAAGTTTCAGTTAAGAGAGAGAAATTCCGAATTTTTCAACACTCGGGTAATCACTTCAGCTGAAAACTTTTCAACCCTCAGGTAATCACAAATCGTAGTTTTAGACAATTTAGGAGATAATAAAGTTTGATTATGAGGAAAGTTCGGTACGAAAGAAATTGCACCAAGTTAGAAGAATTTATTACTGTAATAATAACACGAGGATATAAATCCCATATAATAGAATAAAATGAAGATTGAGATCAAATAAAGATAAAGGTGTGCAAGTGTGAGTGTAAATTAATCCTTTCGGGAGTATTCGTATAACTCAATTTTCGAGAGAGGACTAATTAAAAGGATCGCAGGAGGCTGGAGTGAATCGAAGAGTACGTTCGATAGAAAAGTTTGTTCCCAGGAGAAGCCGCTTTTATGACCGCCATTCGATAGAGTGGACTGCACATGTGCGTGGATCTACTCCAATTTCCATGGTTCGGAACATTCTCAGGATTTTGCAATTGTTACTTGGATACTTTGTTCTATCACGTATCCAATTGATAGGAATATTAAAACTAGCAACTTAATTCCATTTAACAAAAATCACCAACAAAACTTTAATTAAAAAGTTACTCCCTAACAAAATTAACACTAGGTTTACGGGACGCATCATTTTGACGCATTTCGAATTTCGCTAGGAAAATTACAGAAATCGTTTACATTTCTCTCCTACCACTTATGCTTATTATAAATTTTATATAAATATATTCTTCATATTATCATTCATTTATAAGTTAATAGTGTCTAATATGTTGTTTTTAAATAAAACAAGTTGTCTTTTAAAGAAAATACGCGGTTTCATTCACTCGTCAATTTGACGCGTGTCCGCAGAGATAGGTATATAAGAAATGTCCGTAAACCCAGTGTTAACCCTAATTCCTTACGCACCTAACTAAACAGTAAAACAACCAAAGAATACTTGTCTCATGTTAAAACAACCAACACCACCAAAAAATCACACAATACTCTTCTGTCATCAACAATATTCAAATTCTCCTCTTTCCATTAAAACCACGAAAAAAGAAAACAGAAAAATCACCGATAAAAGTTTAATTAAACAGTCGTCACCCAGTGAAGCTAATCCATCAAGAGTTCAAGCCATCGGAATTATCCTCTGGCTGCATTCACAGGTACCTATATCTCCATTCCTCTCGGCACTAGTCCATCGAGCTAAAAGAGTGAGAGGTCGCTGGATCCGTAGCCAGGGGTAGTAAAAAGCTGCGTCTTCGATCGAGGGAAACGTACATGACTAACCAGGGAAAACCGTTCCGTGGAAGAGAGGCGGTTTTTTACGGGAGGGAAACGCGCGTTTCAATCGAGCGGATACTTTACGCACATGTGCACAGGCCGTATATAGGAGAAGATGAAGAAGAAACCGAGGGGATAGGTATCCGAGGCTTCAAGCCCTTTCGAGCTTTGCCGGGATCGCCTCGAGTGACTTCTTCCGTTCTCACGGGCCGCGTGATTGTCCGCGGCGTTAACGGCGGCTCTTTACTATCGCGTTAAAGATAAGCGCTTATTACCGCCCGCTGTGAGCCAGCTATTTACAGACAACTGTGGGCGGCGACTGGGACTTCTTTCAGCGGCGATTAACCATCCGTTATGCGACTGCATTTCTTTCTTCATCCCCGACCGCAAGAGGAATTGAGCCTCTTCTTCTTTCGCCGTTGAATGCACTGTGTGACTCTCGAGTGCGCTCTTCAGGTGGAAGTGTACATACACCACCACTCTTCTTTCTTTGTTCGGAGATCTGATTAAGTTTTCAAAGAACTATATCAAGTTGGTCCGTAAGTTCGGTTCGTCCAGTTTTTCCTGGTTTTTGAGCTCTTGGCTCGGATGATGTGAAATTCATGAACCATATTTTTGCACTTTTTCCATTGTTTTTAGTCCTCGGAGTACTGATCCGCGGAGTCCTAGGAGTCACTTCTAACTCACGCCGATATGTTACGAATACATATTTACGATCTCCTCGCTCTCCTCCTCCTCCTTTTGAATCGGTTTTAGGTTACATTCGGATTTTTATCGCATGCATAAGAAAGAATAAAAATCGTGAATTATAAAAAAAGGATATTAGAAACTGCAAAATATCAAGAGAAAGAAGCGTATGAAGAGAAATATTCGCATACGTCTTCCACGGAACGCTACAAGAGACTGAATTGTCGTTTGTTATTTTGTCGCTGGGTCTGTAGGAAGCAGGCGATCGTCTTCTGATTGGGAATCTCACATACATATGCGCAGCTCCGTCATTATGTGCGTTATCACTCGCGAGACGACGCGTCCGACTGCGAAACCTGTGATTCCGGCACAGTACATATACAGAGGGTTAAATGACGGAACACTGTTTGACGAGAGCGCTGCATCTTCTCGATTAAATTCGTCAGTTGACTGTCGTTACAAAGCAGGGCTTCCAAACGCTCTTCATCGAACTGAAATGGTCGAACGTGACTCATTTACGTGCAAAATTGCCTATTTTTGTGTTGGCAACTTCACTTTACAACCACGATTGAACTCAAGTACAATATGTCGAGGATGCTGATTTTTGTAAATCTGACATTCCATAGTTTTTGAATAAAAAACTTTTTATTAGTTGCACAAAAGCAAAAAATTCAGGATACCATTCAAGAAGAAAACAAAAGCTATCGAATCACGCATATTACATAGCTCATAGGCAAATATTATGAATTTCGTTCAATACGGAATGAAAAGTGCACGAACTTATGGACAAACCTAATATTTGTTTTTTAATGAGGATTACAGTACGAGTAGAATTTGTGAATGAATTTTGGGCAATGGAAATGGACGAGCACTTACCTACATAAGTTTAAGATCTTTGTTGCTTGGGTAGATCGATGCTTTCTGGTTCTTCAGATGGTTGATGATCTTCTATCAGAAGTTGCGAAGGATTTAAATTGGAAAACCAAGGGTTAAAACTTTACTTGAATTTTTCTAGATCAAATTTTGGTTAAACCTGAAGTTCAGGCACAGGTGTATCAGAAACTAATTTAAATGCAAATTGATCTACAAAAGTCGAACTGCAGGTCAGAATTTACATGCAGATATAAATTGAGAGATCAAGTCAAGTTGTAACTGCTAATCAGAAATTCCACTTTAGATTTAGACGAAAGTTCGCGCGAACCCTGGTTCAAGCATGAAGTTCGAATAATTAAATTCAAGTAGCCACTCAGGATCTAAATTCAAGATCGAATTGACGACTTCTACAAGCTATCATAGAGATTGATACCTAAAAATGAAGTCCAAGCCTCAAATCTATCTAATCTTGAATTTCATTTCTATTATTGTAATAGAAAAAAAAAAACTATGCACATTTTCAACGACGCAACAAACAATATTACAATTCTTTGTAATATTTTTCTCTCAATTGAAAATGATTTAAAAATACAGAAGGAGAAAAGCTGCTCATGACTGAATTTTGTAATTAAAAAGAAGGAAAAATTTCGCAGTGAAGGTATAAACAAAATACCGAAAAGATGGCAGAAAGTCATAGAAAAAGCAAGTAGAATTCACATGTTCAATCCTGAAACTATCTACTCTTGAATTTCATTTCCATTGCTGCAATAAATGACTTATTTTCATCACAGTGATACAAGATTCTCAATGGTAAAATATTCGAAAACACAGAAGAAGTAAATATGCTCTTGACTGAATGCCCTAATAAAAAAAGAAGCAAAACATGTTATAGCAAAGTCATAAACAAAATACAAGTCAATTAGACAAAGTCGTACAAGCAAACCTTGCATACATAATCAACCATGAATGTTTTATAGAGAGCTAAGAACACTTAACATTCCTGCAAGGGCACTCAAACAAACTTACTACTCAACCTAACGCGTGCAAACAATAATTTCAACTGTAACACGAAGACACGTCAACCACTCAATCATCACCGACAAACATTCAATATTCCCACTATACTTCACCGACCACATCAAATTCCACCTACACAACAAGCTCTCCTCCAGCAAACTCGAAGCGTCTCAAGGCAATCCCAGCGCGATATTCCACTGGGAGCAGCGTAGTCGTCGCAAGATTCCCCGGTATTGTATCGCTTTGCAACGCGAAACGTCCAAATAGTAAATCACAAATCGTCACAAGGGAGATGATAACGCGAGCAACGAAGGACACCGATTATTTATAGCCGGTGCAGCGTTGTTCGATAGAAAATTCGCGCAAAAGGTTAGAAGGCGGGAGAGACGAGCGGAGGAGGAAAGCTTGATCCAAGTAGACGGGTACCTCTGGCGACGAGGCTGGGGTGAAAGCAGCTTCGAGTTTAAAGGCTGAGCTCGGGATCTGGATGTCACCCCGCGCGAAAATGTACAAGAGAGGATTAGAGTGAGGGAGAGAAGGTTCGCGAACCGCGAATAAGAGAAAGAGAGAGAGAGAGAAGCGGACAGTGAACCCTTTCTTATCCTCGCGGAACGAAGCTTCAAAGGAATCTCTGCTGTTTCGCGAAACGCACTTAACTTTCCACCCGCAAGCAGACGCGTCGCGACATTCCGCTTTTCTTCTGCTTGGTATCTTCGCGACAGTCTGAGGATCGTCTCGCCACGCTCTTCTCATCCCCAAGCGACTTCCAATGGGATCGGCCCTTTGCACGCGGGGATATTCGTTTGACGTGTTGCTGTTACTGATCGGATTCTTTTATGGTAATGGCGAGACCGTTTGATGCCGTTTATATTATAACGTTAATATTGTAATCGATGGCTTACCAGTGTTGAGGCATGGTTTTCAACATTTCTAGATATTCAACTCTTCATTCAATATGGATCAATAATATTGCTAATTAACGCGTTGAATGCCGTACCAATTCTATGTAACTTGTCCAAGGCGCGGAAACGAATTTTTTATTTTAATAGAACGCATCGCAATATGCATAAATAATATGTCAACAATTAGAAATAAAAGAATTTAAATATGCTGTGATATGAATTAAATGAATATTTTACAAATATTACCATTTATTCAAATTAAATGCTTTTACTAATCTAGGCACCGCCGGTCACGTGTTAATATTATTCATACTGACAAATGTTAGCAATATCATTGATCGTGTGTGAGCTCCTTTAGGCTGTCAGAGCGAAGAAATGGATGACTTACCTGAAACAGAAAGAAAGGAGAAAAATTAGATTTATTTTACTGATTGTTATCTGTGAATGAAGAGTGAATAAATTTATAATATGAAATTATTGTAGATTATTTCAGCATATTTTTAGTCAAATTGACGAAGCAGGTCCAATATTAGCCTACTGCTTAATACAGTAAATTCTCTACAAGAGTCAGTAAGTTTGGATTCTACAAGTGACAGTATAGATGGTTCTACGCCTAGGTATGCGTCATTGCTGCACACATGTTATGGGTGTAACGCTACACCAGTCGGTATCCTTTATGAGATTTCACGGCCCGACAAATCATAATAGAAAAATATAATTTCTTTAATTTTACTTCTTTTCATCTGGAATTTTTTTTAACATGTTGGTGAGATTTTTCTGATGAAAATGATATCAAACACGATATAATTTGAACAACATTTACTTATTAACACGTTCACTGACGGGCCAGATTTACAGGTTGCTGTCAGGCGGCCACAAGAAAATACATTTTAAGCATAGGATTATCGTATTACCGCTTTATAATTTTTTTTTCAATTGAAAATAATGTCTGGCTTGCTATGATGTTCAAAATTTTTAGTTGACAACATTTATTTTATTTTACTTATTCTAAACATTTGAGGCACTCCAGTCACTGATGACCACCATGGCCATATCGAGGAAACAATCAAATAATAATACTTATTCAGTGATTAATTTCATTTCATAATATATCGCTTTGGATGAATTACAAAAAGAAATTGCTAAGAAATTACATTATATACCTGTACACATTATCCGTCGAATGTAGAGGGACAGCCACCGTTTAATTGCCAATTGTTTATCACATAGAGTCGGCCTACCTCCCCGTAAAAAAAAAAAATGTAGGGTCGATTCGACAAGTGTCAGTAAAATGTACGGTCGGCCTACATCCACGCGAATTTATATTATTTTCAATATTATTATTGAACTAAACTTTCGTAGAACGCGAGTGAAAAATTGAATCAAAAGAAGAAACGCGAATTCGTATTTTTTTCGATTCTAGAATATAAGAAAATTTGAATAAAATACGCGACGAGAATTGGGGAGAAGCATAAGTTAAACACGTCAAAATATTTAATAATAAACGAACTAGGGATGAAGCTATTATTTCAATACGCGATGCACTGACTCTAGTATTTACTAAAATTCAAAAATTCTCGCATAAATTTCAAAAAAATAGATTATTAATTACGGTAAACTACTGAGACGGTTTAATTTAGGGTGGGCATAGTGCAGCTTTAGTTTGAAATGATTTATAAACACATAATTAACAGAGGAAAAACCGTGAAACGGCAAAACGTCTACATTCTAATTGTTATAACATGTAAACAGAACTTTAAATTTAGTGTAAACAGAAAAAATATATAATACAATTTATTTCACGGTATTGCAACAAATAAACGTTGAATCAATATTTAATTCGTATAAAAACAATTATTTAACGTAATAATTTTACCTTCACTATGGCTATTCTTAATCTACGACCACAGGTCAACCTGATTTCTAATCCTTACGAACTTTAAATTCAGTCTAAACTGAGAAAATATATAATACAATTTATTTCACGGCATTGCAACAAATAAACGTTGAATAAATATTTAATTCGTATAAAAACAATTATTTAACGTAACAATTTTACCTTCACTATGGCTATTTTTAATCTACGACCACAGGTCAACCTGATTTCTAATCCTTACGAACTTTAAATTCAGTCTAAACTGAGAAAATATATAATACAATTTATTTCATGGTATTGCAACAAACAAACGTTGAATAGATTCTTAATTCGTATAGAAACATTTATTTAAAATAATAATTTCACCTTCACTATGGCTATTTTAAATTTACGACCAAGGGTCAACCTGATTTTTAATCCTCCGAACTTGATTTCACAACGAGAAAGTAATAAGATCGTTGAAACGTACTTATTTGTCAAAGAAACTTGCAAAAATGTATAAATAATAATATGTAATGTTTTAACAAATTTTTGGAAGTATAAATTAATAATAAAATTGTGAAAATTAATAAATTATACGTTATTATAACATTAATAGAATTATGACTAAACCGAAGTTCGAAGTCGAGTATTTAAAGTCTGATATTACGTGCCTAGCGAGTGCCGGTAATTGTTAAAATTTGTTTAATAATTAGTAATAGAAATTCTAATTGATTCTAATGTATACAAGTGTTACAAGAAGGCTGAGTGTGTACAGGGTGGACATAGGCTAGCTAGTAGCCCCCGACCACTCTATTCACATCTCAGAACCTTCAGGTCAAAATACGCCGCGAAGTGTCTAGGGCCCAGTATAAAGGGTAAATGATTTCGCGGGACATCGGCGGGTCCTTATATACCCTCGGTACCCTCTCCCCAAAGTCATTAGCAAAATCGTCGGTTAGGTCAGGCGGGAAATTTTCGCGGGAGATTTTCGCGGGAGATTTCCGATATCGTAACACGGTATAATTTATCAATTTTCACAATTTTATTAAAAATTTATACTTCCGACAATTTGTTATAACATTGCATATAACAATTTATACGTTTTTACAATATTCTTCAATGGAAACATAGGTTTTAGCGTTCTCGTTACTTACTCGTGGTTAAATTAATTTCGTAGGGATTAAAAATCAGGTTGACCTGTGGTCGTAGATTAAAAATAACCATAGTACAGCTAAATTTATCGTGTTAAATAATTCTTCTTACACGAATGAAAAATGTATTCAACGTTTGCTTGTTATAATATCGTGAAATGAATTATTTGTGCAGTTCTGTGCATTTTCTGTGCAGTTCAACCTAATTTACTTAAATTTACATTGAGAGACAGTATACTGTAACAAGTAGTAACAAGCAAACGTTGAATAAATTCCTAATTCGTATTAAAAAAATTATTTAACACAATAATTTCAGCTTTATTATGATTATTCTTGATAAATGACCACAGGTCAACTTGATTTTTAATCGTTATAATCTTTAAATTCAGTGTGAATAGAGAAAATGTGTAATATAATTCATTTCACGATATTATAACAAACAAACGTTGAATACATTTTTGATTCGTAGGAAAAGAATTATTTAACACGATAATTTTAGCTGTACTATGGCTATTTTTAATTTACGACCACAGGTCAACCTGATTTTTAATCCCTACGAAATTAATTTAACCACGAGTAAGTAACGAGAACGCTAAAACCTATGTTTCCATTGAAGAATATTGTAAAAACGTATAAATTGTTATATGCAATGTTATAACAAATTGTCGGAAGTATAAATTTATAACAAAATTGTGAAAATTGATAAATTATACCGTGTTACGATATCGGAAATCTCCCGCGAAAATCTCCCGCGAAAATTTCCCGCCTGACCTAACCGACGATTTTGCTAATGACTTTGGGGAGAGGGTACCGCAGGTATATAAGGACCCGCCGATGTCCCGCGAAATCATTTACCCTTTATACTGGGCCCTAGACACTTCGCGGCGTATTTTGACCTGAAGGTTCTGAGATGTGAATAGAGTGGTCGGGGGCTACTAGCTAGTCTATGTCCACCCTGTACACACTCAGCCTTCTTGTAACACTTGTATACATTAGAATCAATTAGAATTTCTATTACTAATTATTAAACAAATTTTAACAATTACCGGCACTCGCTAGGCACGTAATATCAGACTTTAAATACTCGACTTCGAACTTCGGTTTAGTCATAATTCTATTAATGTTATAATAACGTATAATTTATTAATTTTCACAATTTTATTATTAATTTATACTTCCAAAAATTTGTTAAAACATTACATATTATTATTTATACATTTTTGCAAGTTTCTTTGACAAATAAGTACGTTTCAACGATCTTATTACTTTCTCGTTGTGAAATCAAGTTCGGAGGATTAAAAATCAGGTTGACCCTTGGTCGTAAATTTAAAATAGCCATAGTGAAGGTGAAATTATTATTTTAAATAAATGTTTCTATACGAATTAAGAATCTATTCAACGTTTGTTTGTTGCAATACCGTGAAATAAATTGTATTATATATTTTCTCAGTTTAGACTGAATTTAAAGTTCGTAAGGATTAGAAATCAGGTTGACCTGTGGTCGTAGATTAAAAATAGCCATAGTGAAGGTAAAATTATTACGTTAAATAATTGTTTTTATACGAATTAAATATTGATTCAACGTTTATTTGTTGCAATACCGTGAAATAAATTGTATTATATATTTTTTCTGTTTACACTAAATTTAAAGTTTTGTTTACATGTTATAACAATTAGAATGTTGACGTTTTGCCGTTTCACGGTTTTTCCTCTGTTAATTATGTGTTTATAAATCATTTCAAACTAAAGCAGCACCATGCCCACCCTTAATTAAACCGTCTCAGTAGTTTACCGTAATTAATAATCTATTTTCGGAATTTATGCGAGAATTTTTGAATTTTAGTAAATACTAGAGTCAGTGCATCGCGTATTGAAATAATAGCTTCATCCCTAGTTCGTTTATTATTGAATATTTTTACGCGTTTAACTCATGCTTCTCCTCAATTCTCGTCGCGTATTTTATTCAAATTTTCTTATATTCTAGAATCGAGAAAGATACGAATTCGCGTTTTTTCTTTTGATTCTTTCAATTTTTCACTCGCGTTCTACGAAAGTTTAGTTCAATAATAATATTGAAAATAATATAAATTCGCGGTTTCTCCCTTTCTGAATAAAACTGAAATAAATCGCGTTTCGAAGTACTTTTCGCGTCGTCCATTCCGCAGTTACTCACTCTTTGTGAGTTTGTGAGTCTCTCAAAATCGATCGGAACAGGAAGGAAGGAAGGAAGGAAGGATGACGATCTGAGTGGAAGGAAGGAGAAAATGCAGTCAAATCCACGTTGCAGAGCTCAGCTGTTTAATCAGCGAACAGTGAGTTACAAAATTGGGTTTTTTTCTGGTGATTTGGTTTAATAGTTAGTTGTGTTGTGTATTGCCAGCTCAAATATGAGCTAACTGCCCCAAATTAAACCGTCTCAGTAGTGTTTCGCAATTAAAAATCGGTTTTCGGAATATATACGAGAATTTTTGAATTTTAGTAAATACTAGAGTCGTTGCATTGAGTATTATAATAGCTTCATCCCTAGTTCGCTTTATATTGAATATTTTTACGCGTTTAATCGATACCCTCCTTCAAATTTACTTGCGTCAGAGATTCGAGAAAGATATCAGTTCGCGGTTTATTCTTTTGCTTTATATACATCGCGTTTATTTCATATCTCTTTTCTTTTTTTTACGTTTATTCTATTTAAAGTTAACTTGATTCTAAAAATCGAGAATAATATAATATCGCGGTTTCCCCTCTTAAATAAATCGCGTTTCGAAATACTTTTCGCGTCGTCCATTCCACAGTGACTCACATTTTGTGAGTCTGTGAGTCTTGGGAAATCAACGACGAGGAACTGGAATGATTTGCGGAAGGATGACGATATGAGAGGATGGAAGGAAGGAAGGAAGGAAGGAGGCAATGCAGCCAGGCAGCCAAATCTACGTTGCAGAGCCCAGCTGCTTAATCTGCGAATTGTGAGTGAATTTTTTGAGGGTTTGGTGGTTGGTTATATATGTGTGTGCATGTGCATGTCGAAGCTGAACTACCAAGAGGTCAAAGAAGAACTGGATGGACTCTACTGCACTAATGGTGCAAACGCCCTCCCATTATTAGAGTATCAAAGTAGTATACCGCGTTAATTCAATTTAGAGTCAATTTTCCCATTTACTTTCGATCGATACGAGAATTTATCACGTCGCGTCGCGTTTGATAAATAGCTTCGTCCCTTTTTCCATTTTTGCGTTTCTTTTCTCTTTTCTTTTTTGAATTTTTGCTAAATGTCCCAACTAAAATCAACTACAGGAAAATATGGAGGATAATAAAAATTCGCGGTTTCGGGTACTAAACAAAATCCCTGAAAATGAAAATAAATCGCGATTCGTACTCCACTTTTCGCGCGTCACCCTTTCACAGCTTTCCAAGTCTGGTGGGTCTTGGGCATTGGCTTTGGGTCTTTCAATCTATCATTGTGGGCCACTGGTGGGATGAAAATTTAAGGCTGAGGGGAATTCAATGGTCCACTGAGGGAATTGCAAAAGTTTCATGGGTCTGAAAGAAGCTTCCAAGTGAATTGTGGGTCAAAATCGAAGGCTGGGAGGACTGAAATGGGTCACTAAGGGTATCTCAAAGGTTACGAATGGTGAGTCGTATGAATTATTTATCTTGTCAATCTAATTTATATTCTGTTTCAGTGTTCCAGCGAAATTTTGTAAAAATTGTAATAAATTCGCGGTTTTCCTTACTAAATAAAATGAAAATAAATTGCCTGGGCGTTCTTGATCGTAGAGATCAGTTCTCAAAGCCTATTGTTGCCAATTCTGACGAGATAAAAAGTACCGAGAGTACTGATAAGGTTCAGGGTAGGAATAAAATCTATTTAACAATGTCCACCTCTGTGGTCTGTGTTTAGGGAGTTGTACGTTTTTTCGATGATCGATTTAGGTAAATATTTCGAGCTCACATAAGAGTTCAATTTTCTCCCATTCGAAAAAGAATTTTGCCTTGAGTTGAGGTATGAGTTTCATTATCAGAGGTTTAATTAGGTATTCCATTGCTACGATTTCATATAAGAAAGATATCCTAACAATTTATCCTCATATTCCAATTTAATAATATACCTTTCTTACAGAACTTCGATACTATGACTTTAAATATGAAAACAAAATATAAATAAAAAAGATATTCTAACAATATATT
>NW_017100261.1:9023802-9029547 GCF_001263275.1 Habropoda laboriosa
TTTTTTTTTTTACGTGGAGGTAGGCCGACTATATGTGCTAAACAATTGGCAACCAAACGGTGGCTCGCTAAAGCGATATATTATGAAATTAAATTAATCACTCAATAAGTATTAATATTAGATTGTTTCCTTGATATGGCCATGGTGGTCATCAGTGACTGGAGTGCCTCAAATGTTTAGAATAATTAAAATAAAATAAATGTTGTCAACTAAAAATTTTGAAGGCCAGAGCTAGCTAGACATTATTTTCAATTGAAAAAAAAAAAAATTATAAAGCATAATACTATAATCCAGTAAATGTTGTTCAAATTATGTCGTGTTTTATGTCATTTTCATCAGAAAAATCTCATCAATATGTTAAGAAAAATTTCAGGATAAAAAAAACGTAAAATTAAAAAAGTTGATATTTAAATCGCTTGGTTGCCTCGACTCACGTTTCACGCTTATCTTTTATTCGCTGTCCTTGTCTACGTTCGGCAAACTACAAAGGCGGACGCGAGGCTCGAAAACGTAGTCCCTGATTCTACGAGTGTCAGGTTTAGCTTCCTTGGGGTCTGACACTTGTGGAGAATATACTGTATATTGGAAAAGCACTTGGAGTATACAGTGATAATTCACAATTAGATAACTTACATTCTGACAGAACTAAACTAAATTAAACCTAAATGAATATTTTCCTTCTTTTAATTACTACAATCTCTGCATTGAAAAATCTCTCTAAGAATATCAAATGTTCGTTATATTACGCATATAAAATATTCACAAAATTCAATTTCTAATTCAAACAACTATAAACTCCAATATTAAACGACGTCAAGCATTTAAAGTATCACTGGCAATTGTCTTATCCGAGAAAATTCGATTCCAACATCGAGGAAACTGTCGAACATGAAATTTCTCACGAATATCTGCAACAGTCCACCTCTGCATAACATCAAATATTTAAACATCGCCGATATTCTTTACGAAGGAAGATTCAATTTGAAATTCCGGAAACTATCGAATAAAAAAATTCCTCGCGAGAGAGGCTGAGGGAGAGAGGGAATATCCAGCGGCAGTGTGAGACATTACAATTCCCCATCGAACATTCAAATGTTACCGGCAATATTTTTATCGAGCAACGTTCGACTTCAAATTCAGGAAACTATCGGAATACAAAATTCCGACGACGGTCAACCATTACGTCGCATCGAATATTTAAATGTCAGCCGATCTCGAGCAACCAGCGAGGGGAATTTTCTTTCGTAAGAACCTGCCGTTTTCAAACGGCAGTTCGATAAGAATGTTTGTAGCAAGTGTATTGTCTCCAAACATCCGGCCTGGAACTGCTCCGTTTTCACTGTAATGTTGACAATCCCGTCGGTTGTTTCCTGATCGTCTGTAGTCCCCCACCCTCTCTCGTTTTGTCATTTAATCCGCGGCCGCTTTCATTTCGCGTATCGATTCGAGGTTGCGCCAGGTTTACGTATGATTTCAAAGCAAACACTCGATGTTTGGCCGTACGAGAACCGGCGATTTAATGCGCGCATGAAACAACGCGCGCCACCCCCTCCGACAGAGTACACACCGACTGATGTAGCGTTATTAAAAAAATAAATCATTCCACCCTGTAATTAACGACGATCGTCACTCTCGTTGCTTTCGTTCCACGAAATTTCAAATCTAATTCAATTTCTCGTGGCATAATTTAAAAAAATTCTGAATCGACAGGTGAGTGCACTCAAGTGTGATCATTTTTCAAATGTACACTCAGCTCGAAATGTAGAAAAAGATTTGAAATTTGAAAGTTTCCTGTCAAGTTTGAGTTTGACAGAAAATTTCTCAGATTTTCTGGAATGTGCATTGACACGAGTTGCAAGATCAACTTTGGAATGTTGGCTAATTTTGTAGAATGATGTTTTCAACTAGTTATATATCTGGGAGAAATTCGACCGGTTCGATTTTCGTAATGGAAGGATCGTACGGGGATGTTTATTTTCAAGCAAAAGGATTCCATAATGCGAAGTAATTTAATGTTGAACGCGTTCTGATCATAATTGGCAACAAAGATTTTGATGGAGAGATGCTCGCGAGGTTCTTGGACGTAGCCAATTTTTGAAATGGGAACCCTGAGAACCATTTCGCCAGGGGAACTGGTTATCCAGATTGAACTCTGACTCCCGATTATCAAGGTATGCAATCGGAAATTCTTGCACCGAAGATACGAAACCAGTTTTGACCCAATAATCGAACAGAACTATATAAGTTCTCCCTATGCTGCCACTGATAATCATCGTTCTAGCCTGCCACGGTTTCTATAGCCAGTAGAGTACAAGTTGACTGGATCATCCAAACTGTTATTGCATCCTGGAAATAAGTATAGGAGTACCTATCTTTGAGATCAGAGTAGCACGTCAATTCTATTTCAAGTGTCCCTTTCAATTTTCTCTTAGAAATTCTACAGTAGGTACAATGAAATCACAAAATAATGTTATTTCCTTACGACTTTTCTAGGGACTACCTTTCAAAATTCAACAGTATCTCATTAACTCGACGCATGAAATTGTAACGAGGCATAATTGTACTAGTTCCAAGGAATGAGGAAAGCTTTCGTTGGAAATTCAATGAGAAAGTTGACGAAAACTGAATTTCTCAAAAATTCGAACACATTTCATCGCAAAGTAAACGAACGCAGAGCACCGTCGGAAATTTCTAGAAAAAATCTCATTTCATCCTACCTCAATATTCTCGACAAATTTCACACGAATTTCCGAGAAATCCCTCATAACTAAAGACCTCAGAGCGTCGACATGCGGCGTGATCATTATTTGCACGAGCAAACGCTATCTTACCAGCGTCTTTCCGCGGCGAAACGATCGCAGGGCTGAAAGCGAGCAGACAGAACAATGAGCGCGACAACGGTTCAGACCGCTGGAAGCCGGCAGTTCTCCAAGCCCAGCGATCGAGAGCGTTCGCGGAAACTGTCAGGCAGCGTTACGCGACAACGGCCACGACGACGACCGACCAGCCTCGGAACACGGAAATAATCGGACGCGTAAGCCTATTATCGGCGCAGACTGGAGTCAACAATAATTAGAGGGAAGCGGCGGAGTTTCGTCGATGCTCGTCGAGTTTGAACGAGCAACGCGACTACAAAACCGGACTTAAAATCGAACGCAAACAAACGCTCGGGCTTGTACACATCGTTGCGCCTCTAGTCGTGCGTTCACCAGAGTTTACGTGCCTCTACCTAATCCATCCTCTTCTCTATTTGCTTCCCTTCTATTTTCGATGCACCCTCTGGAACGCGACTGCACCAGTGTTCCATTGCAGCCGCGCCACACCAGATTCCCCAGCTCTCGTTTCTTTCTTTCCTCTGTCCGACCTCTGCCACCACCCCACACACACGCGCTTTGTTTACCACCGGGTAATTAATATTTGCTGAGATGGAATTTCGACGTCGCGATCCGACCAATGAGAGTGGAATTCTCCGTGTGCGGTTTGTTTTGGTAACGAAATGGAGAACGTAAGGAGGTATAGTTTGTGGAAGCGAGATTAACGAGGTCGCGAGCTCGAGGATTCAGCGGCGGCACTGATTTCGAAATTAATATTGAAAATTTCTGCTTGCAATTCTTTTGTGGAAGCTACTCCGCGTTAGTGACACTTTTAGGACATTTTTGAAAATTTAGAATTCTTTGTTTCGAAGCCTCAAATCACTTAAGGATTGATTAATGGATCTGAGAATGAGGGAAACTTAGAGTTGACAAGGTGAGATGAATTGAACTTCTTTGATTTGCTATGTAATTCTTAGAATTGTAAATGCAATAGATTACATATAATGACATTTTGGAAATTTATAATCCTTATTTTCTATTTGCCTCATTTCAAAACCTCCAACATTGAAATCTCTTGCGAAGATATGAGGAATTTAAATCTGCCAGACTTCACCAAATTAACCCAAAGTTAAGCCCTCATCTCTTCCCGCTCAATAATAATTGTCTTGTTAAAAATTGACCTGCAGCTGTTAACGATTAAGGTGAATGCAAAATTTGTTAAATATACTGCAACGGAACGAAGCTTGAGCTCCTTGTCTAATTAAAATTGCTGTTTTGTATTTGGAGACGTGGCCAATTTTTCGACCTCACAATATCTATTCCATTAACTATACCTAAAGGTGGTATTGTTGAAGTAGCGGTGCTGTTTCTTGGAAAAATGATTTTCTCTTTAATTTCAGGAGTTGATTCGAGATAAGAATCATGCCACAGGTGTTCCAGCCCGAGGATTATCAAGCTGGGTGTCTTTCATACCATGAAATGTAGCTTCTTTTTGTATCCTGTGTGCAATGCATCAACACTGTGCGAGGAACGTATGTTCACCTGGGACGCAAAGATTTATTATCCGTATTTTCCCATGTGCTGCTTTAATCTCCGTGTCTCTGCAAAGACTAGCAGAGAGCAATTCGAGAATTGTCTAAGCTCTGTTAACGTCGAAGCACATTTCTTGCGTCTCAAGGGTATCAACCCTTTATTACTATTTTATAAATTTCATTCCTTGCAATACACTCACCCACAAACTTTCTTCGGCAAATGCTATAAAAATCGAAACAAATTACATACTTGAAAGACATTCACTTTAATATCCCCTGCAATGTGACAAAAAAGAAAATGGTATGGTACCATTTCAATTATTTCACTAAGAAAGAAATAACAGATATCGTTCTACATTTTTCACTGAACTCGGATAAATTATTTTGAGTAACTTTTTTGTTACCGTTTGTAACATTTCCTCAAATAGCAGAAAAATTATGCGGATACACCCTGCGTACAAATTTCAGCAAAGCGAAATGGCTGAAAGAATTACGCGCACAGTGCAACAGTGTTAAATTTTACATAAATTATTCTGACGCATGAAAAGACCTTAAAGTAAACTGGCTTTCGTGTATGGAACACCCTGTTACAACACACGACATGCCTTCACTCTTCCATTTGTAAAGTCCAATGGCTTTAAAGCGGCATTTACTGCGCTTACCATAAAACGTCCTCGAGGAACAACGAGGAGGCGTGCGTTCGTAGACGGGCTTTAATACACCGTCAACATCCGCCGGAATGCCTCCTTCGTTCAGATTATTGGGTAAAGCGGATCTACGCGCGTTTACGTGGCGCAATGGGGTAGACAGCCGTCGAACGGCCCGTTATCGATAAGCGGCGGCCAGGTTCGATCCTATCGGGACACGGCTATCGCGTGTAGCTACGCTCACGCTTCCTTTGACACGCGAATCTTCGCGAGCCAGACTTTTACCTTGGACGCTATGGGACCGTTTTGTTCGCCAGATAACCTCGATTTCTTCAATCGAATCTGTAGGAATCTTAAGCTTAGCAAAAAGGCGGAGCGGTCGAGGATATATAAAACTACGGTTAAAGAAGAGGGTGTGTATCGTACTATGTTTCGGCTGTGACTGACTGCAGGCACAGTTTTCGCCGGCGATGGGTATTTTCCCATTTTTATGACCCGCCGTCTGGTCTATGTCCCAAGTGCCTTCACGCAGTCCCGTATCGCACTCAACGCTTAAACAAACTCTCGATTTACAATACCGAGAGATCGGCTCTCAGTACGACAGAATCAAACACCTCTCCGATCGGAAAGGGAAAGTTTGGGAATTGGTCGTACCTGAGAAAGTCTTTGATTTTCGAGACTCTTAGATGGAACTTGAGACACTTTAAAATTTTCTTTTTAATAAAATATTGAGAGCATCTCTGATTTTTGAAT
>NW_017100261.1:9029627-9080620 GCF_001263275.1 Habropoda laboriosa
AACGGAATTACATGGTTTTCAATCGCCAAAGTGCAAGTAAATTTAAATAATTATAAATTGATATTTTTGGGAAACTTTGGAATTTCTTTTAATCAAAAATGCATAGTGACCATTTTATGGTGAAAATTTGTAAATGTCTATGATGTAAGTTTGAAAGAGTAGAAAATTTATGAGAAATTTTGGAATTTTGTATTTTTAATGATCATAGTGTAGATAAATAAATGTGAATAATTAGAAATGGGTACAATGAATTCTCTGAGAATGTGGGATTTCTTAAAAACGAGATGAAGGTGTTTGAAATAATAGTAAATATTATATTTCTGGTGTTACAAAGAGATTGGACTAAATTAAACGTGAAATTTTCAAACGTAAAAGTAAATGACTAAAAATTCTCTACAATAGAGTAGCTTCAGTATCTAATCAAAATAAAAGAATACGTTTAATTTATCCTAACACGAGTACAATAATTTATTTTATAAAATTCTTTCGAGAAGAAGATTTGTAAATTTTCGAAAAGTACCATTTTACACCTGTTACATTGGAACAAGCACAGTCTAAAGGCTTTGCAACTGTAGTTACAATTAGTACCGCTTCGTTGTAAATGAGACGGCAAAAGGGAGATTTTCGCGTGTGTTTAAGTGATTACACGGTCGATGAAATTTGAAGATTAACACGGCGAAACGGCGGGCACTGTCCGCGGTCGATGGGAATTTTAATAAATTGTGTAATTTAATGGGATATCGCGCGGACAGGCGCCGTCAATGCTTTATCGCGAACGTTATCTCGTATTTGCGCACAAATATAATAAGCAACATGCGACAAAATTACGTTCGCAGTTATCAAAGGCGATTGCAGTTTAATCAACGTCACAGTTTCAACATCGTCCGACGTCAAAACGGTGTCGTCTCGCTATGCACGCGGGGATGCGTTTTAATAAAACAATCCTCCATCAAATGTTCTCTGATTTCATCGAAATCCGTATACATACCGCGCCGTGGCATAATATGTAATCGATGAAAAATATAGAAAGTGTCGACGTGTGTGCGTTGAAATTTCGGATTGTTGTAAATTCGCCGCGCTGCAAATTATATCGAAATTGTGCAACACTTAAGCTCCGCCAAGATTAACTTTTCCTATTTACAGAGACGCGAAACGGACTGGACTCGCGACCCCCGTTCGATTTTCCAATATTTGCCTTCAAATTGTCGCCCATAAATATGCATGTCGAGACAGTCGGCGCGAGCAAAACCAATATTTAAGCGACAACATCGTTTCCGCGTCTGATACTCCGCTAACTACGCCATTTCAAAAATCCAATTCGACCAGCCACGCGCCCTCTCTAACAATCTGCAATTACTGCAAATCAGAATTAATCTCCCACGACGTGATAAACTTTAAACTGATAAAGGAATGCACGTGTTTTCTAAAGGAGGGTGTTAAAAAAAGGCCAATTTTGGCATACGGCTGGAACGAAAAATGTAATTGTCATTTTTCCCGAAAATGATGGGAAAGTTATGAGAAATGCGGTTCAAGGTAAGAGTATGACCATACTCTTCGGATGATGGTCTGTTCGTAAATGAACCACTTAGAAACTCATATCGAGTATTATTTACAAAGATTGTTTGAAAAAAATAATGAAAAATAATTAATGACAAATTAATCGAAACAAGGAATTCTTTAATGACACGATGCTTGTATTCGAAGCAATCAGAAACTAATAGTTATTTATTCTCGAAGGGATAAAAGTTATAATAAACTGTGGTAAATATAATAAAATAATCGTCATGACAGGGATACAATATAAAAGTGAGACCCCGGTTTTACGGAAAACTGAAGTCCGATCATCTGCACTGCGTGTCAATTGTCGTTAGAATAATAACAAACGAAGTAGGTCGTGTGTAAAGACTTAGTTGTTTACTAAGAGACAGTGTTTTTCCAGAAAAGGATAGAATATGTATCTGTCTCGGGGAGACAACAGTAAAAAAAACTAATATGTTGTTGTTTTACAGCTATAACACATCTTATTGCAAGAAAAATAAACTTAGGATACGATAAAACGAAATTGTTGCAGTAACTAATCTAATTAGCTATACGTAGGCTCTCTATTTTCAATTAACTCAATTATTCGATTGTGTACGTATATATACATACATATTATTCACGCATACACATACCGTAAAGCTGTGTAGCTCGCAGAGGCACGCTTCTCGTTTGATTCTTCTCCCCAGCCGAGCTGTTCGTTGTGTACTTGAATTCGATGCACTAGCTTCTTGTATGCAGCGGCACTTAATTCACATGAACGAATATGCTAAGTACGTAAAGTGATTCGAAACCGCTTTATTCGAGGGAGCACTGAATTTTCTGCAACACTACGATCGTACGGTACAAACGTCGTTCGTCAACGCACTCGTTCGGTAGGACCGTAAGCACTAACCGCCTACGTGACGATCTTCCCGATTTCTGCTCCGTGTTACACGAAGCAGTACTAGGAAAAATCCTAGGCGTGTGAGTGACCCTCAAGTACGTAACCTGGGCCTAGTCAACCTCACGTTCCACACATTGCGGGAGGCCCGCGATGTTTTTTGCGAGTGAAACATAAGAAACTCGAGTAAAACATAAGAAATTCGAGCCGAACTTAAGAAACTCGAGCCGGAATCGTTGTCTCGATTATATCGAAGTGAATACGAAGCTACGTGCCATTTTGAAAGTAAAGCTATCGCGAGTTGCTCTCGAGAGTATCTCTCGCGAGTGGACACTACCTCTGAGCTGAACTGTCGAAAGTATAGCTAAACTGTCTGAGAGTAAACGTGGCGAGACTTGCTCTGGAATGTATACGTAATCATACTACTGTGGAAGAGTTGCTTTCCGAACACGAAATAGTTGCACAAACACAATTCGGTGCACTAGCTTCTTGTATGCACCGGCACTTAATTCACAGGAATGAATATGCTAAGTACGTAAATTGATTGGAAATCCGCGTATAATGGAAAACGCGTTGTTCGATGTATTCCCTACAAGACTATAATTGCGCAGTATAAGCGACGTTCGACAGCTTCGTAGACAGCGACTGACAACGAGTCGTCCTGCCCGATTTCTTATCGCTATTTGCACGCAGTTGTTCTAGGAAAAATTCTAGGCTTTAACTTCTTAGAACTCGTGATACTTTTTGCGAGCCGAATATAAGAAACGCGAGCCTGGGTCGCTTGTACGTACGCAAAACCGAAAACAAACGCCACGCACATGGTCTTGATACAATACAATACGCCATATTGTTTTTCGCTCGACGCATGCGCGGTCGCTGCTCCCAACGCCGCTCGGCGGATGCACGCCGATCACGGTAAAAAGACGCGCCACTTTTAAATTCAAACCGTTATACTGTTATGCGTAGAATCATGCTGTAAAAAATTTTTTTGTTCCGGCCGTATGCCAAAATTGGCCTTTTTTCAACATCCTCCTTTGAGTGTTGTTACGCTCTAGACGAAACAACGCTCTACGAAGCTCTCCAGAAGAATCCTCTAAACGTGTCTTGAGTGAAAACAACGGCAGACATAACAACAGTAGGCAAACTTAGAATAGCACGGAACAAAGCAGATTAGTGTCAGTCACTCTGGCTATTTCTGCGAAATTACGTCGAAAATTGTGTTAGGAACCGTTGTATATAAGTAGTCTTGCGGGTCAAACTTCCGCGTAATCCGGTTTGTTTGAATTTAAATCGTCCAGTGCGGCAAGTTTTAAATAGTCTGGATTAAAAAGTATTTTTAATAGTTGCAAGTTATAAATGATAGGCGCACTTAGGTAATCTTATAAAGTAATAAAACACGCAGCAAACACCTTATATCACTATCTTCACTTTTTCTAGATACAATAGTCACGAATAATATTTTAACTTTTTTGTAACATTTTGGAGAGTTGCAAACAGTCATATACTATTGAATATGCGAACTATTCAATACAGAATATATTTAGGAATACAAACCAAATTTTTCGTTCCTCAAATTCGTCTACAATTTGCTCTACTGGAAATAAAATATTAATCAGAGAAAAATTGACTTCAAAGCATAAAAATTATATGTTTTATGTAATGCTAAAATTGCTCTATAATTTTACATATCTTCACCAAATTCAATGTCACTAAATTTCAATTCCAAAAAAGTTACTACTTAAAATTTTTTTGCCATATAGATACATATATCAAAGAAAAATTGCATCGTTAAGAGGACAACTGTGTTCAATTCATTATTTGCCACGTTATCAGATTAATATGCAACGCAAACCCATAATCCGAAGATTTCAGGTTCTTCTTTCACAGAAAGACAGCCATTAATCATCACGTTCGCCATCGAACGTCGCGTAAGCTTCTAATACTTAATTAGTATCATACGGCAAAGCATGATTCCCGTTTCATCCTGGTATTGTCAACCGGGCAGCCGGTTCAAGTTATCACGTAATTGCTAGTCGAGAAACTCGCGGGATCGGGAGCAGAGCACCGTAGACAGAGAGAGCTGCGTTGCTCTCGATCCTCTAATTACCAGCAATTACCGTCGCCTAATCAATTACGGTAACGCAATCTGCTTGCATAGCTAGCGTCCGTTGGCCAGCCACGGTAATTGCGTCACCCTTGGCCACGCGTTTTCGACCCCTTTTCCGAAATGTTCCCTCATTGTCGCTGTTTCGAAGGAGCTCCCGATACTCTGCATTAAATTACCTCGCCAGAAAATTGATTGGCAAACGTTGCAATTCTTGGTGAAAATTTTTACAAAATTTCTATGCTATGTGTAATATTTGCTATGTGCTTTTCGTATAATAGTTTACAGCGACACTTTACTGCAATGACAAATGACAGAATATGATAAATGGATATGATAATAATTTGATACAAGTCAGAATGCTAAGACAGCTCTTATGCAACTTTAACATCTATAAAACGATTCTTATACGACAACTCTAACAACTATAAAACGAATGTTACAACGCTAAGGCAGCTCTAGCAACTATAAAACAACTTTCACAAATCTAAAACAACGCTAACAACTATAAAGCGAGCCTAACATCTCCAAGACAACTCTAGCAAGTATAAAACGTCTCTTACAACTACAAAACAACTCTAAGACCATTCTAACAACTATTAAACGACTCTGACAACTCTAAGGTAACTCTAACAATTATAAAACGACTCGTACAATGCTTTTCACAACACTTCGACTCTGTCTACAACACTGACTCCATCTGCAAGGAAAAACTCTTTCTTCACCTCGGAACTTTCTCTAAAGCGTGGTCAAGCGTTTTCTCCAAAACGCTTTCTCGTACCTCGTCCCGTGCCTCGTAAAACTACGTACGAAGAGGTGAAATTAAATTACCGATAGCGGCTCATTTAAATCTAGACGATAATCACGTGTACACGAAATTCCATGATGGAGAGTGTTGCTGCACCGGACGGCCAAAGCACAACGTACAACCGTATCAGCGCGATATGTTTTCGCACAGAGATGAATCAAGGTGGCCGCGTTAATTCGACGGGAATTATCCCCGCCACATTTTGGAAATTAATCCCAGCGAGCGATCGGTCGCTTCGTCAGTGTCATATTTCAGCCACAGTAATGGCTTGAACAGTTCCTGAGAGAGGAAATCCCCGGTGTCGCGTTAATTCGACGCCATCGACTCTAAGCTGTGTTCAATTAACGCGAACCTACTCCATCTAACTCCTGGACATCGCGTAATCAACGACACGGGATTATTATGCAAATTCCTCCGGAACCTCCTACCAGGAACTCATTCAAACTTTAAATATGAATATTTTGACCGAGTGTTTCGACTAGAGCGATAGAGATGCGAAAATACGCGAGGGTATAGTTGCTGGAAGAAATAACCGATCTCGTTATATTTCTTACACCGACTGTATCACGCAATGGCTGTATATCGTAGTAAGTCTTCAGCAGTAGAAATGAACAGTAAAATAAAACATTCATTATCTCCCACAAAAAATAAAAATACACGAAAGGGTTAAAAGTTGAGAGTGACAATCTGGAGAAGAATTTCCAAAAAGCATTTGAGTGTTAAAAAAATTAGTATTTTGATCGAGAATGACTTAAAGAATACCAAATAGAATATATTTAAATAATTATCACAGTGTACTCTAACATTTGTATCTTCATTAAAACACATAATCACATTACTTTCACTCTACAATCTAACATTCCCACGCTATAGTCTTTTCCACGTAATAAAAGGTGAAAAGAAAAATTCTACTTCTTCGACACTGTTCGAGTATTCACCAGTAAAGAGAAATTTACGAAAGGCAGGTTGTTTTTCGTACGGATACCAGTATTATCCTCTCCGCTCTCACCGTGTCCCTCTTTTTCATTTCGTCGATTCGATGCTGGAAGAAGATCGCCAGGGTGAAGGCGAGTACATAAGTAATCGGCGTTTATGGGAGGTGGCACACCAGGTCGCGTCGTATGTCGTACGACCGTCGATTTTACGAGCTGCTTCTTCGCCAGCTACGACCGCCACGAGTATTTTGTTTAAACAGAGCGGCTCAGATAAGCCAGCAGCTCGCTGTTCCAGCAGCGATTCGCCTCAACGGCCCGTTGAAGGGCGCAGTTACGGGGAAAAGGATGGCGAGCCGGGTACCGATAACAGTGGACGCTCTCGCGTCGGTTTCCGCCGGAATTTTTCAGGAAAGAGGCCAGCAGAATTTATTTGCGCTGTATGCCCAAGATGGAAGTACGAAGCAAGGTAGAAAAGGGAGAAATTGAACGGCGATTAATTAACGAAAAGATTTATTATTTACATTTTCTGAACGAATTTCAGAAAAATATGAATTATTCATGTCTTCTCGCCGGTGCTTTAAATACCTAGTAACTCTTTCAGAGGAACAGAAATGATAAGGAAATGCAAAACAGAACTGATTCGATAAATTATGGAAATTTATAATGTAACGTAACGTGTAATCAGATAATTCTAGAAATTACACTTTTGAAAGTTTTTTGCTACAGTGAATTTAATTGTAAAACCTTTCTTTATTGGTCTCTCCTCCTTTAGTCACATTCGACACACTTTTTTCCTCAATAGTTCCTGGTTTTTGCGCGAGGGCAATGATACCAAAAAGTTTTGCGTTTATTCGCCACCGTTGTCAACACATTCCTATGTTTCAGCATTTAGATTTCAACATCAGTCAACTTTGCATTCTTCCAAAGAAGAAGACAGAAAATGTGCGTTTAAAGCACCGCGCACTTTTCAGAAACGGTCGTTCAACCAGCGGTTTTGCTTCAGGATTCACGGTAGTTTCGTTGTAAACATGTTGACTACATTAAAGCAGCAATTAATAATGCAACAGAGCAAATTCCCCGATTCGTAATTCGAATTTTATGAAATAACGACCGACTGCATCGACAGAGGCGTTTGAATTTCTGATATGCACAAACGGAATCGTTGATCCCCGCGAAATCAACGTGGATTTTATAAAATCACCGTATTCGATGCTTTTAGTGTAATGCACCGTCGCATGTAACGGCAAATGTCCCATGAAATTTTGATCGTTTCAATGCAAATTTCCGGCTAATTTCTACCATGTTCAACAACAACAAGAAACTCCAATTTACCGTTAATTTCCTCGCAAACAGCTCCTCCGTTATTTTTCCCGCCTCGAAAAATCTATCGAATCTAGAACACAACAAATTCTATCTTATATTGAAACGCTATCGAAGCTGTGTGCTTCGTAAAGAACCGGAAAATCGAAAGGAATCGACATTATTTCATAACGCCGATACACGAAGAGGCCGATCGAACGGAAGTACAGCGTCAGGGATCGCAACATGGCGCCGAAAACTATACTGCAGTTATATAGACATAAATTCAGTCCGAGTACACCGGGGTTCCTTGGGCGGTAAAACATCCAGTCAACCCCATAAATCCGATGCACACTGGGTAACACATACACATAGACACGCACACATGTGCTCATGCATGGACTTGTTATTATTTTAGCGTGTACAGGCACGATCTCGTCGGTAGAGAAAGAGGAGTATAGAAATGGATCTTGGCTGTTGCACGAGCTCGATAAGCCGCATATCAATCATTATTTTAGCCGTGTAATTGAACGAGAAAGGGGGGAGAGAGAGACGGCGTGAGAGGGGAGAGGGTAAAGGGAGAAAAGAAGACACGGAAAGGAGGACCTAGAAAGTCACGGTAACGAGCTTTTTCTCTGGTCGCGTGGGAGCCGTTCGAATGGGCGTTCCTATAAATATATACAGGGTGTTTCGTTGATATCCGCCACCTGGTGTATGTTCGGTGCTCTAGACTTAATGGACCGCAAGTGGAAGCGAAGAAACATCAACGATGGGATTAAGTGTACCTACTTCGTTGCAAATTGTGACGAAAGCTTTGACTTGTGTGCACGGTAGATGGTAAATTTTAACTCGTGGCTGCGAAATTTATTGTTTTGAAACTTGGTTTATTAGATTAAGGTGGAACTGAGGAAAGAATTAAATTTAGGGTTAAATTAAGGTGGAAGTGCATCGAAAGGTTCCAAAAGGGTTAACCCCTTGCACTCGATTATGTACGATTTATTTCTAGGTTAGTTTTAAACAATTTCATCAATTTTCGAGGCGATAAATATTAATTTATTAAAATGATCTTCGGGTGCAAAAAAATTAAGTTTATGAAAGTTTCCAGATGTTCTTTCTCGTGACACGATGAACGTTGAAAACGGCGAATCTCGATGATCTGCAAGATACGACGATGCAGTGTTAACAGAATTTCACAATCCAGCTGATGGAATGTTTTTAACCGGCGACAAAGTGGAAGCACGCGGATTTCTTAATAAGACAACATTCCAGCAAGAGGGTTGATAGAGGATGTGTGGCGCATGGAATATTCTAAGAAAACTTATACGCGACAGCAACGGAGGACTTCGAAGAATTCGTGTGAAAAATGCACCTCCGTGCACATTCCGCACAAGCATACCGTTCGATTTTGCAGAAATTCCGTTCTACTCTTTCATCGAGAACTTTTTTCCTTTTTAACAACTGAAGAATTTCAAAGATGAAATAGACGTCGTTCCCCCTTTTTTCTTCTTTTCCCTCTTTTCCCAACGAATACACGTTTCATTCGTGGAGCACAACGATCGAATCATAGAAGCTTGATTATTTTGTTGAACGAGACCCACGATGGTGCTTCGGGGATGTTTCTTAGGTAAAGAGCAATGTAACAGCGGTTTCCGATGCTCTAGAGAAAATGAACATGGTACTCTTCGATGTTCCATCGAGAGGCAAGTGGTCAGAGTTTGTTGCCTCAAAGAGCGACGTAATCGTGTTTCCACGCTACCGTTACCGAGAAAAACAAGACCGCAGTGTGTTTAGGTGCTTGAGCCAGAGGCATGGAAAACTGGATCGCTGGTATACAGTAAATGCCCTTCGTCTCTCTAAAAGGAAGGGAAAACGTGATATAATTTTCTATGAATATAAAAAATGACATGGTTGTTCGAAAATAGTAAGAAAATCAATATAACAGAGACGAAGGTATGTGTACTTTAGCATGAATAAATACTGAATAATTTAACATGATTGGAATGAAAGCAGGTTTTTCTGTCAACTATAAATACCAGGACTGCATTCGTATCTCGATCTAACATTAATCAAGCTTCATCGTGTACATTAATAATCTTCTTACTGAAAGCAACTTCAAGGATCACCGCCATGTCAAAAAATATTCACAAAAATATTATAAAATAACTTTAACAATCTTCTGGTATTATCTTACAATATCGACTATTTTGGACCTCATACAAACTTAACATTCCACCAAGAAATCACTATAAGCAAAATAATTTTCTCACACCTCATTCTAAGTACAATACTTTTCTCACAGCACAACATTTCAAAAAAATCTTAATCTTAAAATTCTAAAATTCTGACAAAATTCTAAAAACCCTATCCTGAAATTCTACCAAAAAAATACACTTTCGTTCAGAAGAGAGATACTTTCGGAGCACCTCGTATAACAGCTGGAGCACACGTATCGTTCGCGGTTCGCAGAGGACCTTACAACTTATAAGTATAAAGCAATTATCGTGGTATTGTGCTCGTTCAACTGATCGATAGGGACCGAGCTATTAATTATCCGTGATTGGTTCTCCGGTGCCGATCCACGTCTGGGTTAAGTGACTCCCTGGCACCGAGAAAACGCCATTGTTTTATCGGTGTACGTTGTGTCGAGGGGGAAAGAAGAAAAAAAGTAAAAAACACGGGACGGACTGGGAACTAGCGCACGGAACAGGGGATTCGGCTTTAACCGGGAGTTCAAGTCGTGATCCAGTTCGGTCGATTTGATTGTCTTTCTGTTACTTCGGATCCGTGATAAAAATCTCGCCTCGATCTAACGACCATCCGAGAGAGGCCCCGTTTCACTTCCGCCCTGCCAGGCCGGACTTATCGGCCTGGAACTATCGCTGCTATTTAATTAATAAGGACAGCTCGGCGTTGTCGGTTCACACGGTTTATTTTTACCAATCTGGTTCACGTTTCTTTTTCACGCGTGTTTTCGGAGCATTTGTGCGTTTGGGAATTAGCTGACTGACGTTTCGAATTGTTGAAAAATACTGACGAGCTCGGTGTGAAAATTTGGGGAATTTTCGAAAATATCGACAAACTTTTGAAAATTTAGCGGGGAATTTGGATTGGCGACTATTATTTTGGCAGTGAATTTAATTAAAATGTAACACATATGTAGTGATGGATTATTGACAAAAGAAATGTGAATATTGGATACATTTTTTGGGGGGAGTTTTCGTTACAACGGAAACAGACACAATTTTAAAGATTCTAACGTAGTGGTTATTACTTCAGCAGTGAATTTAATAAAGATTTTATACATAGTGATGGGTTAGTGGCAAAGATACGAAAATTTGACGAATTCTTTTGAGGAGGAAATACAAATGAAATTTTGAAGACTTAATTTCATTCATAAATTTCATTTCATTCTTAAATTCATACAAATAAGATCTACTTACAGGAAAGTTTATAATTTAGAACGATCTTAATCCCGAACGTTTCAAAAGCCCAACGAAAAAAAAACACCTCCAGAGTTTATCATTTAACAACGCGTTTGAAGGAGGAAAAACCCGATTCTGTCCACTCGAACATAATGGTCATCCTTGCAGAAATCACGAAGCTCTTTAAGAAATAATTGTACGCTCGATACGTTGTTTCGAGTGTAACAGAAAAGAAGGTCGATAAGGCAGACTTTTTGCCGATTTTTACAAAAGAAAGAACGTGACTTGATTCTCGTTAAGTACACACAGAGGGAAGAAGGAGCAGCTAGGTGATTTTTAATGCTGCCACGAATGGCAGAGTGATCGTGTTCTTCGTTACTGTATCGAACAGCAACGTGACACGGCTGTTTGTTGTTCTAGCGAAACCGAGGCGACTGCATTCCTCGATATTCTAATGAAAAGCACCGTGACATACCTCTTTGTTCCTTTGCAGAGAGGGTCACGTGACTGTGCCTCGTTGTTTCTGCAACGAGGAGGGCATTGCGCTGCGAAGATTTGTAGCGTAGATCGCTGATAAATTTGAAAAACACGGCAACTATTCTTGCGAGTGAAAAGTTGAAAGTGTGTTCGTCACTGGAATTCATTCTCTTACGCATAATGCGAATCTAACAATGACTGGGAATTTCTGTTATCCTTTCACCGCATTCCTCGTGGCAGCAGAAGCGAAAATGAAAATTCAAGGAAAATTCGTGTCCGCCCCGTGTCAATTTCTATTAAAATCGACAAATAAAACGGTTAAATCAATCGTCAAAATTTACGTTAAAATTGATGAATAAAACAGCTCGATGAATGATCCAAATTTTCGTCAAAATTGATAAATAAAATATCCAAATTTTCGTTAAAATCGACAAATCCTCGAAACAGTTCGATAAAATAACGAAAAGTCTTGGTTAAAATAGTCGAGCAAAGTGGAACCCCAAGAACCAGAATCCAGAATCTCCTTGGCGCTGTGAAAAAAGTTTCATTAGCCGAAAAACCTCAAACATCCCCACCTCTTAGCCCCCGATGCGGCAAATAAACATTTTTACACCTCGACCGTGCACAGCGAGCTAAACAGTCCACAAAAAGCAATCGGCCATTCCGGCGGGCGAAACCAAAAGTTTCCATCGACCAATCCGAACAACACCACGGAAACCACGACGAACGAGGCCTCTCTCCGATCCCTGCTATTCCAGCGGAACGTAACCTCGTCCATTTCCAGTGGCACTGTTCGAAAAAAATTCCTCCTTGAAACGGGCACGTGTACCATCCGACCAGAGAGAGAAAGAGAGAGAGGGACGTTCCGGCGCAATTATCAAAGCCCTCGGATATATACTGCGGGGTGGATTCGGAGGGCAGCCCAATTTCAAGCGCAGCCCGATCAGAATTTACGGCGCATTGGCCGCCGTTGAACCGTTCGTCCCGTTGCCTTTTCAATCTTTCGTAATGAAGAGGCTCGACGATGATAAAGAAAAAAGGAGAAAAACGAAAGGAAGAAAGAAAAATGATCAGGACTACTGGCTAGCAGACGATCAAGGGGGTTGACTGTGGTGGAATAGAGAGGGAGAGCGACGGAACCAGAAACGGGGAGAGGCACTTTTTACGTCGCGTTACGCCAACGTAACGACGTTATAAGCGAGTAATATCGTTACCGGGGCAAAATCGTTATCCGACCGGGTGTAATTGGTAAGGCGAAACGCTTTGCGCTGATTATCCGGCCTCCGGCTCTCGGTCTCTACAATTTATTTTTAATTATTTCCTGCCAACTGCAGGGAGAGAAAGTAAGAGAGAGAGAGAGAGAAAGGGTGGCGTGGATCGTCGACCTGTCGCCGGCTAACAGACTCGTCCGATGCACGCTCATTTTGTCGCTCAAATACCGTGCACAATGAGCACACCGTGTAATCGCCATTGTTGCCTGGCTCAACCCGATCGAGAGAGGGATTCTCGTCCGTGAGCCTCCACTGACAACGAAGGTTAATCGATGCTGTTGTTGCTGCGTCGAACAATGCTGATTATATGATGGAGTTTCGTGCGGTTTTCGAACGCGATACAATTCTCTGGCCAGCACTTTTTTTACGATGAAAAATAGTACAGTTGGAAGTTCCTGTTTGCGGATTCGCGGAGAACATTGTTCGACTGTTTTTGTACCAGTTGGACTGGAATGGAGAACCGCGGAATGTTTCGAACTTGAGAAATGTTGCGGATAGAACCGCAGATTGTACGAAATTTATGAGGAATGGAATGTGTTGCGTCGCGATCACATAAGGAAAACGGTCTGCTGAATTATCTTTGGAAAAAAGGATCTTGGATAGAAACAGCTAGGATCTTGCACCTTCTTTCGAATTTCTCTCCAAGTTTTAACTTGGGTGTTACTAACACATTCTTAACTAGCAACGATTGCACACATTCCAGCAATCGTCAACTATTCTGTCAATAGGAATCACTGAAAAAGTGTACTTATGTGTCAACAAATTTCAACACGTTCAATCCTTTCGTTACTAAGGGTGACTGTAGTTACTCAACATTGAATGCTCGTTGTATCCTAATGG
Source organism: Habropoda laboriosa (assembly GCF_001263275.1). Taxonomy (NCBI): domain Eukaryota; kingdom Metazoa; phylum Arthropoda; class Insecta; order Hymenoptera; family Apidae; genus Habropoda; species Habropoda laboriosa. The sequence goes on from NW_017100261.1 coordinate 9,043,206, forward strand.
TAACTATAGGTATACAATGAAAACCAGTTCGCCCCAAATTCGGACATCGGAACTCATTTTCAAGCCAGGTTGGGAGTCGTCAACTAGAATTATTCCAGAATTTCAAGCAATCATCGTTCAACAGAGAGAGTCCTTTGAAATTTGTCAAATTTGTATAGACTCTAGGGAGAAATTTTTTTAAAATTCAAGCTTGGTTCAAAAGGGGGCTGGTTTCCAAATTGGAACGAATATTTTTACACGAAAAAATTGTCCGTTCTACGTTTCTTCAGAGAAAAGTTAACCAGCAACGGGATGCTCGAACGTCCTCCAAGAGACCCGTACTGCGTTGCACGATATGTATGTGTATTTCGAAGGTCGAAAAAGAGGGAACGATATATGGAATAAAGCGGGTGAAACAGTCGCGAATGAGCCGTGCCTCCGTTTCTATATATTCCGCTTTCAATTTCCGCCAAATTTCCAGCGAAACTGGTGAATTTTCACCGTAAAACGGGCACGTTTCGAGTGGTAGGAAAAAGGCAAGAGGCTCTTTTCGGACGTTTCTCGCTTTCTACATTTATGAAGCTCATCGTATCCTGTTGACCCGCTTATCACTGTCCGCCCTAACGAACTGCTTTCAGCTTCAACTCTTTTGCTACCTTTACGTCTTTACATCCTTTCCTACTTCATCCGTTCGCATTCATATTTAGAACTTTTTGAAGCCCTGACCCACATACGCTCCCTCCTTCTCCTTTTCTATTTTTCTCTCTCTCTTCCTCTCTGTCCTGTTTTCGCGTTCCCACCCACGTGTTCACGTTAACGACATTGTCTTTGGAAAACAAGGAGACGAAAAATTCATGCATCCTTAAGTGTCGCTCTGCTGTGCATACGCGGATATTTCGAGCGGTTTTATGCCTCTGAACAAGTGCTTCGAAACTGGTTTCGAGTTTCTGTAGCCTCCTTTATTTTCTTTTTATTTAGAATTTTGTTCGTTTTCAAGTGTGTGCGCGTTGTACGTGTGTGCACACGCCTTTACAGATTTCTCCTTGATGGCTGGTTTTTGCTGTGATTATTTCGAGAGAGGTTTATTATGTGTTAAATATTCGTGAGTGAGCTTGTTTGAAGATACTTGACACCTGTGCGAGAAGCATCGCAGCGTTGTGTACATTTTCTGTTGGAGCTTGTTTAGTGGCGGAATTATTCAAAAGGAGAGAAAAGTTTGTTTCGTTCGCCTGATGATGAAAATAAGCCATCAACTGCGTCAATATTTGTCACAATCGTGAGGAGGTTCTATCGAAAATTTTACTGAAAAATCATGCACCTTAAAAACCTTAAAGACCTTAAAAGAGAAAAGAATATTTATTGCATTCTTCGTGGAATCGTAGAAAGGCAGTGCAATCACATTTCCAATTATAATAATTATCCACCTGTAGTATAATCCTTACATTCTCTTTTCTTTCTTTATCAACACATTCCTTCGGCCATTCATTTGAAGATCTCCTTAACTAGTTGAACTCTTGCAACTACATATTACCAATCCCTTTTCTACTCGATTTTGTATCTTAATACGTTCAGGACGATGTGACCCACCGGTAGGTCATCGAGGGTTGCTCTTGCACATTTTCTGATATGACCCACCGATAAGCACGTTATTCTATAATATCCTATGAAAATACACGTGCATTTAAGAGCCGAAAAGATTAGAAATTGAAAAAAATTGAGTACCAATGATAATAAGCACTTTGGTAAAATTGATCCATTCGGTCATAGGGGAGTGTTTCGAGAATTTCGCCACCGTCCTGAACGTATTAATGTAGGAAACGGAATGCAAAATGCAATAACGCTATATAATTAGGATAAACAAAACTGATAATGCTTTATCGCTTCGCAGGAAAAATGAGTGGCCCTCGCCCTTGTTTTCCCTGTTTATAAGGTCTTCGCGATCCGCGCTCGCTCTCACTCTCACGCACTCGCATCCCTCGCATTCGCTCTTGTTTAATAATAACAAACGTCGGAAGACCACCGCCTTCCGAGTTCGTTGCCCCCGTTTCGCCTATTTGTACCACAGAGCTTTTAACAAAACAAGCTCGACCATATGATCGGCCCGCTCCAGTCGTTAATCTCCTACATTAACCCTTATGTCGATAACCGGGTCGATACCCTTTTGCATAATTCTCACTTAAAATATTTGATCTTCCAGGTAAAATTTTCGCCTATTTGTACCACAGAGCTTTTAACAAAATAAGCTCGACCATATGATCGGCCCGCTCCAGTCGTTAATCTCCTACATTAACCCTTATGTCGATAACCGGGTACCCTTTTGCATAATTCTCACTTAAAATATTTGATCTTCCAGGTAAAAGATTTAAATATCCGGCCAGGTCGTTGTTATTCGGCACATTTCCTATCCGCGTTTGCCTCGAGCTTAGAATTTTGTTATCAGAAAACTACTAAAATTGGACGATAAAGTAGACGACAATTCTGGTTATTGACATAAGGGTTAATGTAGAATAAAATAAACGAATAACTCATTCTCACCTGAGATCTGCTAATTGTTCGCTAATTTATGAACAAAAGTCGCTCGAATCGAAAATAGAAGAAATAATAGGAGATTCGCGATGAACTGGTTTCACGATTCCGCGCGAAACGCAATTTGCGAGGTAGGAATGGGGATGGAAGGGGGTTACTCGTCCGCAACCGCAGGAACGCGAACACGAGACGGAGGAACGAGGGCGACGCGCGCCTTGTACCCGCTGAAATGGACCATTGTTCTGGTCGATGGTTCGACGACCACCTCCTCTGCCAAATAAAACGATCGAGACGCGGAGATCTACGGGACTGGGCAACGGGTCGAGCATGTAGGCTGACCTATTCGAACCAACGAATGGAATCTTTTTGTGAGAGAAGAAAAATACGGCCGATCGCGACGTCCGCAACAGCCTTCGGCCAATTATTTCGTATTCCATGCTCTCGCTATTCTATTTCTGATTCCACGCGCTTTTGTCGAGCAAATAGAGCAACGTGAGAGGCGACGAAATACGGAGGATCGATTACGAGTGTGTTTCGTTGAAAGATTTCATTTTTCTTCAGGGGTAGACGATAACTGAGATTTGAGCTGCTCAGAAATAAGGCAAAATGAGTAACTACATTTTTTGCAAGTTGTTCAACGATTGGTGATTAACTTTTCATAAGGAAAATAAATTGAATAAATTCTGTCACTTTGGTTTCTGAGGGAGATTATGTGTTTGTGGCTTTTTGTAATGTCGCGTTGAGGTTGATATTGGAGTTGAGTCTGAAGAAATGATGTTAAGTTTGATGTTGAGGTTGAGTCTAAAGGAATGATATTGAGTCTAAATGTGGAGGTTGAGCCTGAAGGAATTTTTATACTTTTTCAAGTCAAATTGTCTTCCATTTCGGTATTGTTATGCTACAAAGTAGTCTACCTATAACAATTATTCTAATCCATTTATTACTAAAAAGTATTATTTTACTAGAGAAGATTTGAAATCGAGGAATTTAAAATGGTTCGATAAATTGAAACTGCCAATCGTAATAATGAATGAGTGGCACGGTTTCCTTTGTCGCGCAGAAAAAGGAAATTCACCTAGTAGAGAATTGTACGAAGCTGTTCCATAGATAAAATCTTTTTGTACGTGGACAGAAATATGACCGACCACTATCTTTCCTCGTTTAACTCGATTCCAAGCAACAATGGAAAAGAACCGTTCTATGGAGACTTCGAATATCACGATCCCAGGAATATAATAAAAATTCGCGATGATCTCTGTTTCTAACTATTTATTCCTTATCAAATAAATTTCAACAAACAATTTTCTTTTCAATTATTATACGATGAAATGTCAGCGGAACAACTCCTACTGTCAAACAGCATTCCACGCGGACCGCGAATTTCTGGAAAACGCGGTGATCAATTGCTGTGGACGTACCCACGCAAAATGTGCGAACGATGACATAATTTCGCGATTTTTCGTGTTTCCCGTCGAACGACAAATCCGTTTGATAATCTCCTCTGGTTTGAAACGTGTCAAAATAACGCGAATAACCGTACGGATAAAAACTGCGTAATTCCGTCAAAGAATCGAGAGATATTTCCGTTCTATCTGGACATAATTTTTATTCGATACCATTTTTCTATAGAATACCGTCAATTTTTCAGTCAATATTGTCTATCGAATGGAAAGCGGATGTTGACATTGTGATGGATTCTTGTTTCACCATTGCGAAATTAGATGACGAAGAGTTAATTAAACAAGCGACCAAAGGGTTAATTAAACGAAACCCGCTCGACAGGGCTTTGCTACTTTGTTAGTGCTAATTATTCTTTGTCATGGGACGCGACAAGAAAGAGTTTTACACTCCAATTACACGCCACCGGTATAGTCTTCGATCAACGACCGTTCAATTATAATGAACGGGCCCTTTGACGATCGCGATCCCAGCAGAAAGTTCTTAAGAGGACAGCCTGTTCACGCTGAAAACGAAATGAAATCCCTCCTCTCTCGTACACAACGAAGAGAAGAACCTATGTTTCAACGTTGGATACAACTTCGTTTCAAAGCCTGGCGCTTTTCCATGTTTGAAAAACGATTCCCACTTACGAGACAGAGAAAAAACTTCGTATCGTCGAGTGGATTGGTTCAAAATTTGTTTGTTTCAATTTGCTACTCTCACTTCCTGGTTATCGTTAGATAATAGCTCGAGCAGTCGTTGAATTAACATTTCACCTAATCACGATCGTGTGAAGCAGCAGAATGAATTGAACCGTGAGGGAAATACGACGATCGCGGCATCCGGCGTACTCGTTAATTATGAAGAAGCTAATTATTCTTCGTCCCGTGCCATAATGAGCTTTACACTCCAATTATATTTCGCATCGTCGCATTTCGCGTTGATCGCGACCCATTCCACTGTGACGAATCGCCTCTTCGATGGCGCTGCGACAACGGAGGACTTCCGGTCTCGATAATAATCGCCTGAATCCAGTGAAAAACATGCTAATTTATTCAATAATTGCAAACATTGAATTTGCAGGAGTTTATAAAAGTGAGACGGAAATTTTTTCTTAGTTCAAAAGTCCTCTTTGATAAATTAATTTGACTATTAATTTTTTAAGTTTCTCTGTGTTATTGTATATATTCAGTAACTGAACTAGATTTTTTAAATCTACATTTTAGGATCATTATTTAATCGCCGATGCCAATAACCATTATTCACTATTACTATATTACATACTGCTATCTACAAATTTTCAAATCAATTGTCGCATATCTTCCATAATTGAATAAAAGTTTCTTAATTTATATTTCACGATCATCATTTAATTGTTCATATATGACTACAGACTTTTAAATCTATTACAATTATTTGATAATAATAAATAAAATTTCTTAACGTTTGCTTCCATGAAAATTCATATGTGAAATTCTATTCTTCGAAATAAAGGTCGTTGTATTCAACCATCGTAACTGCGTAACTATAATTGTTACACATGAATAACATTACTTAAACAAAACAATCAGTCGTCGAAATGTCACTGAAAATCGCGTAGAACGTGCAAACGTTTCGCCCCTCGGCTACAATTTGAAATTCCCCGCCATAAACAGCGGGAGTAAGAGTGTAAAGGCGAAAGTGCGAATAAAACGTCGATCCGAAAAACTGGGAATAATTGCATTCATATCGTAAACCGTGTTGAATGATCTTCGTACTCGAAACAGGCCGATAAAGTGTTCACCGGTATCGCGAGTTCCTCCCACTAAAAGCACACTGTTCACGATCGGTGGCGCGGACATTTTATGAACAGCCACGCGATTTTGTATTCTTCAACGTCGACAACGTGTAACAACACGGTGCAATTACGCTGGAAACAGAAGTTAAACCGGCAAATGGGTGAATAGTGCAAAGAGGATTCCGGTTGTGCGGGGTACAAAAAAAAAAAGAGAGAAAAAAAGGAGCGGAGGAGAGAAATGGGGATTCGATGCAAACGGGAAGAAGAGAAGGCGGCCAAAGAGGCTGCCGATCGTGCAAGTTATTCCCTGATTTTAAATTCACCGCCACGCTCACCGTTTACATCCGTAACACGTGCATTCGTGCCGATGGGTATTCGTGCCCCCATCCGCGGATGCACCGCCGCATAAATGCACCGTACGTACGCGCGTGCATCTTCCTTGGTTCCAGGAAGAAAATCTTTAGGAGTCGTTGAAGGCCCCTGTCTCGTACGTCTCGTTCGAGAACGTAAATAGAAACTGCACGAAACCGGACAGAAATGTGTCGAACAGTATCTTTCCATTTCTTATGAATATTCTTCGCGATAAATAGTTTTTCAAGTCTTCAACATCCTTTCTTCAGTCATTCCTGACATTGCAATCTACTGCACCTTCAAATTTTTTTGCGATATATATATTTTTACTTTTCAACTTCTTTCCTTTAGTCATTCCTGACATTGCAATCTACTCCACCTTCATATTTTTTACTTTTCAACATTCTTCCTTCAGTCATTCCTAACATTCCAATATATTCCACATTCATACGAGGTTTGATAAAAAAGGAAACCCCGGCTAACTTTGTTATTGAGAAATGACTCTAAATTAAAATAGTCCCTTGTAGCAGATAAATGTCGTTGTCAACGTCTTTTACACTTGTGAAAACACACTTTGTAGGCGCTTTTAGTAATTCCTTTCAGATCAGCCTCTGAATTTTTCTTTGTCTTTGGAATCGTTTGAAAGTGCGTCCTTCTAATGAACCTTTCAGTTTTAGAAGTAGAAAATGAGTCACACAAAGCCAAGTCAAGTGAGTAGAGTGGATGCGAAATAAAGGTAGCTGCTTTTTACAGAAAATTGAAAGTGTGCTTCAATGAGTTCCATTTTAAAAATTGCTGAGGTAAAGGAAATAGAATTACAGAAGTCACTGTATATCTCAAAAGGAATTACTCTTCGAAATAAACTTTTTCTATATTTTTATATTCTGCAAAAAGTATCTATTTTTTTTTTATGTTTACTACATGTACGCTATTTTTTACAAATAAAAGCTTCGAGCAGAATTCGCGGGGACGCGAAAAATCGTGGAACCAATTCGTCAGGATTGTCAATCAAAGTGATAATTTCCTGTGGAAGATTAATCCGTGTGTGCGTGTTTTTTTTTTTCACGAATTGTTTTGTTTTCCCTTTTTTCTTTTTGTTTATTTCAAAGGGATGTGCGGATTGTTTGGGTAAAAGTAAATAAAAACTACGCGATAAAGGTTCGTTACAGGAGCTTGATTTATTGAAGATTATATCGCGAGAGATTTCCTTTGAAGTTCGAAACAGCAACTGAGTGTTTTTGATATAGTGTCTCTGTGGATTGTTGTTCAGGCAGGGCCCCGTTTCATTTCCCAGCAACCAGAGGATTTTGCTACCGTCACTGTACAGTCAATTGTTACATTCGATGATATAGTGATTCTGCATGAAAAAGTAAATCGGGAAGGTGTGATAACGCCATTCCGGCAATCCCATATTTTTCGGAAATTCCAGCTAAATTCCAGCGCTTTTCGTCCGCGAATTGTATCAAATTGAAATGAAAATATAATTGGAGAGAAACATTAATTAATCTTCAACTTCCACTCGACAAAGTTTGAAATTAATTCTCCACAAATAAACCTACCTGTGCCTGAAAATTACACTAATTAATTGTTAATTAGAATTTTTTAAGCTCGCAATACTTGGTATTTTTCTCTTCTGTTTTTTTTTTCTCGTTCATTTTTATTTTCCCTTCCGCTTCTCGTCGCGAGAGAAACATTTATATTCTCCGAAAGACTTTTAATTGGTATCATCGACCAGAGGATAAAAATTGCAGAAAATTCAGCGCCGAGGCGAACTAGGTTAATATTTCTTCGCTTCTGCCACTTTCAGCGTCTTCCCTGGAAAACACTTTCTTCCCTCGCGCTCCGTCAGCGATTCCTGCTCTTTTTTTCACGATCGCCCAGAGAGTTATTTCGTCTCTGCGAGCTTCGAAGCGTATCGGTAAACGCGCGGGATTCTCGCGAATCAGCAGCATCGAGGCAGTTCAGAGGAAACGGAAGGGAAAGCCGAGAAAAAAATTGAACGATATTGACGATCGAGTTTCTGCACTGTAGACTAGCAGCGTAAAACGAAGCCTGTTTGCAGAGAGCGCCGGGAAATGCTCCGGGAAATAAGAATAAATTAATCTCATTCCGTTTACAGCTTCCGAAAATTCAACGAGGATTTTTAATGGAAAATCAATAGAAAATTTCAATAAGATAATCTTCTTTCATTCGTCGATTTAATTTTGCATTAAGTTGAATAAACTTTCATCGGTCAAACAGGGGAACGAAGAAGTTGGAAGATGAAAATCAATTAAACATAACTTGAATTGTATCTAAAATTGTAGAATTGGTTAAACTACCAGTCATGTACGAAGTTGCACGAAAATATAATAATTATAAGTTTCATGAAATTCATTATCATAAGGATTTAATTCCCCAAATTAATTCCTCAATTAACAGGGAAAAGTTTGGAAAGAGTCGAGCTCCAAATAATTGTTACAATTTTCTCCAGTATGTTACATATTAATTTTAAGAATATTCAACTTCTGCACACGTATGCGTGCTAAAAATAAAGTTTCTTCAATGCCACCAAGAGGTTCAATGATCAAGAACTTTCCTTTGTTTTCCAGTAAGATCTTACAAAGACACAATAATTGACCTTCTTCTTTGATATAAATCAACTCCTTCGCAATATAAATTATCGAATATTAGTTCCACAGTGCAAGTGTAACAAAAAATTCTCGATCTAATTGTACAAAGTGAAACGTATCAGAAAACAGTGTGATCCAAGGTAACTTTATAATTCAATTTCTTCCAACTTTCGACTCCGCCCACTTTCACACTAGCCGTATCCATTCTCCCTCAGACATCCATCAAAATTTCTCGAAAAGCGAAAAACAAAAAAAGAAGAAATTCTCAACATTCCATCACGCTAAAGCTCATCATGCTCATCGTTCTCATCAATTACAGCACCCGATGTACTACTTCCTTCGTTCCTTCATTCACGGTATGTCGAACGAAGTCGCGCAGCATAAAAGGAATCCTTCCCTCTCGCAACGACCCACTTTTCAGTCATACCCAACGTCCCCGTCGTTTTTCAATTTTTCGATCGGCCTGATCGCCGATAAAGTAATAGCCAGCCATTGCTCGCGGTGGCCGTCCTTCCATTACGCATCGATCTGTCCTGGCCACCCAACTTTTTCGTTCCTCGTGCATGCATATCCGACATACGGATCGCCGTTGGGAACAAAGCGCGCCGATTGGGCCGATTACTTGGACCGACAAGGAAAAAAGGGGGGAAAAAAGCGGTGGAACGGCAGGGGGTGAAAGGTATGCCGATTCGTTTCGTTCAGGGGCGGCTCCTTTGTCTCACAAGCCGATCCTCGCGGACCGGGAACGACAACGGAATCGCCTTGCGAGCTTCGCGAGTCTGTTCCGGGCGAAATTGCTATTTATGGGATTCGAGGGTGATTCTTCGTTTGGAGGAGCATTCAAGAGGGGATTATCGATGATTTGTTCGGCGAATCGGTTCGTTTCGAGGAGGATCGTATGTTCTGTTAATGAATCCCTTGATCGTTCGAGCATTCTGCCGGATTTCTTTCCTTTTTTTACTCCTTCCAAGCAGTAATTTAGTTTTACGAATGCGGTATTAGGGAATGTTTGCTTTATTTTCCCTTGATTGGTAGAACGCGGTGAGGCGAAATTGAGATTAAAAGTCTTTTTCTTTTATCATTCCAGTACGAGTCATTCTTTTTTCAAATAATCTTTCTTCGTTCAATTTTTTGAGGCGAAATTGAGATTAGAAGTCTTTGCTTCCTAATAGCTGATTTTTTTTTATCATTCCAGTATGAGTAATTCTTTTAATCCTAACTCAATTTTTTTTAAACAACGATCTTTCGAAGTGAAAAATACCGTTCTCTGATGACTCATTAACAGTCCAATCCGTAAAAACAAAACAATCCCATAACGTTTGTTCATAATACCCAGCAGAAAATATCCAAAGAATTTAATGCCAGAGGAGAATCTTCTTCGGTTAATTAGCCATGTACCTATCGTAATAGGAAGCAAAAAGAAAAAAAAAATGCAAAATACTATTAGCCCGTCTATTGCATCGAAACGTGGGCCGTAGTTAAGAGTCGCGTTCGAGAGGAAAGTTCTGCCGATTAGCGTATATTAAAGAAGCTCACACGTTGGTAACGGTACGGTTAATGCGGCAATATACAATTACACTTCGAAACGGTGGATCGTAAACGTAAATTCACAGAAAGAAGACGCATGAATAATAAACAGACAGGCTAAGCAATTATCATATAATGGCCGCGTTCTCAGCAGACGAACAAGCCCCGGACAAATTTGATCGTCCGCCTTTAAATATGCCCATCCCATCCCCCCGTTCAACCGAAACGAGAGTGATTTATAAATTCTCTTCGTTCAATGGGAGCATCGTTCGATCGTAATGTCCGCGTCAAACCTCCGCCATTCCTATTATTCTTTATTTCTCATCCAGCTTCCACGGACGATTCTTTCATCTTTTTTCTCAAATTGTCTCGGCCACCCCGCGGTGTTATTCGAACAGGTTATTTCGAGGAGTGAGAGAAAGAGGAAATAGGTGGGAGCGAGGGGTGCAGGTTTCGCGGAAACGAAGAAACAACGAGTTCTCGTCGAGTTGACAGCGCAACACCGATCCCTTTTTATCACGAATGCGTATCTTTAATTTGGACGGGCAATTAACGAGACTCCAGTTACCGCGAATATTTTACGCCGAAGTTCGACGCGCTTCTATTTTACCTAAGCAAAAACGTCACGCTGTTTTGCTGCGTCAAATTGCTGTTGCAAAATGGTCGTGTTTCTTAAGCACCTCGTGCGAAATGAACGACCATAATGTGAAATTTGGGGAAAGATAATTGAAAAAAGGAGAAAATCTTAGAGCTACCATTTTATTTTGCATTTTAATGCAGATTTGATACTCTCGAAGTAGTACTCTGAAGATTCCTTAAAATGGAACCAATTGTCTTTCAATTTTTGAAGTCCAAAGGCATCCTCAAAGCTGGAATTTTAAACTTTGCTTTCGGAGAAGAATTAACGAGAAATAAATTAGCGAAAAATTGAATTGGATTCAAATAGGAATTTTTCTAATTTTGGAATGGCAATGCAGAGTAATATACTTCTAAAAGTCTCTTTCCTTGCTTGGAATTCTTCTTAACTGGAACCAATTGTCTTTCAAATTTTACAGTCCCAAGATGAAAGAAGGATTAACGAAAAATAAATTAGAGAATAATTGAACAAAATTCAAACAGAAATTTTGCTAATTTCAATATGACAGTTTGAAAGTGTAAGTTAAGGGATGTTGATATGTAATTAAACTAATTGATTAAATTAAATTAACTACACTTTCCATTTACTAATGTGATTACTCTAATTAATTACACATCAATTATTGACTCGAACTTTCAAACGATCCACTTAAAATCACCAAGATCTCTGTTTCAGTCCCGTGAAATTCTTCTCCAATTTATTTCTCACGAATTTCAAATTCCAGTGATATAAGTGGACCTTTAATTGACCGGTCGAAATCAACAGACACGTTCAACGTTCGAACGAGCGCGCCGGCATCGTTGTTATGAGTTGTTCAGGATCGATCGGGCCAGTTTTCAACGCGGCTCGCCGCGTACAACGCTCGTAAGTTAATCCAACGAGCGACCGTAGAGGTTCGCTGTGAATAATTGAAACACTGGGAACTGCGGGCCAGCGGCAGAGACGCGGAGGCTCCAGTGACATCTGGAGAAATGCGATTCAGCGAAAGTGAATTACAGAGCGACCGTTGTTTAGCAAATAAGCGGTGTTATTTGTTCGAAGGCAGCGTTGATCGAGCTTGGATCATTTTTTAACTCGCTCGTTGGGGGCCCTTTTCATCGAATTGCGCAATTCGACGAGATTGCGATGCCACGAGAATTAAAAAAAAAAAAAAAAAACGAAAATAAACTGAATACGTAAAATTGTTTCGAATTGATTATTTAAAAAACTGAAATAATTTCCGTAAGGGTCAATTAAAATATTATTTTCGGTGAATTTTACTCAGAGTTTTATTTTCACGTGTTTCCAAATTGGAAAGCTTTATGTAACGCGTGAAAATTAATTTTTCTTAATATTTTAATAATGCATTACCAAGGTAATACATATTTTAAAAATGGAAATATTCGCAACAAATTTTCCACATTTTTCGAAACGGTCAATTAAAAAATTATTTTCATACCGCGAGGTAGATAATATTCTCCAAACGAGACTTTATTTCCCTCTAAAATTCGAATCACTGTGAAATAAATATCGTAATGAAAAATTAATATCGTAACGACATTCATCGTTAATCAATAATACAATATTATCTCCATAGTAATGTTAAATTCGAATAAACAACTGATACCTACATACGAGGTCCAATTACTCAGTTAATCGTGTACATACTTCACCGTACAAAAACAAACACATTCTTAGTATTCACTCCAGATTCATACATCACCAACCGGAAACCACAGCCGTCATCTCCACGAGAAGATTCCTCCAATCCCCAAAGTGGCAAAGATCCCAATCTTCTCATCGCTCGTCCATCGATCAAGCTTCCACCTCACAACCTGGATCATTTATTTCTTCCACGATCTGCTCTCCCCCCTCCTCGGCTAACAATCGCGTTCCAAACAAACCCCACTCGCAACAACATCACCAGCTCCGATTAACCCTGCAGACGGACCACGAAAAGAGAAGTCTCCGAAGAAAAGAAACAATCCTTATTCCGCCGGAGCGTGCAGCAAACCGAGGAAGAGGAAGAAGAAGAAGGAGAGAACAAGGGGAGATCGTCGAACGAAATTTTCCCCGTGTCTTCTCTGTTCGATGGCCGTGAACGAGGACCAGCGAGAGAGGATCCCCCGCCATCATCATTAGTCCCGGTCTACCGGTAATCGCGATCGTTCTTACGGACGCACAAATTGCCTTTCAAATTGTTCCCTCCTGAGAAAACAGGCCCAGTGCCAAGGGTGGCCCCTTTTTAACGCGACGTCGAGAAGAGAAGAGACGGATACAGGGGACGGTCGAGTGATAAGGAAGAGGAGGATTTCATCCTCCATTCCGGCATCCCTTCGTGGAAACGCGGTAATGGTCGCTGTAGGCTCGACCGTTTCTCTCGATTTCGACTGACTGGTGTCCACTTTGACTTCTCGGAAGATTCTACCCGCGATGCGTGCTCATTCTGATGAATGTGAGATCGCGAAGCTCGGGAACGTTGTGACGCTGTATGATGAGTGTTTGGGCTCGTCGACAGAATAGTCATGCACGACTTTTTTTCTATAATTGCATTATCGTACCTGGAGACTTTATGTCAGAGAATTTGCATTCTTTAGGAAATACTTATTCCAAGTAGTTAGAATTCATCTCTGGCTCCAGGTATTTAAACCCTTTCGCATAATTGTGTTTGGAGACTTTGCATAACAGAATTTGCATCTTTTTTTAGCGCTTATTTCAAGCGGCTAGAATTCTTCTCTGGCTTTAGGTATTCAACCCTTTCGTTGTGAATGGCGAGTGTTTGGGTTTGTCGATAGGGTAGCAATGAATGATTTTTTTTTTGGAAACTGCATTTTGCGTCTTAAATAATACTTATTTCAAGTGGATGAAATCCTTCTCTGTGTCAATCTGTTTAACCCTTTCGCTACTATGGGTGACCAAAATCCGCCATGAAATAGTCACTGCATACTAAAGGCACATTTTACGATAGCAGGTATCCAATGGAAATTTTCAAACAAATTTTTAAATAAATTTCAAATATTTATGCTTACATATTAAATTAGATCATTCGATATACGGTTACTAGCGCAACTGAGTAATGCACGCGCCCTTTACAGCCGTACTATATAGACAACCGTAGCGAAAGGGTTAAATACTCTGGAAAGGGTTAAATCCCATTAGTTCACATGGATTCTTTTTTCTCGTTTTTCATTTCTAGTATCTTTGTTAGACTTGTTTTGTATTCTCGAATACAACAGTTTTTAATACATAAATAATTGAATTTACTGTCTCCAAATGTTAGTATTTGCAATGAAAACTAGTCTTCCTGATTTACTATAGCACTTAAATAAATTTGATGTATCTTACTGAACATCAGTGGAGCACACGATCATGATTACAGTTGGTACGAGGCAACGTTGCACAGTTTCTAGGGAAATACCGAGAGATCGAGGGTTGACGAGGACTTGAGGGATTCCCGGTTGGATTTATGCAATTTTTATGGGCTCGCTGAGCGACAGGGGGTGATTGGAAATTGTACGCTCGTTACGTAATTGCTCGAACCCTTGCTTCCGTTGCTGGCCTCAACTGGCCACGGTTTATGCAATTTTTATAGGGTTCACCGAGAGTGATTGGAGATTGGACAGTGGTTAGGCTATCGTGTACGTTTGTTAACACATGTCCCAAGTCAAATATACCAGTCCAAACTTCAGATTTCATCAATTATTATAAAATCCATATTAAATATCATTGAAAAGAGAAAGAATTTTATTCATTAAAATCTGTAATTTACAGAAATTCTCAAAAAACGATCGAAACAAAAGGTTAACTCGGATGCAAACAATTCAGACCTGAATAATGGAGTCACAGATTCAATCGATTATTATAAAATCCTCGTTGATAATCAGGAAAAATTGCGTGCATTCAAATCTGTAATTTGTAGAAATTCGAAAAAATTCCTTGTTTAATTAATCCAAAGAATCGGTCGTTGGAAATTCTGAAAAATCATTGGAACAATAGGCTAACCGGACGCGAACGTATGCACGCTATCAAAGTCACCTGATCGCTAACAACCATCAGCAACGTTGCTCGCCACTATTGTCGTCGGATTAACGACACGACTCGTGCTTCTTCTCGTTTGCCTAACGAGAACGCTGTGGCCCGGCTTCTAATTGTTTTCGCGATTAGGCGTCGTGTTTGCGTGTCCATCGGGGACAACTGACTGGCCGGTAATCGAAGGTAATTGTTAATGCATCGGACACGCTCGTAATGGGCTGCCTGTAGCACCGCGTTACGTCGATCCGCCGCAGTGGAGCAGGTGTTAAACGCGTGTACGCGGATTCAATTTCGGTGATCGAGTGCCGATTGAGTTGCAGCGCTATTGAAAGGCCGCTTCTATGACTTCGCGGAGATACTTCACTTTTGGTGAAAAAACACTTCCCTGTAATTTTTTCCTCATTTTCGAGAATTTTCAATGACGAACTTCTGAACTACTGTACTCGATCTTAATTTTAAAACGATCTTTAACTTAAATCCCTTTGAAATTAAGGTCAGCTTTCTCTGAGTTGACTTCGAAAGAAGTTTGTTCAGAATTCAGAACCCGATTTTTGAATATTAAATTTCGGAAGACAGCGTCCCATGTTGCAATTTTCTGTAGAACAACATTTTCGTTTTCTCTGGAATCGTGGTTAAACTGAAAAATATAGACGAAGAGTTTCGAAATCTACCCTTAATTTATAAATTCAGAAGCTTGAATCTTATACTCTTGAAGTTAAAATTTTCTCCAAGAAAATGTTCGTTTTTCTTAAGCACACTCCCAGTATTCGTCGATCAATGGACCAGTTTCAGGGTGGCCTAGGACTTAAAAGTTTCACCTTCACAGCCAAATTTATTACCCAAACCCTCAAGAGTAACCGACTGCGTTTCTTACCCTCGCGACTTCATTGTCCACAAAAATAAACACTTCAGTTTACCAGATAGGCGATAGAAAGTAGAAATGGAAAAAACAATCTTACAATTTTCACTTTTCACTCCTTTTCACCCTTTCCAAAAGGAAAAGACACTCCCACACCATCCAATCCGAAATTAGTTGCAACCACCCTTCTCCGAACATCCAACCAATAGGATTTTAGTCCAGTTTTCCTCGACAAGACACCATTGGCGACGATCAGGCACAAAATTGCTCCCGTAAGACACACAACTGCTTTCGTACAATATACTTTTGTAGAGTACACTCTCAGTAGAGTGGGATTTTATTTGGACTTGTGACTGAAATGTGACTGTTTATATTAAAAATAGTAAATAGAACTAAACTGAATGTTTAGTCAACTCTAAAACACACTGTTTCTACACTGTACTCTCTCCACACGATCTTCCGTTCCACGCTATCAACTCTATCAACGCCATCTCCTCTTTTCCAAATCTTACCCCGCACTCTGTCACTCATTCCACGTTCTTCCCTTTTAAAACACGCACCCTCTCCATTCTCTCCCGAACATTCACGCTCCCACCACGCGCACACACACCCGTCTGGGTTTTTCCGCGACAATTAAACTAACTTAAAACTAACGGGCTTGAGAAACGAACGAGCGAAGGTAAAAATAAGCACCTAGTTACACTTACACATCTAAAACATATTTACTATAAAATCCAGGGTGTGTTCTTACTATCCGACACACATCCATACAGCCCACTTGTACTTCGAAGGACTTGATTTACCTCGCGATAAGTTCGAAGTCGCGTAATTTATTCGTCGGGGAAACACCACCCATCGACGCTTTAACGCACAACAGGGTTAATAAAGGGTTCGATAGCTGCGTCGAGAAGAAATTCGTAAACAGGACAGAGGGTGCGTGCACCCCTTTCTCCTCGTCACCACTTCCGGTCGTCCGTCTAACTGGCCAATTAAACGAAGAAGCAGCCATCGCTTGGCAGAAGACGCTAACTATCCACGGCACCACGCAATTACCGTGAAAAGGTACGCCGCTAAAAGATTCATGGTTGCTCCTGGAACACGCGGCCACTTCACTCTCTCTCTCTCTGCTTATCTCTTCGTCTCTAGACGAAAATAATTTTACTTCGCGAGATGAGATGAAGGAATTTCGGATGCAAAATTGGATTGCCGCCCCTCCGTGGTCGCTTTGCTCTCTTCCGTCCCCATTTTATGGCACGTTTTATCGCCGTGTACGGTGTCAACGGGAAATAACACGTGTTGATCCGTGTTAACGATAAGTGCAAACGAAAATTGCGTTAACGCCTCGCTGTATTAATTAATACACGCTGATGATTCCCGTTGATCGATGCTCGCATTCGTTTGTGTCAAATGGCACATTTATGGTGACGTTAATGCCGCATAAAATATGCTTTATGGTGTGATATGCTTGCCGATGAATGTTGCTAAAATTCTCCCGTGCGGTAGTTTAATACGAAGATCCAAAGGGTAATACCGTAATAGTAACGCCCGCGTTATTATACAGAATTTACCAAGGCTCTCGTTCTATTAATAAAAAGGATATCAGAAGGAAGGAACAAAGGGAGAGAGGATACACCTAGCGAGGCTACAAAGGAAAAGTTGATCAAAGTGCTTCGGATGGACATGTTTCCCTCCTGGCAACAACTTTCAAACTTCGCGGAACTTCATAAAAATCCCGCTTGTAAGAACAAAACGGGCCAGATAACAATAGACCGAACTTTCTTCCTTGATAAACGTCGATTTAACCCATTTGGGACCGTTGTTCCCATCAAGGAATATGTCGGTACACGTTCAAATTAATTTAGGCAACTATAAATTTGAAATTAATACGAGGTGCTTCAAAAAGAACTGCACTTTTGAAAAAATCGTTATAAAAGTGCTTAAAGAAAAATTAAACGATAATCGATTTAATTCTCTCTGCGCTCGTTTTCGAGTTACAAAGAAAAGAGAAGTGCAATTCTTTCTGGACCACCCTGTACATTTATTTTAACGTAAACAGGCAACAATAAACGAAATGAAATTTTGGAGATTTGGAGACAAAAAACAAAATGTGTTAAGAGTACTTAAAATTTTCTTCATTGAAACGAAAGTCCTCCTTCTTCGATTTTATCCACGCAGTTCGTTCCACGGTTCGATCGTAAATCGCCACGTCCAAAAATCCCCGCAATATTCCCGTGAAATATAAAATTGTCAATCGTCGCATTTTCGAAAGCGCGAGCGGTCGCAAATTCACGGAAAGTAGAGATCGATTTAACATCCGACGACGGCTGGAGAGAGCGAGCGAGGACGCGACGCTCGACTTCCGGCCGTCCACCGAGGATCGTCGACAGTGCAGAAATGTTCGCGCTGAAAAATGCCCGACGTCGCTAGACGCTATTTCACTCGGCGCGTATCACAGCCGCCTATTCTCGGGAATCGCGTGAAACATTCATCGAAAACTTCCGTCCGTGGCGTTCAAACGACGGACAACCGCACAGGAATTCCCGGTGGAAACTTATTCCGGGGATAATTTGTCCGGTTGACCCGTTTCGACCGGGCTGAACCCCGGGATACAGAGAGAATCCTTATCGCGAGAACCGGCCAATTCGAATATCTTACCAGTCCAGAAATAAATCCTTCGTCCCGTTTTCTATATGCGATATCGCGAATACGAGGATGCCGGGAGGCTTATATACGGAAGAATGCTCGGGGAGAGGTTAAGTCAGGATTTTCATTGACTCGCGGTACCACGCTGTATGATACGTCGTGATAGAGGATGCGATCGAACGAAAGATTGTTCGGCATGAAAATATGAACTGAACGAGGGATGTGGGCTTGAAAATCGCTGTATTGTGGATTTCATTGGTTAATTTTGAAACCTCCTATAGATGAAATTTTTCGTGTACAATTACTTGAAGAATTTGGTGCTGATAGAATGTGTGGAGTTTGTGAATTTGAAGGTTGGTCAATCGTGGATTACAAAGAAAAGAGAAGTGCAATTCTTTCTGGACCACCCTGTACATTTATTTTAGCGTAAACAGGCAACAATAAACGAAATGAAATTTTGGAGATTTGGAGACAAAAAACAAAATGTGTTAAGGGTACTTAAAATTTTCTTCATTGAAACGAAAGTCCTCCTTCTTCGATTTTATCCACGCAGTTCGTTCCACGGTTCGATCGTAAATCGCCACGTCCAAAAATCCCCGCAATATTCCCGTGAAATATAAAATTGTCAATCGTCGCATTTTCGAAAGCGCGAGCGGTCGCAAATTCACGGAAAGTAGAGATCGATTTAACATCCGACGACGGCTGGAGAGAGCGAGCGAGGACGCGACGCTCGACTTCCGGCCGTCCACCGAGGATCGTCGACAGTGCAGAAATGTTCGCGCTGAAAAATGCCCGACGTCGCTAGACGCTATTTCACTCGGCGCGTATCACAGCCGCCTATTCTCGGGAATCGCGTGAAACATTCATCGAAAACTTCCGTCCGTGGCGTTCAAACGACGGACAACCGCACAGGAATTCCCGGTGGAAACTTATTCCGGGGATAATTTGTCCGGTTGACCCGTTTCGACCGGGCTGAACCCCGGGATACAGAGAGAATCCTTATCGCGAGAACCGGCCAATTCGAATATCTTACCAGTCCAGAAATAAATCCTTCGTCCCGTTTTCTATATGCGATATCGCGAATACGAGGATGCCGGGAGGCTTATATACGGAAGAATGCTCGGGGAGAGGTTAAGTCAGGATTTTCATTGACTCGCGGTACCACGCTGTATGATACGTCGTGATAGAGGATGCGATCGAACGAAAGATTGTTCGGCATGAAAATATGAACTGAACGAGGGATGTGGGCTTGAAAATCGCTGTATTGTGGATTTCATTGGTTAATTTTGAAACCTCCTATAGATGAAATTTTTCGTGTACAATTACTTGAAGAATTTGGTGCTGATAGAATGTGTGGAGTTTGTGAATTTGAAGGTTGGTCAATCGTGGGTTTAGTTGATTTAGAGGTTAATTATGAACCGCCCTGTGTGTGAAACTCTTCACGTGCATTATGTGAAGAATTTTATTTGAATGAAACGTGAGGAATGTGTGAACTTTAATACTGGTTAATTCTTGATTTGGCTGATTTTTTGGAGAAGTTAATTGTGAAACACCCTGTACATAAAAGTCTATAATACATACCTTATGTATATACAATTATTCTCAGAATTGTTATATTATTAAGGATAATAATAGCTTAGTATAGGCAAAAATTGATGAATAATACTGTACATTTTTTAAGAGAAAAATGAAAAGACGTTGATTAAAGGTACAGGCCCTTTCAAAATATGACCGCCCTTCCACTATCCTATACATTGACGAATTTTTTGCACAAGGAATAGGTTACTTGTTAAAAAATTCTAATATACGAAATTCATCAAAAACGTGAACGAAGCGGATTCACGCATTCGCATAACTTTACGAACTACAACAGTTGACGGAGCCCATGAAACCTGATTAACTTCTGAATAAGTAAGTCTCTTTTAACAAGATCCAGCAGCTAGTTATCCTGAAACCTACAAATCGCTAAATACATCATCTTTTACATCTCGCATTTTCCAAAATCTTTCTGGTATTACGAAACAAACGATCGTCCTTTCATGCATGTACAAACCCACAAAAAAAGGAAGAAGAAAAAATAACCTAGGCCCAAAAACGAATCATTCATCCCTATACGGTGTACGTCGTATACGGTATATACAATCACCGTGTCCAATTACAAACTACGAGAACAAATCGCGCGCGAGCACTAAAGTCCGTGTAGGCAAATACCTGCAAATTTTTGGCGGACAGTGACAAAACACTGTGCACACAGGGGGAAACTTCTGACCGAAAGTTAGATAAATTCGACGAATTTCGTAGGTGGCGAAGTTGGCCATGGAACAGGATACATTGTAATGCAATAATATGAAAATTGATTATCAATTACTCGAGTTTGCCTGCAAGTTTACAGGAGCATCGAATGCACCGTGCGTTCAATAAAACCCTAATTACCGGCCCTTTGACTTCAGCTTGCCCTAGTTGTTAAACAAGTTCACTAACTGCTGGTAACGTAACGCTGTACGCGATACACGTTGTGTACATATGCGTGTGTGTGTGTGTGTGGAACGCATAGGGCGATCCACTTATTCTGAATAGTTTGTCCTCACAATTAATCCGTCAACCGTGAACCGACTGCACCGTATACTGATCCCGTAATATTCGCATTTTTGTTGCTCGCCACTCTGATCGAGCATTACCAACCAGTTGACAGGTATGTCAGCGACCCTTGCTCACACAGCTTCGCGTATCAGCCTTGATTAATGGACTTCTGGGGGACCCTGTTTGTTAAAGGAGATTGTATTTACTTGGAAATACGTTCTTTCGTTTTTTCATACGTTTTTTCTCCGTAGGAGATTAAGTTCATTATCCTCTTTTTTATTTGTCCATGTCGATTACACGCTTCGTTCCGTTTTTTTTTTTTTAGCAACTGGTCTCTGAGTTTAATGCACGAGGACGGTGTATAGTGACGTCTGTGAATATGGAGTAGGAAATAGTGTACCTGGCAAAAATGATTTTTGACGATGGAAATGATGTGGTAAATTGAACGGTATTAAGGGAGTTTAATAGGTGATAAATAGTGCTACTGTTATTCTTGATGTTAATTAAATATTGGGAATGAGTAGCTTACATAATTTAATTATAATGAAGCTCTATCATGAATAAAGAAAAACTGTATGTGTTGTGTTGACAATCGATTTACTTGAGGTTCATAAAAATTTTAAGAATGATTAAATTAATCGAAAGGTAGATAAAAATTCTGACACACAGTCTACCTAAAAATTTATCAAACTCCGCATAATTTCGAACAACCTGCCCTCACAACTATTCGTCCTTAAATATATACACATGCACAAATATCAAAACTAATTTTATAGTTGTATAATAATCATCAAAGTATCATATCCCAGAAAAAATAGTAAAGTGTGATTAAATCGGTAATTTCATTTATCGACCAATCTTTTTTCCTGACATTTCTTACTCGCACGAGAGATTCTCTTAAGAAACTGCTTCGTATTTGCAAACGAACTGTCCGACAGTAATTTGAATTTGTACCCATTCGAGAGCAAATCGCAAAACAACTGTCAGATAGTTGAGCGATGCTTTCAGACAGTCACTCTCGAGAGGAACTCGCGGTAGTTTTACTCTCAAAAGGACAGTGTAACGGTTTGAATTTAAAAGTGGCGCGTCTTTTTACCGTGATCGGCGTGCATCCGCCGAGCGGCGTTGGGAGCAGCGACCGCGCATGCGTCGAGCGAAAAAAAGTATGGCGTATTGTATTGTATTACGACCACGTGCGTGACGTTTGTTCTCGGTTTGCCAATAAAAGTAATATTAAAATTTCTTATGTTTTGCTCGCAAGAAATATCACGAGTTCTAAGAAGTTGAGGCCTAGAATTTTTCCTAGAACAACTGTGTGCAAATAGCGATAAGAAATCGGGCAGGACGACTCGTTGTCAGTCGGTGTATACGAAGCTGTCGAACGTCGCTTATACTGCGCAATTATAGTCTTGTAGGGAATACATCGAACAACGCGTTTTCGATTATACGCGGATATTGTTTTGAGAAATTTTAACGTTCATTTCGAATCAATTTACACATTTATCATATATTCACAATTTTCTCTGTTACGATATTCTCTCTCTGATACGGATTCCACAACACCGAGTTTTCTTCAACAAAGAGTGATCAAATTGATAATTTCCTGACATTTTTTACTCGCACGAGAGTTCTCTCAAGAATACGAAACTACTTCGTGTTTGGAAAGCAACTATTCCATAGTAGTATGATAACATATCCATTCCAGAGCAAGTCTCGACACGTTTACTCTCCGACAGTTGAGCTATGCTCTCGACAGTCGAGCTCAGGGGAGTGTCCACTCGCGAGAGATACTCTCGAGAGCAACTCGCGATAGTTTTACTTTCAAAATGGCACGTAGCTTCGTATTCACTTCGATATCATAGAGACGACGATTCTGGCTCGAGTTTCTTACGTTCGGCTCAAATTTCTTATGTTTTGCTCGAGTTTCTTATGTTTCACTGGCAAAAAACATCGCGAGCCTCGCGCAATGTTTTGGTACGTGAGGTTGACTAGGCCCAGGTTACGTACGTGAGGGTCACTCACACGCCTAGGATTTTTTCTAGAACTGCTTCGTGTCCCGTACGCAGTTAGTGCTTACGGGCCTACCGATAGAGTGCGTCGACGAACGACGTTTGTACCGTACGATCGTAGTGTTGCAGAAAATTCAGTGCTCCCT
Source organism: Habropoda laboriosa (assembly GCF_001263275.1). NCBI lineage: Eukaryota > Metazoa > Arthropoda > Insecta > Hymenoptera > Apidae > Habropoda > Habropoda laboriosa. The sequence continues at coordinate 9,066,303 of NW_017100261.1, forward strand.
CGACTAAAGCGGTTTCGAATCAATTTACGTACTTAGCATATTTGTTCATGTGAATTAAGTGCCGCTGCATGCAAAAAGCTAGTGTACCGAATTCAAGTACACAACGAACAGCTCAGCTTGGGAGAAAAATCAAACGAGAAGCGTGCTCTGCGAGCTACACAGCTACAGTTTCACGGTATGTGTATGCGTGAATAATATGTATGTATATATACGTACACAATCGAATGATTGAGTTAATTGAAGATAGAGGAGGGCGTACGCATTACTAATTAGATTAATTATTGTTATAATTTCGTCTTATTGTGTCCTAAGTTTATTTTTCTTGTAATAAGATGTGTTATAGTTATAGTTCTGTAGTTATGAAACAACAACAAATCAGTTTCTCACGGTTTTTTTCCCTGAGGCTTAGGTACACATATTCTGTCCTTTTCTGGGGAAACATTGTCAACATACGTACTTCGTTTGTTATTATTTTAACCACAATATATAGGAATTGAAAATTTTGCTCGTGTATTGAAGACATCTCGCAAATATCAAGTTTAATTACCTTTATAGTTGCACGATAACGACTAAAGTATCATCTCCCATCGAATATAATTTGAAAAGTGACGAACGTGTTTGAATTAGTCGAAAGAATATTTGTCCCGGAAAATGTCACTCTGAGAGAATTCACAGAAACTCTTGGAACACATGCACAGTTATCAAAACCACTTTCACATTTGCACAGTAATCGTCGAAACATCATTTCCCAGAGAGAGTAATTAAAGAAGCGAAGAACGAGGATGAAAATCTGCGGTCGGGCCATTTTTACAGGAGGCGCGCGTGGGCCAAGGAATTACGAAAGGCTCGAGAAGGAAATATTCGTCGGAGGCGGTGGCGGCCACGAATAAACGCGCTCTCCCTCGTGTCGTTTTATTTTTGAAGCGAGTGCTCACGCTCACGCGAGCATCCACGGCCAGTCAGAATTTTAATTAAAGGAATTAAGCGCGCCACGATGGGCCTTAAATTTCGGTAAATACGAGAGAACGAGCAAGCGTTATGCATGGCCCTTCGCTGTGGGACGCTAATTGTGTTTACGATCGTTCGTCGCCGGCCTCTTTGACACTCGTTTCGCGGGCAAGATCCCCGGAGCCGCGAACGTCCGCTTTATTCCGTGCCAGCTGACGTGAAACACGTATCTCGCCCACGATACGAACGCCAATTTAGTGGATTCGCCCGGATTCCGACGTGTTAATGTGGCTTTACGAGCTCGCGACCGAGGAAAGACACCGACGAGAGCTGTTCGTTGTAAAATGTATCTTGATGAACGCTATTTACCCATATTTGTTAATTACGGTGTCGGTATTAATTGGTCCTTGGTTGTAGTACGTTCGTGTGTTAACTTGGATCGGTGGTAGTTGGTATAGTAATAATCGAAATTGGAGAAAATGTTGTATTTGAAAGTCTTGAAATAAAATTCTGAATTTATGTGTTGAGTGTCAATTATGAGTTCGGGGTGCCGTTTGTTAAAGCAGTATTAATGGGATACGAGGATGAATCAGAAGTTATTTATGAAGGCAGACACTGTATTTTCAAATTTAAATTAAACTGTATGCTTAATTATATAAATACTGTGAAATATTATGCGAGTAAGGGTGTGGTAATCACAATTTTAGTACATAATTAATTTGAGAAAAACTGTAGAGTTAGGATAGAATACTAACAAGTAGAATTTAGAATTGATATTTAATATTTTTTTTTGTATTGAAAAGTGCAGTAAATTTTATAAAAGAATAACATCGATCCTTGATTTTTTCTTTGAAAATTAGTTAAATGAAATATTGTCTATAAATGGGTGGACAAATGCTCGTTATATGCAATCCTTATTTACTTACTACTAGCATCTATTAATTCTAATTAACACCAAAGTTGCTAAGAGTATTCTTCACCGATACCCACAACGCTCGTTCACATCTTATCAGAAAATCCCACTTTAAGACAACTATAATCAGCGTGAACATCGCTAAAGCCCATAAAAGTATCGCAGGAACTACTCCTCCACTTTTCAATTTTTCTAGAAGCGCGGTTTTTTCGTTTCTCCAATAAGCGACCGCGGGCAGACTCGTCCGTAGCGAAGCCTTAAGCTACTTAAAACGGCACGGAATCATAAATAATCAGATTTATCCGGCCGTAAAATTACCGGAGGCGTCGGTTTACTTTCTTTTGCAACAACTGTAAATCGCCCGGTAGAATCTTTTAAAGCGCGATTAACGTTGACTCGTTCCTTCTTTTCCCTTCTTTTCCTCCTCCGCGTGTGTCCTCCACCTGAGTTCGCGTCAAAATTTTACGACCTAGGACACAACGGACTTCCATGTTGGCCGTCGTAAAACATCTTGGAAATCCTTATCCCTTTAATCTCGTTCGTTATAACGCCGCTCGCTAATACAACATTCACCTCCTCCCCTTCCTCTCCTCCACACTTTTTCTCATCCCTCGCCTTTTAGCCAGAGGCAACTCATGACCATGTTGCTATCGCGTAATGTAATCTCAGGTCCAGCCATTCATAGATTCCGCGGCCGATAACAGTTCGAAAGTTTCAAGCTACTTTTTGCTTCCCTGTTTTTCTTCGTTTTTTTTCGACGGCTGGTCGGGTGTTGCGAGGAAATCGACGCGACAAGGTGAAAGGATGGTGTATTTTCGCAATTTCTTGCTCGGAGTGGGAATTTTTACTTCGACAATCGTACACGAGGCTTTTCTTGCAGCCTCAGAGTAAACGAGATGAATCACTTCTGAGGACACCGGGAATTTATTGAGACTGATTTCTTTGCAGCAGTTGACTATACGTCGTTCAAAATGAGAGTAACCTCGTTCTCGGACCGATTCTCGACAGAGAGCGTGGCAGAGGGTAAGACGGAGAAAAACGTAGGTGGTTAAGTGGACGTTCTAGTGGTTCTAGCTGTGCCTTAGGCACGCCCCATGCGCGAAGCGAGGTTACTCTCATTTTGAACAGAGTATAGTTTTTATGCGCCCCTCGCACGCTAATTTTCAGGGAGTTGAAGAAGGGAGGAGGTTTCTTGATTTAGCGTCACCTGTTGAAATATCGGCCACTTTTTCTCAATCAGCATTAAATTTCACAAATATTAACCACTTCACGTTTACATTTCTCTCAACTTGATGCGCCAAAGATCAATTTTAAAAAAAATTTTCTAGCCGTATACAGATAAATTTCTCATTATTTACAATACTGTAATTTACTTTTTTTTTCTTTTTTGCCATAATGGAAAGAAAAGAATTAAAAAAAACTTGCATTAGTTGTGCACATGTGAGACGTTAAGGGGTTAATTTCTGTGTTTTGCAACGATTGATAGCAGCGATGTTTTTCAAGGGTGAATGTAAACAAACAGACACTATCTCAGCACTATCTCTTAATCCTATATATCCAACACGCATTACGCTGGTTCTTCCTAAGCGTCGAAAAATTCGGTAAACCAACCCCTTCGATTTCCCTCATTCGGGGCGAATTGATGCGAAATACCTCTCTAATTAACCGACGATGGAGCACGAACATATTCCCAGGGAAGTTTATTTTTCGTGAAATTTCACCGGTTTAATTATAAACGCTGTTGGGCCAGGCAATTCGCTGATCAAAGTTTCACGGAGCATCGCCGCGAGACGCGGGGCAGAGAGATGTGTACAAATTTCGCCGGTCTGTTTGCACGAGGCAGCACAAAGGCCGTCGTATCAGTTCACTATTAATGACAGACACCTTTGGACGGGAGTGGAAGCAAAGCAACCGCGCCGGGACCGCGTGGCACGTCATGTCAGAGCGCCGTGAACCCAACAATAACCATTAAGAAGATTGATCAGCCTGCAGCTTGTCTGAGCGGCTCATAATATCGGGCATAAAAAGCTCATCGCAGGTAGCTACCGTGAAACGTGGCTGAAAAGCTGTTGGGGTATTAATTAAAGAGCCGCCCCGACACGTGCTTCTATTAATATTGCGACGATTATACGCCGTTTTTATCCCGAGCCGCCTAACGACGCGGCGCGTTCGTTTCGCGCGCCATATCCCCTCTCCCGGCACTCGCGCGACACCACTTTGATGGGTTCTTTGCGGGAACTTTGTGCTTTAAGTGGCCTGCAGTTGTTTATTATCGTGGCCAGTGTTCTTGAAATAATTTGCCATTTTTTGTTCTCTATTTTCCCGGTAACTTGCTTTTACGGTTATTATTATGCGTACAGCATGGTGTTTGGGGTTCAGCTGTGGGTCATTAAACGGAAAATTAATTTCCTTTTTTGCAGTAATTCGAGGGAAGATCGTGGAAAATCTGGCGATCGTTGGTAAAGCAAAATTGAAGTGTGTAATTGTGTTGTGATTAAGTTTCATTGTACAGGTTATTCATTACGTGTATATTGAGGCATGAAAGTGAGGTTGATGGTAATTATCGGAATGTTACTGTAGAACTTTCCAAATCTCACTGGATTTCTTTGTCCGCCACGAATTTTTTAAAACAGTGCGCAATTTTTATTCACGTTATGCACAAAATCTGTAATAAGTACTTGTCCTGTAAACATTCACAAAATAAATTCCGGCGTTCAAGATTGAGGCCTCTTTGTTCTATCAATTCGTCTAATTTTTCTACTAATTAATTAACTTCTCGCTGCCATCAAAAATTCCTCTCCAATCATACCTGAATCTTGCCACTCGATTGTATCCAATCTCCTAATAATCCACAAAACATCTATAGCCCACGTCTCAAGCAGAATTCCTCGAAGCAATCGGTTGAATTCTCTGCAGCAATGCAAATTTAAGCATCGATCTGGCAAAATCAACGCTTGCACGATCACAAGGCTGGGTGAAACGCTGTCGGAGCTCTCTTAGCGTGGCAACTTAGCTTGCAAAACGCGATAGCAGCCGGGGATCGATTATTCTCGAGCGGAAAATTCGCGCCAGGGGCGAAGTTCTCCGTGTACCGCAGGTGGCCAATGTCGGGGGCCAATAACAATACCGAAAGTGCGGATATCCAGGCGCTGGTGGCCGGCTAATTAAATTAAACAACGAGTAGAGCGTGTTTCGTTCAGGTGCAAACCGCTTGGCAGTCGAAAGCCAACCTATTGCACACGATCGAACGAATAATTCCTCGACTCGATTCCTCTCTGTTGAATTTTATCCCGAGCTAGAGAACGACAGTGAAACTGGATTCGAGTCGATTTCTTTCGCTCCTTTTCAGCCAGCTCTCACGTTTTCTTCTCGCGGCGAATGTTAATTATCTGGGAGTTGTTCGGCAATTAATCATTGGACGAGATACTTTCCGAGTTGGGTTATTGGTAGGCTCGACCGGATTATTTCCCGGTGATTAATGGCGGAAGCGAGTGTTGATCTCAGGCGTGTTGGTTACTCGTTTCGGGGAGCGGTTGGCTTGTTTGTTCGTCGCTTGGATATATTCGGAATGCAAAGAAAAGCTGAAGTACAGAGGGTAATCCTTGATCTGATTGATTTGTCGTGAAAAATTTACGACCACTTTTTCACTGAGAAATCGAAACGTTAGATTTTATCATTTGTACATCAATTTATTCGCAAAGTTTATTTTTAATTTCTTTAGCTGTCTGAACGAATCCTCGTGCTATTCAGATTTAAGTGTATTTAATACACTCTTGTTTATCATTATTGTACAAATGAATTTTTTCCGATTTTTGGGTACAATCCAAGTTTTATTTAAAAAGAATGAAAATAGACCAATCGTCGAAATAATTTGCATTATTATTAACGACTTTCTGCATTTTTCCGATGCTTTCTAAGAATTCATTTCTACACCTAATATTACTCACACAAATATCTATTCAAAAAAATTTCTAAATTCAGAAACCAGTACAGATCTCCAATAAGTCCATCATCAACACTTCTCTTCATACCTAACCACACATTCCCTCCCCGCCCGATCTTCAACATTCACATTCCTTCCACGAAGCATCGCACAAAACATCCAATCACCCAGAAAGGACTCAATTTCCTTTGCTTAACATTCCACCCATTTGCGCTACATAACAAAGACATCGAAAAAGGGTTGGAAAATCCTCCTTCGGCTCCCCACACGTCGATCCGTCCTGTCGCGTCTAACGTGACCGCGTGATCGCGCTACGTGGTCGGGGAAGGGGTGAAAACGAGGGGAAAAAATGTGCGTGACAAAGAGGGAGGGGGTGCACGGCGAGAACGAGCGAGAAAATTGCAAAGTTCGCGGGGCGGCTTTGTGCTCGCACACAAACGTAAATCCATCCATCCGCGGGGGTGGACAACGGGCGAGTGGCGGTCAGCCACCCTCGGGGCTTTTCGTGGCAAGGAGGAGGGGTGGGGATCAGAAGGGTGGTCCATACGAAACTTTTCAATGGAGCTTCATCACAATGGGATGGTGGTTTACATTTATTAGACCCGCGGCGAAAAGCTTAGTTTGCATTTGAAGCCTCGGCCCTACCACCCCTCACCGCCGCGATTTTCGTCGGCTCTCAGCCCTCATTCCCGATGCGTTCGCACGAAACACGTCGGAGAACGGTGGAATATCTTCGCATCGAGGGTTGTATCCCTTCGAAACAACGTTTACCGTGCTCGTTACAACGATCCAGGGAGAAGATAGTCGGAAGTGACTGAGGCGAAGGTCCTCCGGATAGTTACTTTTGCCGGTGGCTTCGTGAATTTGTGCTCTTTGGAGATGCAAAGCGGTTGCTGGTCAGATAATCCTCGGTTTGTTGAAGAAATTTCCATGCAGGATTGTTTTTTTTTTTTTAATGTGTGGTATTATAATTGAACGGGTGAGAACACTTATTTGCAGGTAAATTAACGATTTGAATGAACACTTTTTTATTGTGAAATTATCCTTAGCGAACCGTAGTGCAAGCGGCAATTTAGAACCAATTTTAGTAAATGAGCAGCTATATTATGAAAAGCGTTGTGTAAGGTTTTCTTACTCTTCAATTGAAGTCTTTACGAGTTGTACTAAAATGTTACTTCTAATTAACCCGAATTAGCTCAAATTATATATCTTTCGTTTCGAGATATTTATGGGTATGTTCAGAAATATATTTCTTCATTGCATAACAAAATACTAGCTCGTACAATGTAAATCTTTTCTACGAAATAAGTGATAAATTTTATTTTACTTTATTATCATACTACCAGACATAGTACGATAAAAATGAATAAATTCAAGAATTTATTCGCAATTTATGCTTCAGGAACTAGTAGTGAGATAGTGGGGCATAATAGAACGTTAATCCCTTAGAGATGCAAAGCGAATCTCTCTCTATGAGATTCTGCAACAGGATTATCGAGCAATTATCTAATTAGAGGCCGATTTATACGCGGACACAGGCCAGCCATAGGCGTGCAGTTGCATAATGTTTATTGTTCTATTGCGATTTCAATGGTTATTGATTCCTCTAAGTTGGATGTTTGCTTTGGTCACTGAAGGGTTGCCTCCACGAGAATCCCATTGGTACCGGAATAAGGGGATCACATACCATGTGATTTGCTGTAATCCAACCGTGAGAACTCGCGATTGCGAATAAGAGCACTTATACCTTCAGAAATATCTATCGATGCTCTAGAAATCGTAGAAAAATTACGATAGAAACTCACTCTGCTAGAAATACGGGGAAGAGTACTTCTACGTTATATACCATTTACAAATTTACTCTTCCAATCTCAGAACAGCAGCTTCGAACACAACCGTGAAATTAACAATCAAACTGTACAATCGTTTCCTCGGTCTGTTCGTAAAAAAAAAAAGAAGAGAAATCTGAAATTGAACGTATGAAAAATTCGATGAAAACGTTCACTATGGAAAATTTCCCATTTTCAACGTGATCGCTATGTTTGCGGATATACAAAGCTGAATGGCGCCTCTGAACGAGGGAGTTTCACTCTGTCAGCTCGCGATATTTCACCGACGACCCTACCTCTCTCTCTCGAAGCTCTCGCTTTCCAATAGTGGCCACCAGTCCAAGGATAATTACGCGTCTTGCGCTCGAGTTCTGCAGGAGGGTGTAATTTTAAACGATGCAAACATTAACGCGGCAATTCGGGGGAAAATTGCGTTTCGAGTTCGCGAATAGAATTTCGTCGTCTGGACGACGACTGGTCGGAGAGAGTTGCGGGAAATTGAGGTGTACAGGAAACTTCTGGGTAACATTTCATATTTGGATTAACAGTCACAGGTGGAGGGACATTTTGTAAATTACCCGTGTACCTTGCTGCATATGAACCGTTCGCCAAGTGTATAAGCCTGCGTTAAAATCAATTGTTTCGTAGGAGACTTCGTTTCGAAAGTAAAATTGATTTCGATATCGATCAAAAACACTGCACATGCCATAGGGAAAAATTCATTTACCGTAAAACGAATTATGTTCTCTTTTATCGTATTTTTTTTTTTTTTCTATAATATACACAGACAAAAAGGCTCGTCAATGGAATACACTATGTCCCGCGGAAATTTTCAAACTCTATTTCCCGCGTGAAACGAAGCATAGTACTCTCCCATGTCTCCTGTGCCATTTTTCCCTGAAAATTCACTTGTCGCGCCGTGTAACGACTAATTCCACGGCAAAACTGCATGATTCTTGTCCTGTGAACGGGGAAAAATCCCACGCGGGCCGTTTCGACCCGGAAATCCCTGGCGAATATAATCTCCGATAAATAACAGCGAGAGAACAGCACCGCGCGTTTTCGAAGGAAGCAACAATCGAGCAGGTCCGTGCAAAATACGCTCGCGCTCTGGGCGAAATGATTTTCGATGGAAAACATGGAATTGCAGAGAGAGAGAGAGAGAGAGAGAGAGTAAGAGAGAGAGAGGTGACAGGCGAAGAGAGAAAGAGTGCAAGAGAGTCGACGCAGACTCGCGACTTGACCATTGTACGAACGGACCCCACGTTCGTCATACTCATCATTGTCACCATTGTCATCGTTGTCATCGTTCCCTGTATCCGCTGGGTGCGCGAGCGAAGCGTGCTGGAACGAAGGGGGTTCACTGGAATAACGATCGACTGTTCTCTCTGTCCGCGTTTCTCTCCATCTGTACGTCTGTTCGTAGTACCTACATCTATCTACGCGTGTATCCCTCATCGCGCCGGTGTGTGTGTGTGTGTGTGCCTATGTATAATATAAGCATTGAAACGCGGCGTTTTTCAATTTTGCAAGTTTGTAACGTCTATGCGGGACAATGGGGAACGGCCGTCGAGCAATTTTTGCATTGTGCCCAGCGCGCCTGGATGAAAGAGACGAAAGGCGAACGACGATAGAGACAGAGGGAGTGAAAAGTCCGAGTGAAACTTGCCGGAAAAAGAGACGCGTGGTTCTTTTCTGCTTTTTTCTTTTTCCATTTTTTTTTCTTCTTCTTCTTCTACACACATCTCGGCGAGAAAAGGCAGTCTAGCAGCCGGCTGTGTTTAAAGTCACGGCGACGTTTCACCGCGGAAAGCGCTTCGAGTTGCGAGCGAAATGCTAATGCTAATGCACGTTCGTTGCATCGCGTCCTGGATAAATTCGCGGACGACCGGGGTACCGCGTAGCTACGCTCGCTGGCTACCGCGCGAATCCTAATCGCGCGTTTAAATATTCATTCGCTAGCTAGGTTCGATTGAACCGCGCCGCGATTCTAGGCGAAGCTACATAAATCAGCCTGGAATGGTTTGTAAATGAAATTTATAGTAAGTCAGTAGGCTCTGTGGCGCCTTGTTCCACAAACCTGGATGGATCTTTAGGCGATCGAGGTTTTCAGATTTTCTAAGTTCTGAATTTTTAGGATGTAGTGGTACAATTTTAATTACACGAATCTACAGACCTAATTTCGAATATAATTTCTAAATCTCTGAATACTGAAGGCCTCAAAGATTTCATTTTCAGAATTTTTTTAAGTTCCCCAGTTTCAATTCTCGTAAATTTTTCAATCGAATTTTGGAGGCCTCTGAATCTCTGAACTCTGAAGGCCTCAAGGACCTTATCTTCACATTTTCTCCCAAATTCCCCAGTTTCAATTCTCAACGAATTTCCGAGCCTCGATCTCGTCCAATTCTTCGTTAAGCAAGTTTCGAAATCACTTACTTAATTACCATACTTCGAACATGTTAAATCTTCTCCTACGCGTCGACATTCGCTCAAGGCTGCAGATATCGAACCTCCCACGTCATAGGTCACACACCAGCGGATTCCAAGGTTCTCTCCATTGACTAAAATTCGAACCGCGTCTGGAGAAAAATTAATAACTCAATAACGCGAGAATGACGAAGATGGGCGATCGATCAACAGCCATTAAGCCGCGTTAAACACAACCTTTCCATTAACTTCGCTCATTCGTCAGCGTGTCCGCGACGCGCGAGCATACATCAAAGCCTCGCACAATGGTCGCCGATATATGCAAAGCGGGCCGCGGAACATTCACTCGAGACACCCACGCCGTTACCAAGAAACATCTCGACACGATGAAAATCCTTTCGCGTACTCGTCAGTTGCCCTTCTCGAGACTGTCGTCGTGCCATTACCGTCAAATTACTAAACGCGCGGCGCTCCCTCGGGGTGATAGAAAATTATGAAGACGAACAATGACCGTATTTTTTGCTTCTGTCGTTCACGGAGCACGGAATTCTGCGTCAGCAATTGAATCTCCTTTTAGAATAACATTAATCCTCCTGGACGAGTGCTCTTCGCGAAGCTTGTACAGGTTTTACTAATTTTCTGAAAGGTTATGCAACCGCCTTGAAGATTTAGCGACTGAGGCTAACGTCGAGATGTTGCGTGATGTGAGGAGTAAATTGGCTCCTGAAAGGTTCAGTGATCCTTGGATGTCTTTAACGTGAGTTGCACAGGTTTTAAATTGGCGATAATCGAGCTTTGTATTGCTTATTTGAGTCGCAGTAGGTTTAATCATTTTAGAAGCGTTGGCACGTTTTCTAAAATTGTTTCTTTAAGCAGCAATTATTCTGTTTTTTTTTTTTCGATCTTGCAACTATAATACGTTGTTCATAATTCTAAAATAAATTGCAACAGACTGCCTGTGATTTTTTGCAAAAGAAAATTATTTAAAGAGAATTTATTATATTGTATTCATTAAATGAAAAATGCGGTAATGCAGTAATGTAAACAATTTTTCACGAATTTTCTCTGTCATTAGTCTACATACAAATTTGAACATTTTTTTCACTACACCTCTGGAAGATGAAAATTAAATGTCTCCATTAGAATCTATTCACAGCACCACGTGGAAATGTGCTTGCACGTATAATCAGACACTTCGTGCTTCTAATACTTCATCAACTCCATACTTCAAACCGTTCCACTTCATATAAACACGATCCAAGGAATTCTATAATTAGGAGCGCAAATAAGTTTCCGCGGTCAAATTTAGATGGTGCAGCAAGGAAAACTGCGTTTCGTGAGCTAAATTGCAGTTCGCAGTTAGGCAATTAACCACGTGTCTAGTTTGATTAAAAATGAACGCTGAGAAAGTGGACATTCGCCGTTGCATACTTTACAATTTTCATCGTGGAAGAACCGCTTTTGGAACGACAAGAATAATTTGTGTCGGATAGAACAAGTGTCGAGATTAGGTTCAAAAGCTACGCTTTGGACGATTTTACACGATTGAAGCGGAATTTAGAAAATGAGTCGGTGACTTTATCGCCTCGGAGAATAAAGCATCTTAGTTAAAATTATTATACCGTTTCTTTTATCAGATTAAATACATCATCGAAGATCTCGTGTTCACAGTTTTTCTAAATTCCTCAGTTTCAATTCTCGTGAATTTTTTAACCCTGATTTTTTTTACGATTTCGAATTTTCGAATCTCGAGATCTAATTTCATTATTTTCATAATTCTATCAAATATATTTTACAAATATATCTTTTCCAGCGGTTTTGGGAAAACAGCCGCGGGAATTTATTTACACTCCTAATAGATCACCCAAAATTCTCATCGAAATTCGCAGCAACGCCTCTGCGTCACACACAGAAACCTATCCCGCACGTATCGAGGAACAGGCGTCGAATTTAATTAAATCAGCTGTTAATCATGGAAACGGTCGGCTCTAATGCCGCTAATTCCCGTGCGATATCAATTCCTAGTCAACGCGGTCGGCCCAAAATTGGATCCAGCCGGCTCTCGATTAAAACGCTATCACCGCGAATCCGCGCCGCGAATCTGCATAGAAATAACAAGCTGTCCCGCGACAGACCTCCCCCTACCTCCTTCGTTCTCCTCCATTTTCTTTTTTCCTTCATCTCCGTGAGCGGGCACAGCCGGTCTATTTTTCAGTTCGCTGTGCCAGAAGTCGAGAGATCGCGACGGCGGAAGCCAGTCTCCTTATTAGCAACTGTCGCGGACCGGGGGAGTTCGCGCATCCCCGCGCATTCTCGCTCTTTTTTCCAGTCAACGGAGAGGAAAGAGCCTCGGTCGAGAGTCGGTTTCACCCTCTTACCGCGCCTCGCCAACCCCTTCGCGACGGTGTCTTTCGTCCCTTTCGCGCCGCTCTCTGTTCCCGCGACGGGTGAATGCGGGGAACAGAACGGAACCAGTGTCCTGGAACAACGGAGGGAGAGAACCAGACGGGACACGAAGCGGAGGAAATGATGGAAAGATGGAACGTTAACATGGCGGACCGGAGATCGGGCTGCTGCTCTCAAAAAGAGGGAAGATGAGGGAGAGAAGGTGAAATTGAGGCAAAGTGACGGGAATGTGCCGTCTTTGGGACGCTTCACCAGTAGATGGACACCAAAGGTGGAGTTTCAGGATCTCCTGCTGGTTTTATGGGTTTTTTTCTTTAAATTTTGGTGATTTATTCTTTGAGTAGGATAATGTAGGATAATGAAGCTTTTGGAGAAGTGGGAATCATTTTTTAGGTAGTGGAATGGATAGGTTTGTTGTATGTAGGTGTTCTTAGGATGTTTGAGTTGTAGAGGGACACCAAGGATGAATTTTCAAGGTCTCCAGAGATGGTCTTGTGCATTTTTTTTTTAATCTTTTGATGGTCCATTATTTGAGTGATTTTTTGGATAGTGGAATGATGTAGAATGGTTCTCTTGATATATTTGTTGTAGGTGTCTGGGACATTTGAGCCGTAGATGGACACCAAGTGTGAATTTTTGGTATCTCCAGCTGGTTTTATGAGTATTTTTTTTTAATTTTGGTGGTCTGTTGCATGGGAGAGATGATGAGGCTCTTATAGTAATTGGAATAATTTTTCAAATAGTGAAATGGTATAGAATGATTCCTTGAAGAGATTGTGACCGTTGTGTTTTAATGATATAATTGAATAATGGAGCTTTGGATATAATAGGAATCTTCCATAGACTCTAGAACAGTCTAAAATGTCTCCATTAATGAGTTTGTTACGTTATAGTGATGATTTTTAGAGACTTGGTGCTTTAGATTGTACATGAACAGTATTCTAGTGCGCTGTGATTCATTTCTAGATAATAGAACAGCACGAAATGAATGTTTCTCAGATAAGAAGAAATATTCGAACCATGGGAGAAAAGTTTCGTTAAAGTGGACCTGCAGCTCTGGAGTTAAGATTAGAAATCTCATTCTTGGATACGGAACAAGGTTAAATTTCCACGTCAATGACTAGTCCGATCTAATATAACGATAGACAAGTGGAAGTTGCTTCACCTGCGGTAAATTTATGACACTAGAGAAAAGCAGATCAGCTTTGTCGAACTTGTAGGGTTTCAGACCTGTTTCTAATGGTCCGATGCCTCGATAGCTGAGGAAACCTGAGAGTTTTGTGGAAGGATATCACCTAGGACAGGTATCGATGTTTTCTGATAAGAGATCTGTGATCGACAGTACAGGATCAACCTGAAACCTCGACACGACTAACCATGGGATAGTTCGGTTCTACAAAACGGGCAGTTGTAATACAAAGCTTGCCTGAGATAAAATGACCCGGAATAATGTGACGATTATTGTGTGTGTCGTTGGAGCTTGAATTAAATTAGAAGACAAACTGTGTAGGTAGTTCCAAGAAGACTGGAAACACTGATATCTAAATTTTAGAGTGAAAATATCTAACACAGTCCTTTCACTTATTCCCAAAAAAAAATTCTCTATTTATTTTCACATATATCATTTAGAATATATTTAAAAGCATCACGTGATGTCGTGTCAGGAAATTATTTTTCTTTATTCAAAAGAACAAGTTAAATCCCCGACATTTTCCTTCGAAAGTGCTAAAAACGAAATTGCTCATTGAAATAAAGAGCACACGGTGATCTCGCTTATTTTTAATCTTTCATTATTCTCAAATAGAAAGTTTCGTGCAATTTCACTCTAAATCGCATCAACGGTTCGACATAT
>NW_017100261.1:9080777-9141486 GCF_001263275.1 Habropoda laboriosa
TTCCTCCCCTCTGTTCCACAAGAAGCAGCAAAAATCCTTTAAAATCCTCTGACCAGGAGGGTGTCCGTACGCTGGACCACGAATTACCGCTCGAGGCGGGATTAACCGGGCCAAACGAGGTTACGAAAGCACCCCTAAACGGCCATATTTTTCCAGCGGCGTTCGCCTTAATTCTTTATTACGGTCACAGTAATAAACCGCCTCGCCTCCTTCTCTCGTTCAAGCCCATCGAACAACGACGCCCAGCTTGGAAGCTCACGCGCGAACAAGCCGTGTACTGTGTGTGCAACAACGAAAGAGGGGAAAAGAGGAGGAGAGACGGCTGAAGCGTGTAGAAACGAAGGAAAGAGAATCCTCCGTCCGTCTGTCCGTCCATCCGTCGGTGCTCGTATATCTCATCTGCATAGAAACAAGCTCTCCTGGACAATGGGGTCCTTCGTCCATTCTGAACACTGCAAACACGCTGCAACCGTGTTCCCCCGGACCAATGGGAAAGCACTTCAGTATGCTCTGCTAACCCTTTCGACGCGGGGACCGGCTATCATCGAGAGACCGCGGTTATCCTTTGTGTATCGTACAATAATTTCGTACCTGGTAACGTTGCATGGGGGTTGCCAGCACCGGCTGGCCAGCCTCAGAGACGCACACGCGCATTATACGAGTCCTACACGGATCCATTTCCTTCACTCTCTCTCTCTCTTCTCTGCCTTTCCGCCTCTCTCTCTCTCTTCTCTCTCACTGTCTCTGTTCCTCTCCTCTCTCTCTGTCTTTCTCCTATCTCTCCTCTCTCTCTGTTTCTGCCTCTCTGCCTTTCTCGTCTCTCTCTTATTTCTCTGTCTCTGCGTCTCTCCCTCTCGTCTCTCTCTGTCTTTGTGACTCTCTCTGTCTCTTGGTCTGTTTGCTCTCCTCTCTCTTTCTCATTTTTCCCTGTCTCTGTTTCTCTGTCTCTCTTTCTCAATTCTCTCTGTCTCTGTTTCTCTGTCTCTCCCTCTTCTTTCTCTCTCTGTCTCGTGGTTTGTTTACTCGCGTGAACTCGCGTGCGACCGTCCTGGAAGAATAGTTCTTCGCCGGTCGGCTCTCGAGGCGCAGCACGCGCGCTTATAAATATGAAAAGCCGCTGGAATCGAGTTACCCGCGCGATATCGGGTAGCGATCGGCCCTTTGTGCCGTCGCCCTTCAACATCAGCGTCCTCTCACCCTCGAAATTGTTTCTTTGATCGGGAATTTGCAGGTATTTTACACGGTCCTGGGAAATGTACATGGAAATGTCCCAGTTGCGGAGGGTGTGATGGAATGGCTTTTTAGGGATCGTTAGATACTAGGGAGACACATAGAAATTGGAGGATTAATTGGTGTGAAGAATTGGATTTTTAGGTTAGGTTACTTGGTTCAGCGTCCGTGCTATCGTGTAAGTTGCTTTTATTGAGCCGATTCTTCTGCTATCCTGTGCTGACAGCAGGACTATAAAAGAGGGTACAACCGACAGTCAGCAAGCCCTTGAGGAAATATTTTAACTGCAGAGGCTTGCAAGATTTTTATAGATTCTTGCCTACGAATTTTACGGATTTATTGAAATCTAAATTTCTCTCAAGTAGAACAAATTTGTGAGTTTAATGTTATAAATAATTTTAACTTCACACGACATCGAATGGCACTCATGAGACAGGTTGTAGACAAGAAAGTTTACTTCTAACTCTAACTTTAGCTTAAATCGACAAAATTGAAGGATACTCCATTAAAACACAATTAAGGGGTTAAAAATCTCACTCTACGCTGATCAATTCAACCTCTCAGAATTTTTCCTCGATTGCTCGAAATTCTCAAAAATTCCACAAAACGTACATGTGCAACCTCAGATATCCTTAAGCTTCGAACATCTTGATTCCCTGGACTGCCGATAAAGGCAACGGTTGTCCAGGAATATCGGGCGGAGCACTGTGCAATGCAAAAACGGCTGGAGCAGCGAATTTTACTTTTATCGTCGTTGCACCCGTGGAAGGAAGCGAGCTTTTATCTCTTCCGCGTATTCCCGCTGGGTTCCACGCGAAAATTTTGCGAACCGCGTCGCGAAAAGAAGCAGAAGAAACAACAGAACGGAAGAGAGGAGAGAAGTGCGCAGGAGGAGAAGATATGAATAGGTACACGCGTTAGAAACTCGTCCGTGAGCCGCAGCTGGAGAAACCAGTTGCAGCGGATTCCGTGGCATTAACCGATAACAACTTTGTTTGCCCTTTCCTCTTTTCGCCGCAGACAGGCAATTCAGCTTCCTATCGCCGCGCTTGTTGGACTTCATTCATGCGCCCTCAGTGGCCTTCCTGTGTTTCTTCAGGCTGCGCTCTTCGCCCAAGATTTCTCCCCCTTTCTTTGCATCATGTGGCGAGAAAGTCCTTGACATTTTTTCATGGAATTTTCTGTGAATTTTTTTCGCTCCTTTATTGGAAGAATTTTCTTTGTACTTCTGATGATGGAAGATAGTGTCACCGTTAATTCTACCTTGTTATTGTAATTTTTATACTGGTAAGGAGTTAAGATTGTAAGAATAATAGGAGTTAGTGTGATTCAAATTTTGTAGAATATATTTGTTTAACCGTGTAACAAGTTTTTCTTACGATCCTTAAGAATACTTGAGCTGAAGGAACATTAAATTTCACCCTCGATGTACCAACTATAATTTGGAGCTTATCATAGAACACCTAATTGAAGATTGTTCCGTAGATACAGGAGAGACTGGGGTAAAGCCGAGATCTTAAGGATAAAATTGCACAACTCTGAAATTAATATAATTAAACAAAAATTGGTAAAGTGTAGTTTATTAAAGCAATATTTCCTTTAAACGATAGCTTATATTATATTAAATTTGCACAAAAAAAAAAGAAAATTCCTTCGTTCAATCTGGATGCACCAAGATTACCGTGTTACGGTTCTTTTGTAATTACCAGGCATTTTGGTGAAAACGTAAAATAAGGTTATGTTAAAATATTGCAATGCAATCTGAAATGCTGTTTTAATAATGTTAGTGCGTTTGTAACATGGACACCCCGGATTTTACCCTGTCCGGTTTTGCCCCAGTATGCAATTTTTTAAATATTACAGATTACCTAAACATTCCTTTTACATATTCATACTTTAATACATGACAAATAGCATAATCCATTCCAAAAAGGCAATTACCTAAACCAATATCAGCAATTACGAAGTTTATAATTCGGTGAAAATTAGATCAGAGCACTCACAAACACAAAAAGTATCATAACTATAGAAGGAACATACGTATCACGAACATATTTTCTTTATACACTAATCCAAATGACGTCAATTGACGCGGGAATATTTGCAATCGTTTCAAAAGTAACAGTAGGTCCCAGTTTTGGCCGGGTTTCCCCTAATAAATATGAAGAAGGACAACTACCTGCAGCCATAAGAGAATGTTTGACAAGGAGCACGGTAAAAGCTTCCAAAGTCTACACTGTTCAAAGAAATTCCACACATGTATTCTCAAATAAACAAATAAGCAACAATTAAATTTGACAAATATCCAAGACTCGCTCAACCAGGTGTATCTCCATCTACCGGACTAAGAAAAATCGTGCAATCATCATTTCCCCAAACTGCAGAAGATTCTCCAGCGTAACCTATAACCATCCTCTGCCAGCATCCATCTAACCGCACTTCCACCAAGCAGCCCGGAAAAAACTATATCTCAAGCATCACCGCAAGATAGCTAACCAACCTCTACCTCCTCGATCCGCGAAGCAAGAAGCCACAGAAACAAGGTAAAAACGAGAAACATCAAACTGCTACGAAGTAGCTAGCCTGTTCCCGTGGCGAAGTAGGAAACTCCGTCGATCAGCTGCGTTATCCGTGGTGCCTCGCTCGAGGCAGGTTCGCCCGTAGTTTCGATCTACTTCCACGTTCGACGGGAACGAGGCGAGAAGGAGCCAAAAGGGGGGAATAAAAAATTTGTTAGAAATTCTGAAGGATCGTTCTGCGGGATGGATGGAAAGTTGAACTCGACCCGCGGCGTTTCGCCGTTCGGACAACGTGCGCCATCTTGCCGCTGCTTCTTAGCCCTGCTTCTCGTCTTTTCCCTGTTCACGGTTAGATGATCGCTGCAGCCTTCCAGAAAGTTGGCCGTTCTGCGTGTTAACCAGCGCGCCCCGTCTACCAAGAAGGGGGGAGACCCGGTAATTAATCGGAGAAACTCGGATCGTAAACAACGCGGCATCCATTAAGATCCCATTCATTAGAGCGGAAGTGGGTGCGAGAGAGTCGCTGGTCCGCCTTATCTCGCCTTTACTTCTGACAAAACTGCAGGCTAGCTAGCTTGAAGAAGCCCTGTGGAGGATCTCCTCGAGAAGGGACGAAGGGAGGTGGGGGTGTGTGCTAGCCTGTAGACGGCCGAAGACTTTCAATAATTCTTCGGAATAACTTTGAAGCAGCGGAGACGGACTGGCGAGTTTCTCGAGAGGGAACTTTCTCCTCCACCCTCTAGCCCTTCCAGCAGCCACCTTTTTCTTCCGGTTTCTCCTCCTCCGTCGAACGCGTAAGTTTCCCAGCCCCGTTGTCCCGCGACGGCTAGCCTTCTCTTATCTTTTATGCATTATTGGCGAATGGCTGAGAAGCAGCGCCTCTCTCGTCAGCCTTGAACCCCTTTCCAGACGCGGCCCACAAACTGCTCTCGGCCCCATTCTCTCATATTTCGGAACCAATATTATGCTAATATCCGGCTGCGCTCGTCTCGCGAGATACACCAATGGTAAGGATTCCTGGCCGTGTGTCGCGTCCCTTTGAATAATTTCCCAGGAAACAGGCTGGACGAAAAATATTAAAGACTACTTGCCCCCGTGGTGTACGACAGAAGTTTGACAGGCTTCGCGGAGAGGCCTGGAGACGGGTTGACTTTTAGATTGCGAGGCTGAGTGGATGGTAGGGTATGTATGTACGAAGTTTCATTATGAAATTCGGGGAAATCGGATTTTATTTTAAACTTTCTTTTTTTAATGTGGTTAGTGTAATAGGATTATTTGGTGTGTTTTTTTATTTCAACTTTTTAACAAAATTCAATGCTTCCTTGTGCTATTCCCGTGATAAGAAGAAGATAAGAAGATATTTAAAAAATTGGATGATTTTTTTGGGGCATTAATATATAGCTATTATACAGGCTAGAAGAATATTAAAAAACAGAGTCCTATTCTTTAATTTTCTATTGCAATTTAATGCTATTCAGAGATATTAAGAAAATTAGAAAACAGAATAAAGCCATTGCACAGGCTAAAGAAATACTTTTAAATTTAGTCCTACCCTTCAGTTTTCAATCTTCTGTTGCAAGATAAAACAGAATAAAGCTACAAGAGAAACTATTTCATACTTCAACTTTTCAAACATTTACTCACTTCTTCCAGAATTTTCAACATTCAAATATTTCTCATTTACTCACAAACATATCGAACAAGCTACCGAACATAAATTTAAATTGAATTTATGCCTTGAAAAAATTCTGTAGCTATAAAAATACTGGGACTATTTCACAAAAATATCGCAATATTTCATATCGAGATCGTACATTTCCAAATTCCTCCTGAATCCACAAATTCAACCTATCCTCCAGTTTCGAACTGTAATAAAATCCAATCCAACGACCGTGCGCCGCTAATTTTAACCCGGCATCGCGGCCAAGTATCCCGAAATTTACGAGGTTCGCGAGAACTCAAAAAAAGCTCGGCGGACACGTAAGAAGCGTGACAGCTTCCTCTCGTCACGTACGTGACGTCGTCCAGGGAAAAATGAATCCCCCGTGCGACGGTGTACGTTAGATCGACTGAAATATCACTGTGACGGCCGGTGAATATCTAAATAAGCGGGCGACGCGAGGACACGTTATCGTTTAATCGAACGGTGAATCGAGGCTGTCCGCACTCACGGGCCACAATGTGATTTATAAGAACCGCCTCTCAAGGAGAACCAGCCTATCGCAATCTGGCCCACGTGGGTCTTCAGACTGTGTTCGATATTTATGTACCATCGTTGTCCATCCTGACAATTTTTATTTATCTTTTTTTCTAACTGTGAATTACTAATTAAAAATTTCGAATTTGACGATAATAACAATTTCTAATATTGTCACTTGGAATTAGCTTTACAGTGATTAACGTGTGTCACTATAGTGTTATACTTTGTTTCAGAAAATTTGAATAGAGAAATTTGTTAATCTAAACTAAGTTTTTTAACTTTAACTTGATTGTACAAAATTTCAACTTCAACTGAAATTTAACTTAAATTAATTTTTTTATTCCAACGAAATTTGTTAACTTTGAACTAAAGTCTAAATTCTTCAAATTTTTCTGTTCGTCGAAATAGCTAATGGTTCCAGATTCTTGTCCCACGAGGTATGCAGAGTCTTGGATCATTCGAATCAACGAGGAAATTTGTGTGTCATTTTTTATAGAGACGCGGCTAAGAAAAGAAATGGTTGCTTGTACAATGTGAATAATGTGGCATGTTGGTAAATTTATGGTTAGAGTTACGAGAAGCGTGATTTATCGGAGGTGAAAATAGAATTACTTGTTTCGTAGTTAGAAGATAGACTCTGCGTATATTTGTTTTCTTAAATGCTTTAATTGCATAAAACGTTTCACAATATCGAATATAATTTAGATTAACAATACTTCTTGCCGTAAAATATTCGCGATCCTACGAAAAATCCAAGTAAAAAATGCTTCTATGGATCGTTCCATCCCCGTCTGCGAATTTTCTTTCGATACACAAAATTTCTCCACTCCCCTTCCACAAACAGCCATTTTTCGCAATTTGTTAAGTAACTGTTTGACGACGAATCACGCACGATGCCTTGTGTGCCGTTTCTATCACAGATTAAACGATCAAGTAAACTCAAGGGACGATTTACCGAGCGAACGAGAGAGAACAGAAGATAGAAAACGGCATTTCCATGCTGGTGAATCGATACGACGTGGTTCAAACAATTACTGTTCACCGTAAATCCATAACGGAATAAAATATTTGATCGGATGCAAATACACGGTTTCGTGGACAGTGTTTAAAGAACAAATAAAACGGCCGGTGTCCTATCTGACAAATGCATTGGCCGATGTTTGTACAAACAACCGTTTTCCGGTATAATTCGTTAATTATCATACTCACGGGTACAGAAGAACGGCGATCGATTAATCAGGAGAGCGTATAAACTTCGCTGAACTTACCTGTAACAGAAAAAAAGGAGAAACATAGAAGTAGATATCAATTAGTGACCAGCGTTTATTTATTGCTCGATAATGGTTCGAACTTAGGAAGGAAATAAATTCGGATGTTTCGATAGAGTTAGATTTATCAGCGATATTCAAGGATATAAGCGAGCGACTTTGTCGGAATAAATTAGAAATCTACACTGGCGGCACGGTCAGAAAGTTGTACGATAAGGACCAGGCCCGATTCTGATGCATATTCATCGGAAAAAATACTAACACCTTCAGTCAGTTTATCAGCATAGTAATTAACTTCGTCAGAGATCTAAGGATTCGAGCACTATATCAGAATAGATTTGCATATTTATACGGTCCGCGTCCGAAAGTTTGCGTCCGGAGGCAAGAACACTGTCCAAAGCGAAATTCTCATTGGGAAGGCTGAAATGATCAAAGAGGAGTGTAATATTGTCCGGGAATAAATTTACAGTCGTAAACACTAGTCTGTAATCGGGAAATCTGTGACGAAGCTAGGAAACATTAATTAAATCTAAGGTCTTATCAGAGCTGCGGCGTGTAGCTTCATCGTTCATTAGTGTATCGAGCTGGGAACAATTTATGGACACGTGTTTTTTTGTTTTTTTTTTTAAACTCGTAAGCGTAAATTAAACGCCGCTGCTAAATTTAGAAAGTCAACTTAAGTCACATAAGAAACATTCGTCTTTTTTTTTTTCTTGGGACACTAGTATTAAATTATAAATTTGTAGACATCAAATATACATTCAAATATTTGTGTTCGAGTATTAATGAACGTTACAGAATTGTGTACTTTTATATGTCCACGCTAAATTTCTTTGATTTTCTGTAAGATACGGGGGAATTTATAGGAGAGATCGACGATACCTAAATATTTAGCTCAGAACGATCGTAAATTTTTGGGACCAACTTGAACAGTTTCAAATTCTTCATTGTTTACAACAATACGAAACAATTTCTAGAGAAGCAATTATTTCGTTCAAGGAGTCAAATGTTGTTACAAAGAAATAACTTCTTTAACCCTTTCAGTATACACATTTTGTTTCAAACAGTACCTTAAAATGAATTACACAAAACCAAGAACTGCATATTTCACCGAACCACATAATTTACAATGTAAAAATGATATCATTTTTTATCAACAGAATGTGACAGTTTTCATTATCAACAAAAAGTGATAACCATGATAGAGTGATAAAAGTCTTTGCTGCGCCGTGGACTTTGATCAAGTCTTATGACCAGGAGTTCTGGCGCAGGTTGATGATAGTTCTCGCTGGTTCGAGGTGTATTGAAACTTCGTTGTTGGATTAGATGTTTTTTATTAGATGTTTTTCTTTTGATTCGTTGATGTAGATGTTTGATAGATGTTTAGTTGAAATTCGGTTCTTTTGGTTCGTTGATGTAGATGTTTTTCTTTTGATTCGTTGATGTAGATGTTTGATAGATGTTTAGTTGAAATTCGGTTATTCTTTTTTTTGACGATGTGTCTCGTGCACTCGTTTTACTGTGATTGTCGGTTTTCAGATGTGTAGATGTATATATAGGCATTAGGTTGGTTCTGATTGGTGGAAAACGTGGTGTGTTTGGCTATTGGTCGACGAAAACTGTGACCTTTTGGTAACGAATGTTTTATGGTCCCGAGTGTTTTTGGGACCAATTGTCCGAGTGTCGCGCTGGTGAGTCCACTGGGGGTATATTGCGGTCTTCCGAACGTCGGCACCTCGGTCTGGTGGCCAAATGTGACTAAGTTGGGGGGTATATTGCGGCCTTCCGAACGTCGGCACCTCGGTCTGGTGGCCAAATGTGACTAAGTTGTTTATTGCTATAATCCGCCGAACCGAGACTTCGTTGCGTCCTAATCAGGTCGCAACAGTCTTTCTTTCAACATCACAATCTGAAGTTCAGCCCATCTAAAAATCAAACAAACAAAGCGTACGAACACCACAACGTCGTAAATATCACTATACACCAATCCACCAAAAACAGACGAACCCATCGACAACTTCAACCTCCCACTCAACGTCAACAACCGCGATCAATCTTTCATTCCGCATCATCGTAGATCAATCCAACTCCAACGAGACGTAGTACGTAGAACAAACTAGGGAGCAGCAATGATCCAAAGATTCCACGGAGCACAGTAGCCAGAGCCAAAGAGCGAAATCGAGCGTATCCGGCACGTGTAGAGTCTAGACGTAACACAATAACCGTGAAAGGTCGGAAACATCAGGAAAATTCGATACGTCTGTTCACAAGCCAGAGGCTGTCTGTTCCCGAACAACAATCCTCACGACGCTTCTCGGTAGATTTCAATCAAACTCCGAGCCGAAGTTGCCGCCTTGCCCGAAGCGAGACGCGACGATAAACGTCTTAAGCTTGATCTGCAAGTTCGTTTCGAAATAGGTCTACGCGCCGATTAAACTAGGAAGCAAACGGTGGCTGGTTTCGAGCAATCCAGGCTTTACCGTCGTCGAAACTCCAGATTGAGCTCGATTTCTCGAGCACGTGTATTCGCGTGGCGCACGCTCGATTATCGCGCGAGGGTTCGAGCATACGGTGGCACGCTTTTAATCACCGTCCGACCGGATACGAGAGGCAGCCGATAGCGGTGAGCCTTGCACGGGACACGCCGCTGGCCGAAACAAGGGTTGAAAGCCGCGATGGGGAGTAAACGCGCAACTGCAACCTATCTCTACAGGGGAAAAAAAGGGCGAACAGAGAGGACCAACGCCAGGGGAAAGTTTGGAGGTTGCCCCCGTGGGGGGTAGAGCCAGAGGGAGACGCGAAAATGGAACAATTGAAATCGGCCGCGGTTCCAACGGGCAGGTACAGTACCACCCTCTGCTTCGAAAGTTCGACTGATTGGGGCTCCGATAGTGTAGTTCAGCCTTGTTTCTTGTTGTGCGTCGAGGAGGCTTCGGGTAATTCAAGATTGATTTGGCATTGTGGAGTGCTGGGATGGGGTACTTGGTCTAATTAGGAGAGCTTTGTTTTCAGCTGTGTTTTACTGTACCTTGGTTGTTTTATCGTTGGGTAATTCGAGAGATTTTAAGGAGGAATTTTTAAGTTATTTTAATAATTGTTTAGAAGGAATGAATATGTTGATTACTGGAAATCATTCTTTTGTGTGGAGAAGATTAGGTGTGATTGAAGATTGATTGCTGAAGTGAAGTACTTAGTTGGTCTAATTAGGGCAGCTTTGTTCTGAGCTGTGTTCTATTGTACCTTGGCTGTTTTATCGTTGCTTAATTTGATAGCTTTTTAAGTAGAAATTAATAAGTTAATTTATCAGTCATTCAGGAGGAATTAATTAATTTTTGGAAATCTTTAAGAAGTTTGAAATGGGATTGTGGAAGGAATTGCTCGGTATTGCACTAATTAGAGCAGCTTCATTTTTAATTATCCTATAATTTCGCAACTGAAATTAGCAATTTGTTCGTTGAAAGACATTTTCATTGCTTCGGGATTTTTCCATGTGATAATTACTGTAACCAGAAACACTTTGTTTCGTTACTTCATATTGCAAATTTCACGTTTAAATATCATTACGATTCCGAACGAGGAACTGATAATTCAGCCGATGCAAATTGTATAATGTTTCAGTACAACAGAATTCTACATAATTACTGCAGCAATTAGTATTAAAATATTTACACGATGTTTTAAACCTTTAAAATTGAATTATTTATTCGAAACAACTGTATCGAGCTGAACTAACGTCAACAGTTTCGCGTAATTTAATAAACTTCATAATTACACAAATCTAATTTTATTCCGGTAAAACGCTCGCCTGTCCTCTCGATCCTCGTAGCCTCGACAAACTCGTACAATAAAAAAAATTCCCCTCTCCGAGATATAACAAATTTTGAAAAAGAAAATACCACGCACTTCGTCGAATAATTAACTTAAAAGCTCGAACTCTTATTCCGAAACAAACTCCATTCAGCTTAACCTAATTACACGCTCGTTTATCAAAGCACCGCCTCTTTTCTACATCATTTAACAGCAATATCCAGCTCCACCCTCGACTTCTACCTCATTTTCCTCGTCCACACGTTATACACAGCAAAGAAGCGGAGCTTTTTAGCGCAAAGTACTAAAAAATCTCCGAGACGGGGCTAAGCTATGGGAAAATTCATTAAAACTTTTACAAAAATGAAGGGGAAAAAAAAAGAAAACGGCAAAAAAAAATAAGCCAAAAGATCAACGTTTACCAGGATACGCGCAGCAGTATATCGCAACGACGGCGATAGTGGATCGAGGCGAAGACTTTGGCCGTGCGTCATTGTTAAGCGAGGACTTCCGGCGCAAGCCACCGCTGAAATTCCCGCGGAAACTTTTCCGAGGCTGGGAGACCCGCGAGATATATCGTGGAAGTTTCGTCAACCCGAAAAACTCATCGGCAACTTCTTTCCGGTGGGATCGAGTTATGGAGAAGAAACGGCCGCCATGGAATCGGGCAAACGGCAATTTATTCACTCCTTAGACTCGCGTAATGCTAGATCTAGCTGAATTTTACGAAGCAGACTCTTAGGGATATAGCGCAGAGTAAGAAGGTACGCTTTTTAGTTCGGTCTTTGTATCTTCGGGTGTTTCTGTTTGGAGACGTGCGTGCAGCTTCATTTTTAATTATCCTATAATTTCGCAACTGAAATTAGCAATTTGTTCGTTGAAAGACATTTTCATTGCTTCGGGATTTTTCCATGTGATAATTACTGTAACCAGAAACACTTTGTTTCGTTACTTCATATTGCAAATTTCACGTTTAAATATCATTACGATTCCGAACGAGGAACTGATAATTCAGCCGATGCAAATTGTATAATGTTTCAGTACAACAGAATTCTACATAATTACTGCAGCAATTAGTATTAAAATATTTACACGATGTTTTAAACCTTTAAAATTGAATTATTTATTCGAAACAACTGTATCGAGCTGAACTAACGTCAACAGTTTCGCATAATTTAATAAACTTCATAATTACACAAATCTAATTTTATTCCGGTAAAACGCTCGCCTGTCCTCTCGATCCTCGTAGCCTCGACAAACTCGTACAATAAAAAAAATTCCCCTCTCCGAGATATAACAAATTTTGAAAAAGAAAATACCACGCACTTCGTCGAATAATTAACTTAAAAGCTCGAACTCTTATTCCGAAACAAACTCCATTCAGCTTAACCTAATTACACGCTCGTTTATCAAAGCACCGCCTCTTTTCTACATCATTTAACAGCAATATCCAGCTCCACCCTCGACTTCTACCTCATTTTCCTCGTCCACACGTTATACACAGCAAAGAAGCGGAGCTTTTTAGCGCAAAGTACTAAAAAATCTCCGAGACGGGGCTAAGCTATGGGAAAATTCATTAAAACTTTTACAAAAATGAAGGGGAAAAAAAAGAAAACGGCAAAAAAAAATAAGCCAAAAGATCAACGTTTACCAGGATACGCGCAGCAGTATATCGCAACGACGGCGATAGTGGATCGAGGCGAAGACTTTGGCCGTGCGTCATTGTTAAGCGAGGACTTCCGGCGCAAGCCACCGCTGAAATTCCCGCGGAAACTTTTCCGAGGCTGGGAGACCCGCGAGATATATCGTGGAAGTTTCGTCAACCCGAAAAACTCATCGGCAACTTCTTTCCGGTGGGATCGAGTTATGGAGAAGAAACGGCCGCCATGGAATCGGGCAAACGGCAATTTATTCACTCCTTAGACTCGCGTAATGCTAGATCTAGCTGAATTTTACGAAGCAGACTCTTAGGGATATAGCGCAGAGTAAGAAGGTACGCTTTTTAGTTCGGTCTTTGTATCTTCGGGTGTTTCTGTTTGGAGACGTGCGTGTTTGAGATGACGAGCTTTGGTCTGTATTTTTTTTAATTAACAGTCAGTCAAAATGTCACATTTTGTCAGTACAGTTTTGTTTATTTGGTCAGTATTAATTTGTTTTTTGGTCAATAAAATTAAAATTTTTGGTTAGATTATTTTATTATACATCTATTGAAAATACTGCCAAATTATTACGTTTACTGACATTTCAATGAAAATATTGATAGTTTTTGAATTAATCGATGTAATATTGACCACTTTTATTACATTTTGAAGTTTTATTTTAAATACTGACCATTTGTTTAAAATATTGATTGAAAATATTTTTAGATACTGTCCTAATGAACAGCAGCTTTTTTGAAATATTCTTCAACTGGAAGTCTAGAGGTTGAGTTTCAAAAAGTTGATAATAATGGTATTCTTTCTGAATTTTGTGAACAACATTGTTAAATGGGTCATACTATTCGGTGAGATCAAAGATTTTTGAAGTTTTCTACAGATTTTACTCTAACTGGGTTGAGGAATTACGCAAACAGTCTTTAGTAGAATTTCTTCAAATTATTTGATGTGACAAATTTCAGAAATCAGTATGTATTAGAAAATAAAAAAACGGAATGCAAAATGCAATTAGAAATGAGTAAAATATAATTAGGATACTGATAACACTTTATCGCTTCGCACGAAAGAATGAACGACCCTCGTTATTGTTTTCCCTATTTATAAGGTCTTCGCGACCCACGTTCGCTCTCTCTTGGCAACTCGCATTCGCATAAACACACTCGCTCTTGTTTAATAACAACAAACGTCGGAAGACCACGGCCGTTTCGCCTATTCGTATTGCAGAATTGTTAACAAAAACAAGCTTGACCAGAAGTCGTTAACCTCCTACATAAATAGTATTTGACATTTCGAAACTAGCATTGTCAATTATGCGAAATTTTGACCAGTGAGCACAGTCAATTTTAGTTGTAACCTAACCTCACTTTCTGTATCTATTTCCTCGTAATCTGCTAATCACTACAGTACACGTTGCACTAATACTATTCCTACAATCGCTAAAATCTCCTTAATCCAAAACATCCGCAGCAAAAGTGGCTAATTTCGTTTCAAGCAACACTCAACGAAACACCCACTACGATCAAGTATCTAAATCTCCGATTACTCCCCCGAACGTTTACACCGTTTCCAATCTCTCCGAGCTCGGTAGCTCACCAGGGCTAGATTATTTCGGCAATTTTACAGCGGTGAACCATGGATACTCCGCGACAAAGCTTGAAAGTGGAGGGACAACTGTTATCCAGTCACCCTCGTTGCGGAAGGAAGCGGAGAGGCACATCGAAGGGAGTTTCGGTCGATCCATTTATCGTTCGAAGAAGAACTCGAAGACGTCAGGAGACAACGCGTCCCTTAATTATTTCTCCTTGGCAATGAACGAGCTCCTTCTGTTCCCCGGGACTTCATGAAACGAGGAAATTCCTCGCTACTCTCTTCGTTCACGCGGTGGAGAGTGAAGTGAAGTGAAGAAGAAGAGGAAGAAGGAGAAAAAAGAAAGAAGGAGGAAGCGGAGAGAAGAGAGGAGAGAGAAAAGAATGCGCCGGGCAGCGCGATTAATTAGATCGGCGGAATTGATCGGAGGCCAATTATTCGGCGCTCTCTCCAATTAAGAGGGAGGCGTCTCGAGCTGCGAAACGGGCGTCGAATTAAACCGAACTAATTGCGCCTGCAGCTAATTAAAACAACGCCGTCGTAAAGTTACTCGAGCCGCCCGCCACCCTAACCTGGACTGGCCATGAAAAGCCCCGAGACACACCTGGAAAGTGGCGGAGGAACAGGCTGCACGTGCCGGGGCTCGATTGATGAACCTCGTTTACAATGAGAGGAAGACTGGTGAAAGAGTGCGTTGAAGATCAGTGGTTTTGAACAGCGATGAGGAAGCTTTTCTTCCGGCGCACCAAAATTGAAAAAATAAGAATCCGTATTAAGTGTCGTTTGGTACGACTTTTGGTTTACACTTTTAGGCGGGTTTTCATTTAGGAAATTTTATTTTTTAGACGAGTTTCAACATTGCTTCAACTGCTCATACGTGATGAAAGAGTGCGTTGAAGATTAGTGGTTTGGAACAGTGACGAGGCAGTGAAACCGAAATTGAAAACATAAGAATCCGTCTTAATTATTGTTTTACAGTTTGAGGCAGGTTTTTATGTGGAAACTGTTTTTTAATTCAGTCTTAATTCCGTCTTGATTCGGAGTAAATATAGGACGTTAAGTCCAGAGAATGCTTTCAGTATTTGCTTATCATCGTTGAGATTTTCATTCAAAGATTTTCTTTAGAACGAGTCTCCATATACTTCCAAGGAACATCCCGAAATTTGGTATGGTAGTTCTCAAAAACATATTCGAAAAAAAATTGTTACGAGATTGTAAAAAGACTTTTGACTGTTTATTCTAATTGTCGTCGCAGCGTGCTTGAAATAAACAGAAGAAATGGACGATTAAATTATTTTTTTAGCAACAGTGAATAAAGAAATTTATAAAAATTCCTCCTAGTTTCTTCCGAAAATCTCTAATTCAAAACTTTGCCCAAAGTATTCAACCCGCCGCAAGAAAAGATTACTCATCGCTAAGAGAACAGCAAAATACAATAATTGAATTATCCACGTCTTCTCTCAGAACCTCGTGGCAATTTTCATAAATGAAAAACCACTCAAAAGTGTAAGAAAAATCGTATCGAAGGATAATTAATACCTTCAATCTCGTCGGATTGTGAAGCATCCCCAAGGAGGAGCGAAAGATGTAGGAAGAGGGGGCTTCGTTCGCCAAAACAAATTCATATTTCACGGTGGAAGGCTGCACGGTGTGTGCGCGCTGGTTCGGCAAGGGAGCAGGCCAGATAAAAGTGAAATACGCGGGTTTACTATTGAAACACGGCAGCCGTGTCTCGCGATAAAGATAAACGAGCAGAGAAACCGAGGCGAAGGATCTTAGCTCGTTCGTCATTCGACGTCCTCCTTTGTCTCGCGTCATTACAATAGATCAGCTGTGACGACCGCTTATCCCATTTGAATCCACTTCCTCGGATGAACGATAAATCCTCCCGAGTATCTTGTTTTTTCGTCGCTGAAGCGTCTTTCAGTCGATAACCGTAAGGTGGTTCCAATATTTCACGCGTAAACATTCGTTCACCGTGATTATTTTACACGTTTCGAAGATATGACATTGATTTTTCGTGTGAAATTTTGACGACTGCTTGAAGGAGACCCGATGGCTGATTCAGTTTCAAAATAGTCTTAATTTTGGGTTAATTGAAGTTGCAATAAATTCTGCTTGAAGATTTTGTTTAAATAAATAATACACTTTCTATTTCTAATTTTAAAAATAAATAAGTAATAAATTCTATTTAATATCGTCCATTTTAATTTGAAAAATTTTCCTGGAAATATCTGAAATATTCAATTCCATCCCACAATCCTGAAGGATATCATTTTAATTATCTCACACTTTGTGTATCCTAATCGCTATCATTATAGACGAATGAATCGATCAGTTCTCGCTAGGAAAATTAATGACCGATCGTTGGAAGATAAAGGGTAGCCATTTTGTTAGAGGATTTTTACGAAAGAACACGGGACCAATAGGTGAACGAAGCAGGTCGACGATGGAGATTCAATTTTGTATGGACGATGATTTATTTTCGTCTTCGGAGGATTTATCTTCCGGAAGCCCGTTGTATTTTACAACGTCATCTTCCATTAGGTGCGCAATCTGCAGGAGCCTCTGTTGGCAGGATTAAACTGGTCGAATCTAATCGTGGCTCCGCGAACCCTTGCATCAATCACTCGCAACAAGTTGTCACACCTTGTTGCACTATTAAAAAGAGCCGGCGATTAAAGGGCGACCGTATAACCTAGAAACACCTATATAATTCCCTTCTCATCGTGAGTTTTGAAATTTCGTTGCAGTTTTCCAATTTTTCCCGGAAATCCTGTCATAAAGTAACATTTATTGGACGTTGAAAAATTGCTTGGAAGGTGTTACAATCTTTGGTATGCACAAGTTTTCCAAAAATTCTCAGGCATATCGATATCAGGTTCTTTTAACTATTTCGTTAGTAATGAGAAGCATGTGTCCTACTTGAGTATTCCAAGAAAAATTGATCTCAATTTAGTACTCATTACAGATAAAGTAGTAAAGAATTAATTCGGTAACGAAAGGGTTAAAATATGTATCTATTGAAAATTCGAATGCCAATATTCCAGAATATCTATAAATATTCAATATTTCCAAAATATCCAGAATTTCCTAAGAGTTTACACCCGTAAATAGAGTATCATCATTATTCATATCCCTGAAATTTCACTATATCTGCATATGTATGTATATCGAAGTTCAACACTTCCGAGGAGCGTATCAAACTCCAGCAAACACAAGCAAACTTGACTCGATGCAAAACTTCGCAACACTGGCTTACAAAAGCCAAATTACCTAATGCCCAATATTTACCTAGCCAGGATCTTCGATCAACACAATCTCCCAAACGCGAAACAAAGACTCATAATCAGAAATTCATCCGCCCGTAGCATCCCTCTGCAATCGCAACGTCACGTCGATAACCGGTCACCGTACGATCCAACGGTCTCGTGAGCAAACAAATTTCCCTCGATGCGAACAAAAGGCGCGGGCGTACAGTTCTCGTCAACACGAAAATCCCATTTGCTGGCCTAAGACAGCGTTCGTCAGGGGGTAGGAGAGGAGTGATTGTTGCCCTCGAGATCTCGAGCGCGTCGAACAAATCCTGCGCGTACCCCTTTCACTCACGAGAGAAAACATCTGCGACGATCGCTCTGTTTCTCGAATCCGGGGAAAGAGGAAGAGAAAGTCAGAGAAGAGAGGAAAGAGAGAGACATGACGGAAAGAGAGAGGAGAAAGGAACGCAGCCAGAGTGGAAGACACGAAGAAAAGAGAGAAAAAGGAGACAGAAGGAGGAGAGAAAATGATGAGACAGAAAAAGCCAGGAACAGAGAGAGAGACGGGAAGGGAGAGAGAGAGACAGAGGATAGCAGACCTGTACTTGCGTGTGTCCGGCGCGAGTAAGCGTCACAATGGCGCTAGTGTCGTTCACGACGTGCACACGCGTGCAACTGTCTAAACACAGGCACAGGCGTAATATACGCGCGCGGCATCGCGTTATCCCTACGCGTCTGTCCATTATTGCGATAGCAGGCTGCGTCAATATTGGCCCAAAGGGTTTCACCGTGATTGTCTTCAGTGCACGCACACATGCAGCCCTGAACCTCTCTCCCCACCCCTTCTTTCATTCTCTTTGTCTGACCGTTCTACGATTCCGTTCTTCCGTCGTTGTGATGCGATCACCTCGACGATTCCAGATTGTTGCGGATCGTGGATATGTAAGCCACTGAACGGTTTGCACCTGTTCCGAGAGAGACTAGCAGCCGAGTAGAATAGGTGCATGAATCGCTGATGAGTCGAGATAATCGTTTCGCGGATGCCTGACGCTGACCTGGCTCGATGGCCCAGCTAAATTTGATGGCGCGTTAATGCGCTGGGAGGAATGGTTCGGAATGGTTCTGCTAAATTCCGTGCAGCAGGAGCAAGGTTTAGTCTGCAGTAGTCCTGTTTAGTTGAAGATATTGGTTTCTCGTGGAGAATCTCTATTAGTATCACGAAGTTTGTGCGGAGAATTGCTTTCAAATCTATGTCTAATCTTTGGCGTAGCAATGTAGAGTAGAAAGGTTGTTTAATGTTGAAAGTTTTGATTAATTGTGAAAAATCAACACGTAATGTTTGTAAGTTGTTTATTACAATAAATAACTCCAGTGGAATGTACTAGTGAATGGTAAACTATTGTGGCGGTCCTAAGCGTGGGATTGTAGTTGGACGACGGCACTAGACTGACTAGCTGGTTTCTTCGAGTCCTTAGGCCAACAAGGGATGCAATAAACCCGGGTCAAGAGACTTTCCCCGGTTACGCACCGAGAGAGTACGCGCATGTTAATGGTGAATTCCAACATTTAACCCTTTCGAGCTTTAAACACAACGTGCAACAAAATATCACGATCTCTGACAGTAACAATTCATCGTGACGTAACAGAAAATAGCGAAAAGGAAAGCACGATACCTTTGTAAATTGGCAATCCTATCTGACTCGCGTCAGTCAAATGTCAAAAATGTTGAAAATTCAGAAAAATGTCACTACTCAAATCTTTCGTTGCAGCCAGTAAAAGCTTTTGCCACAAGCTGTACGTTCGTGACACACGTATAGAAGCTCGACAGAAATAAAATCTCCATTGTCATTCCAGCCGTTCATTAAATTGCCCAATTATTAAACTCACTGCCAAAAACAAAAAAAAAAGAAAAAAATTCACTAAAACCGCGGCTTAAACAGTTTCGCCAATCCAAACAACCGCGTCGATTAAAGTCGTTGGATGCGGCGCGGCGCATCAACGAAGCCACTAAAAGCGTGGAAAAAAACGCAGTCCGGAATCGAGAACGTCACGGGTGGTGCATGCGGACCTGCAGTCCCTCATAACGTATGCAGTGCAGCACTTTATGCGCCAGGTGCTGGTAGTTATATCGTACGTGTCTGCCCTTCTCTTCTCCCTTGCCTCGTCCTCCCGCTGTATACACCTCCTCTCGTGTATATACAACAGGAGCAATCCTTAGTGGCGCGTTTTCTTTCCACGGAACGAACGTTGTTAGACGTTCTTCCCTCTCCTCCTCGTCCTCGTCCTCTCGGTGCCCCGTTCACCCGTCAAAAATAAACGTCCAGCGTGGGGAACAGGTGCGAATCTTCCGAGACACAGTTGGAATACGCGTAGAATTTTTAACGAGTAACGCGTGTTGCTTGTCCGCCTTGTGAAATATTGTGAGGAGTGGAAATAGCGACAAGTTTACGCGTCCGTTAGACTTGGCTGCTTACTGCCTTTCGATAAATATTCATCGTTCGACGTCCAGAGCCCCTTTTCGTCGTTGACCAGGTCTGGACGAAGGTGGAAATTACCTCCGGAGGTGAGACGAGCAAGGTGATTTCTCTCGAGTTATTTATCGCACGGTTAGGAATTTTATCGTTCCCGACCGCAGAAGACGTTTGTAAAGTGTTGTAGAAGTTATCAGAGCTTCGAGGAGCGCTGGATATTGCTCGCGTGGAAGTATCTGGCGCTCAAGGTTACGGAGGAAGCTTCCCCCACCACGAGAGTTCACTGCTGCACTGTGCTGCAGTTATAGTTTTCGACGAGTTTCTTCTTTGTTCGTGGTTCGCTGTTGAATTATATTTAACATTCCTTTATAGACGTTTCAATTTTTCTAAAATTAATATATTTAGTGTAGGGAGAAGGATCGCTGCTTGTGGTTTTATAAAAATTACCAAGTTTTTACCGCAATGCAGTTTTAAAGGTGGGGAAAAGTCGCTGAAAATACTGGAGAATATTTGGATTTTTTTTTTTAAAGGAAGATTAAATTTGACCGAAAAAATTTGGAAGTCGAGTAAGGTAGAAATGCGGCATAGAGAACAGGTTGAGTGGTACAGGGTTGAAAGTATAAAAAACGCAAGCGGGGAAAGTGTGTCAGACCATTTAAATTTCGTTCCTGGCAAACACTATTAACTCCGCAGAGAAGATTCGGCGTTGAAATGTTCGTTCTCGGATTACACAGCGTGCTCCGATGGTTTTGTAATCAACAGGTCTTCGAGTGGCGAGTATCAGCGTAAAAAGAGCGTGGAACGCGCGGCGTAAAAGCGTGCACGGCTGGGAAAAGCTGGCGCGAACCTATTTTCCGCCGGGCAGAAATACGTACGCTCCGGTGAGAAATCTTTAACGAAGCCAAATAGGAGAACAGGGCCATTCGCGATCGTATCCACGCGTAATGGTGGGCTTTTACTCGAATCCCCGGGAAAAACGAGGTTGCTAATGCGGAAATACAAATCGCGACTATAAACTTGCCGGGCTAAAGCTATCGGAGCCTGAAAATTCGAAAATTCCGGTGCAACGGTAAAAATGTAGCGGACAAAATGGTCCTTTTGCAATTTACAGGCATGGAAGTTTTATAGACCTATTTTGTTGTAAAATTCAACCGATGAAAGCGCACGGTTCCAACGAAAATTACGATAACACGAAAAATTAACGTTTAACCCTTTAATATCCCCCTTTGGTGACACTTTTATTTGAACTTTCCGTGCTACTTGTAAGTAATGCAAGTTCATAATTTTGCTTCCTTGGAAAATAGCTCAACTCAATTTATTTAACAAGCTGTCAAATATCAAAGGTAAAATAACAATTTGCTCGTTAATGAGTCTTCAATGGGAACAATAATTACGAACGAAAGTAAGGAAAAGTGGTTGGTGCTTTCCATTATCCCTATCAATCAGTATAATTGAACCAGAGGGTACAATTGAAACTCGATGAATCAAGGTGCCAACTAAACTAATTAACCCCGACAGTTAACACGCCGACTAATGTCATCAATCAATACAACCAGATATCTCTACAGGTTAGCAGAATTAACAGTGCCGGTTATTAACGAACATTCTTGCTGTAGACGTTGCCAATTAACATTAAATTTGACGCGTAATCTTTACAACCACCCTCTTCGCGTTCATCAATTTCCAGCTCGACAAAGAGTAGGTAAAGTACTTAATATCCTCTGATCCAACAGTCCAACAAACTTTCTACTTCTCCAGTTAATAGAAGCTCCGTGAACTCGGCTATCGATCAATTTTTAAACGAAACATTGTTTCAGGTAGAACAATATAAAGCAGCCAAACAGTCGCAATTTCCACTGGACAACCAGTCACCGAAGTTAGAGCCGAGACTCTTAACGGCCATGTTCTTCCCAGAGACTTTAATTGTTGGGTTTAAAAATTGATGGCCAATTAGTGACCACAATGGCAGCCATTAATGCTACCTTGTTTGAAATGAGCTTCGTTTATAGATTGAAGGACGGGTTCGCTGTTTGACCTGGGTTTACGACCGATCAAATCCTCGTAAAGTGTTCTAGGAATATTTTTTCCTACGTTTCTTTCTTTTTTTTTTGTACATTCTACTAATCATCCAGGAAAAATGTCGCAGGAAAAACTATTTTTCTGCGCGATTTCGCATTTTTTCTTTTCTTCGAGCTTTCGACCCTTTTATTCAAGTTCTATATGTGTATTTCTTCTCTTTCACCGTCAAAGCTCCATCTGTTCATTTGAAATCCCTGCAAATCGCTCCGGCTGGAACGGGTAAATTTCGGTTGAATTTACTTTGGTTCGGGTAAATTTCAACGCCCGCGGGCAAACATTATTTTCGCCCAGGGTAGATCATTAAACAACATTCTCCGTCGGCGTTCGGGAATAAAATCTTGCGGCGGCACGCAACAGGTGAGCCCAGCACGATATTTCAACGTTTCGGAAGTAATCTCGCGTTTAGCTCGCGATCACGCCGCCATAAAGCGGCGAGACAATGGCGGCGAAATTAGAACCACGATGAAAGCGGCTCGCGTGGACGACTAATGAACTTTTCCATGCGACTCGTGGTTGTTTATGCTCTCTCGATGACTCCGCGATTACAGCTCGCGTACAAACGCCGCGAGGTAACTTCAATTTCAACCCTTTTCAGCGCAGTCGTTGTTGCTGATTAACCCTTTAACTGCGAGAGGGTTAACGCGACGTTTAATCAACTGATAAGCTAATTTTGATCGTTTCCATTTCAAATTTTGTTTATCACGAGGACCGTGGAGTTTGTGTTCATTGAGGGGTGAAAAATAGTGGTTGATTTTAAAATTTATCATTTCTGTAATCTACATTGTGTATTTTTAGCAATAATTATTTGATAAGGTAGTTATAATCGTGTCTATTCCAAATTTTATTTATCACGAGGATCTTGGAATTTGCGTCCATTGAAGTGTAAAAGATAGGGGTTAATTTAAATACTGTAAATCTGGGTCTGCGTGAAATTTATCACTCCTGTAATCTACATTGCGTATTTTTAGCAATAATTAATCGATAAGCTAATTATAATCATCTCTGTTTCGAATTTAATATACCTTGGGGATCTTGAAATTTGTATCCATCGAAGGTAAAAAATAGGGGTTGATTTCGAAATTGTGAATAAAAATCTATGCAAAATATATCATTTCTGTAATCTACACTGTGTATCCTTAGTAATCGTTGCGAATTTAAATAATTCATCGAATTTCATTTCTGAATATCATGCCACACGCATTGATTGATATTCTGTTAGAGCGCTGAGTAGGTTTTAGGGATTCCCGTGCGTAATACCGAGAAGCGATTTAAATTTCCAGTGGAGCAGAATGCGAAAAAAAATTGCTGATAGGAAGGACTTTTTCTCGTAATAACATACATCGGTATAATTGATTGTTTGATGACAGGAACGTGTCTAATTTGCATTTTAATAGGAGGAACGCGTTACGGACAGATTCACGACGGGATATCTTCATGTACTCCTTAACGATCTTTCATTTCCCTAATATAAATAATGAATATAGATAGACCTAATAAGTAACTTACATACACCGCAACCACTGCAATTTCATCTAAAATACTCAATTCTCCGTACCCCACCGGATAAAAACTATTTCACTTTACCCATTCAAGTTTAACCTGCTACCAGGACAAAAAAGCCTCGTAAAAACCACCTTAATTCACTGGTAACAGTAAAAGGAAACAAACTGCGCGAAACTCGGAGAGAGAGAAAAAAGGGATCAATTTCCTAGCCGAAAAAAAGGGAATCACGACCACTATCCAAACTTCCTGGGCAAGTGTGACCGCCGCCACTGCTGCCAACCGCCAAAGAACTCTCCCTCTCGTCCCTTTCAAAGAAATCTCGTTTCAATCGACTCCGTTCCTTCTCGAACAGGTCCTCGATGCAACGATAATACACCTCGCCCCTCCTTGGTCATTACGTTTCTTCTGCACCGGCTCTCTATTAAATGCCGGGTATAAAATTGTAGGTTATGGCCGAACCATTACTCAGACGTTCGCTCAGGATGGAGAAGGGACGTTCCAGAGAGAGAGAGAGAGAGAAAAGAAAGAAAATCGAAGAGGAAGAGGGAAAGGACGTGGGCAACGGCTGGTTGGATCGCTGAATGAAATGAGTTTCGGCCGCATTAAGGTCGTGCAAGTACCAATCCCGTTCTTCCAGTTCCAGGTCAGGTTGGCTCGCGTGTGCGTGCACGCAACGGGAGGAGACGCGGAGCACACGTTCTCGAGAGGAGAGCCGAGTAAAATCGGCCAGGCTGGTTATAAATTGCCGTCGGCACACGGCCATTCAGCAAAACGTTCGCTCAAGGTCCCTTGAGTCCTTGGCGAGAGCGGTGGCATCGCGGTTCTGTAGACCGCGCTACGCGGCGCCAATTAGAGGCAACGCTGCGCTCGAGCCGATGACAATTAGGGGGATAAATTGGAACGATTGATTATGCGGCACGGAGGCGTGCTTTCCTTCGGTGATTAAGGATTCTTCGTCGCGGAATTCCTCGGTTGATTGGTTGTTTTTCTGGGTGGAGTGGTTGGTGGGCTGTTGCACGTTCATGGGGAGTGTTAAGACATGATAATGAGAGGGTTGTCGCGTTTTTTTTAGAGACACGGGTACAATAGCGTACATAAGTACTTGACCACTTGTTGGAATTAGATTACAGGGTTTACATTGTTGTTATAGAGCAAATATCCTTAAGTAGAAGCATCTACTGTAGTAGGTGATTCAATTTGTCACTTATCTTTTATACGAAGATGGGAAAAAATATGGTTTCATTTGTTAAGACATAATAATGACAGGGTTGACATGCACTATCGTTTATAAGTATTTGACCAGTTGGTAGAATTAGATCAACAGGTTTATATCCTTGTTGTAGAGCAAATATCCCTAAGTAGAATGGTAAAACTCTGTATGTTCTTGTAGGTGGTTGAATTTGTCATTTTACTCTTTACAAGAATACAGAATCAAAGAAACAGTTATGACTTTGAAATCTTATTAAAAAAATAACTTTGAGAAAACTTGAAAACGTTTAAAAAAACATGGACGACTTTGAAATTTCACAAAGAATGACCATAAGAAAAAAATTTTCATGATGTCTTAAAAACCGTGAATTTTTAGTTTTAGTTTTACTTAAATAGTCTCTATATATACAGTATTTTTATCATATAAAATGGCACCATTCTAACTTCGTTAATTTCACAAAGAGCTATTGTGGAGTATTCATAGCAAATTGAAATAAAACACTTTTATCAAAAATACTTCTTTCAAATAACATTTTAGCAATCACAGTATAATTCCATTACCACACCCAGTAGAATATAAAATCGCAAAAAACTCGACGAGCAATTTTTCCCCGATATTAAAAGACCGAAAAGAATCACATTTCCCATGTGTACAGTGTATACCGTGTACGCCTCACCACTGTCGAGTCTAATCGGACGCGCATCCCCATAACACTTCCCGCCTAAAAGTACCATAAAATCTACCAACATTTAGCACCGCCATTCCCTCCCCCCTGCTGGACAACTCGTACGGCGGGAGCACTTTTCGACCGGACACGACCGCAACGACACAGGGTTAACATCCATAATTAACGGGCGAGAATTCGATTCGTGGAACAGAGGGTCGGCAGAGGGGTGGAGGCGGAGATGGAGGTGGAGATGGTGGTGGAGGAGGACAAAAGCGTGGTCCCACGTGAATTACAACGTCTCGAAGGTAGTCGCGACGAGGCTCTTGCCCCATGTACAATGGATCAGGCTCGGATTAACGACGGGCAGAGGCCACAAAGCGCATGGAAAGGAGGCTGGAACGCGTGTTGATTCCGGAAACGAGTCCCTCGGCACACCGTCTAATGGACGCGACGCGGCCTTCCACATTAGCTAGAAACAATCGCATTGTTTTTCTAACAATACGCCACCGCGGTGAACGTGGCGACGCCTGCACACCGAGACGTTCCCGTCTCTGGTATATATTCTCCGGGTCCAGACTGCGAAGAGGACGGCGCAAATGGTCGACGTGTGTTCGAGAAATGTTCCAGCGACAGGTTGGGTGATAACGTTGCGATGGAGACATTGTTGAACCTGGCGAGTCCCTACTTTGCTTTGCTTTTTCCTACTCTTTACTCGGTCCTTCTTTCTTTCCTTCTCTTTTTTTTTTTTTTTTTTCAAGGTGCAAAGGACGAGAGACTTTCAGGATCTGCGTTGCGGAGGATGTTCCTTTGTTTGGGTTATGATGGATTCGTTAGTGAAATGTGGAATGGGGAGTGTGTATTCTTCGTGGTGAAGTTGTTTCATCCAAGAATTTGTTTTTTTCCGTTGTTATTCTCGGAGGGGATAATTAGGATTCGTGTACGTTGTCGTTGATAAGTATTTCAACTGAGACAATTTTTTTTTTGTTAACCCTTTACACTTCACTGACGCCACTAAGATAAGATTCATAGTATGCATCATAATAAGTTTGATTTATATTAAGATAATGCAAATTAGCAACAGGAATAAAAATAAATCAATTCACAAATGTTTATAATGAAATTTTTGCAAAAGTGTGCCGGAGTTGCTGGTCGATTGTATCAAAAAGTGCTCCAAGAGTGCAAAGAGTTGTAAAGCTACCTACTCTTCTTTACAACCCACGAAAGTAAAATGTCTAAGATAAAGGACATTAAAAATTAACAAAAGAAATAAAAGTAAAATTCTTACAAAAGTATGCTGCAGTTGCTGATTGATTGTATCAAAAAGTATTGAGACTAGAGATATTGAAAATGGCTAAAAAGGTACTCTTCTTTATAGCCCATAAGTAATTTCTTGGAAACGATGAAAGCAAAGTGGCTAGCACAAAGGACATCGTAATTTGATGAATAAGTACTTGCTATAACGAGATGATAGATATTAATAACACGAACAACCCTCGTTTACCACTGCCTTAACAACCATTTTTAACTATACTACAGCCGTCGAATTACAGAAATCCTTCAAAATTCTTTCGAGACCACAATCGACAAGGTACGATACAGGAACACACGATGTAATATAGAATACCGAACAAAGAAAAAAGAAGACTCGTTAAAAGGTTCATATTTTACGCTTGATACCTGTTATTCACAGAAACAGAACATTCCAGAATACGCTGCATCGCGTGCAAAGCAATTTAACGCCGCACTTTATGGTCCCTCCATTTCCAACAAACCAAAAAAAAAAAAGAGAACCAATTCCAAGAATCTTTTTCAAGAGCCACTTTAAACCAGAACACGTTACCAAAACTGGCACAAGTCCCATTTATCCGCCAAACTGAATGCAAATCGTTGGAAGGTTTCTATAATTGACGAGCGAGCATCGAATCGATCCGAAGCGTTTTCGAATTCTCGTCGATGCTCGATCTCCAGTTTAATTCAATCCCGATGCCTCTCGTGTAGTCGCGTACAATCGAAGATTTTTCATTTCGAAATATAAACTCCGTTTGATTTTTCGCGCGAGCTAACCGTCGCGACGTTGAATCGATCGAAACGAAGCAAAAATACTCAACACCGATCCCGTTGCCATTCCAGGCTCATTCCACCTTTTTCTCGCGTTTCTTACGAGGGAACTAGTGTAACTCTATCCTAAATTGTTTTAGTTATCGCATTCCACCCTTTTCGCGCATTCCACGGCGACCGCTTAAAAGTATTAACGCCGCTCGCTGAAATTTCCGCCTCCTTCCCGTGTCTGTCCTCCGGCTTTTCCAGTTTTTCCGCCACTCGTGTCTCGCTGCTCCACATTTGAACGAGGAGGCGCATCGCGTTAAACGTGTTATACGCGCGCGTACTACTGGTTAACACGTGTCGCGCCGGTTATGTATAAATACGTGAATTGTTCGACAGTTCTCGTCCAGTTGAGAAATAAAACGACGCGTATACCTTCGCGTAATGGAAAATCTACTCGCGATATTTTCCGATTTTATTTCGTTAGTTACATGGTCGTGTTTTTGTTGGGATTTTATTGTGAAATCTTTGTTTTCCTGCATTTGAGAACTTTGTGTGTTGAAGTGGATCGTTTGATAAATTTTTCCTTTGAAAAAAGAAATGAAAGAACTGCAGCATATACGCTCGAGGCCATAAAAGCCACCTTTAAATTCTAGCATCGGAATTTGACCTCCTTCGAAAGTTACTTCCTGAATTCTGTCTCCTAAAAAATATTCCGCTGCCTAGACCTCTTTTTCCAGACATTCTACGTACCAAAAAAAAAAAGGAGAAAAAAAGTAGAAGGGAGGGCAGTAAAACTAGCACCAAAAGAAAAAAAAAAAAGAAACGACCGTAGAAGCCACAAACCGCTGATGTAACGCTTCGTCTTCGAAATGTCTGACACGTTGTTATACGTCGTCTTTTGGCGTGGAAGTTATTTTTTCTCGTAAAACATCGTGGTGGTTTCTCTCTCTCTCCCTGTCTCACTCTTTGTGTGTACAGTAGTGTCGTTAACGTCAAGCAGGCAGGGTCGTCAAGGGGCTTTTTTCGAAACTGTGTTAAGTGATCACAATGGGTCGTGAAGTGTTTGAGGCACAGATGTTCTAAACGCTGATTGTTTTGACTGGCTGTCCATCGACAAGGGCTGCGAGGCACGTGGTTGTAAAAAAAAAAATTGAGAGCGTTCGAAAGCTGCTCTTGACAATGCATCGGGTTACATAACCACGTGTCACTAACCACGATTGCTCTCGCTCGGTTAGATCTGCATTTTCAACGGGGATAAACGTAGACTGTTGCGTTAAATACTTTTGATAGGTACCGGAACAACCTAACCTATCAAAATGACGAATTTCAGATTTCTTACGTTAAATTACAGAAATTATTACGATTCTTTTGAAATAAAAAAATTATTATATATACCAGTTTGATTTTCCATTAATCGCTCTAATTTCGAAATTTTTTAGTTGGTATACTTAGTACACCAGATGGGAAAAAATATACTGTATTCAACTTCGGTTGTTCAAGTACTAATACAACTAAATTCTTGCCTCTTTTTTTCTAATACTTTACGTTGTACCTATTATATTACTATTTTTTAATAAAAGACTGACATGTGGCGTTATGTATTATTAATACACTTTGCAGATGAGATGAATTTGGTATAGGTACGTACAAATGTTGCACGAAAAACATTTCCCTCAGTTCTCTCCGCGCTTTTCTTCCTTATTTTTACCGAGTTACTCGAATGCTGAAGAGTTAAGTTAAAATGAAAAGAAAAATATTTCACATACATAATCCTCTCTGTTTTCTTCTTTATTCAATTTTTCACCGATTTACTCTCACTCTCTACAATTAAACCGAAAATTAGCTTAAAACAGAAAGCCCAACCGAAACCCAAATGCAACATAACCAACAAAATTCACAGTATATCCAGGCGAAACAAGATTTATTCTCCAGAAAAACTCGTTAATAAGATTTCCACAGAAAAAAAAAAGAAGAAATCAATTCCGATGTAACGTATTCCCGAAATAAATGAATTCGAAATGCCCCTGTGAAATATCCAATACTTCCGCTAACTGTTTTTATGATCTGAAAAAAAATCTGGTTCCGTTTTTCACGGAAAAACAAGAAAAGAGAGAGAGAGAGAGAGCACAAAACAGCGAGAGAATGGAGACAGAACTTCGGGGATAGATTGGCCTGGGCGGCGGACTGAAAAAAAAAAAACGATATCGCGCGCCCTCGCGTTTGTTTCTTTCTCTCGTCGATTAAAAATCGCACCTCCCTTCCTCTCCACACACCCCTCTTCGCCATTGCTCGTCGTCCCTGCATCTGTGCGAGCGTCGATCGGTTCGCAGCCATTTCGCGCGAGATATTTATTTATGGAGGCAGAGCCCCCGCACGAGAAGGCAAAATCGAACTCGCGTTTTGCATAGCGATGACGCCGGAGCCCAGCGTCCCGACGCCAGTTGTCACGCGAGATGACGGTACTTTCGGCGCGAGCCTGGCAGATTTTTAATTAAAAAACAAACCGGAGTCCGTCATCGGGAACCGGGACCGGAAGCCATCGGCGGTGACGGCGACAACGCGACGGCGGTGGCACCTCGTTCGCCGGGGATATTTGAATCGAAATTAATTCGCGATGGAAACGCAGCTTTTCTGTCGACTTTTTTTTTTAGCTTTTTACCTTTTGCCGCGGATTAACTTGCGCGGATAATTTGGTACGGAAGTTGAGACGGTGTTGCAATGTTTTAGTTGCTGTTCGTTTGTTTAGCTACTGTTGCGAACTCGTTGTGGTATAGTCGGGGCCACGATATAGCGAGGTCGTAAAATCGGTTAGGCGTCAAAGTAAACATGTTTTAGCTGCCGGGACCCCGAAATTGACAGAAATACGAGCAGATAAGTACTTAAAACCATGGTCAGGACCGTACAAAGAATTCTTGTATCCAGCGAAAGTCAAACTGATTCTAATATATTTACTGAAAATTGAGTTCAGCTAGGACAATTTAGGGCTTTTTTCTTCTGGGAAAAGCCGCTTTTGGAAGTACGGTTACAAGTAAAGGTCTTATTGAGGTCTTTAACATCTTCATTTACCTGCTCGTGTTATATACAGATAGAAAATGCAAAAGGATTGTGCAGCTT
Organism: Habropoda laboriosa; assembly: GCF_001263275.1. Classification (NCBI taxonomy): domain Eukaryota; kingdom Metazoa; phylum Arthropoda; class Insecta; order Hymenoptera; family Apidae; genus Habropoda; species Habropoda laboriosa. The sequence continues at coordinate 9,111,391 of NW_017100261.1, forward strand.
AATATTAACATATTTTCCATTTGTAAATGAAATACCATTTTCTACTTGAAGTAGTGGGTATATTACTGTTACACCCTCAAATATTTTCCTTCTTAATCTTAGTTTTATCTGTATTTACAACGAGTCACCCACTTTCACCATTACTCATACTGGACTCTTCACCTTCCGACTCTCCTCTCAACTCTTCTACATAGTCATAACCCAAAGTCCATCTTCCCTAAACCCTTAAACAGCCCTATTTTCTCCATTTCCGCGTTCATTCTCTGTGAAATACAAAAAAACGGAGGCGAAAACCAGAATGAAAAAGAGTAACATTTGTTATATACTCGGCATCGCCCCACGGTCAGCAGACCCATGGCTTTTATGGCCCGGCCTGGGCCTACGTTAAGCAGAGAAACTCGCAGTAGGAAAGTAAAAAGATTCAAAATATAATCTATTCTCAATAAATATACATATTAAATATAATATACCTACTAGGGAAAGTGAAGAGAAGAGGGAGAAAGAGAGTGCTGGAAGAGGAGCTAATAAATTGAAAGGGAAAAAAGGTAGATAAGGAGAATGGTAAATGTGAAATCCGATTTGAGGTTAAACTTAAGAATTATATTCTGCAGCATATAAAAGCTACTTTAGTATTAAATTATTTCTGAATGCGCAGAATTCGCGGAGAAAATAACGCGGGGCAGAATAATGTGTATAGTTATAACTGTTGTAATATGTAAATAGAATTTTAAATTTTGTACAAAGTTGAGAAAATATATGATATAATTTATTTCACGGTATTATAAGAAACAAAGTTTGAATAAACTTTTGTGTCGCATGGAAAAATTATTTAACGTAATAATTTTAGCTTTACTATGGCTGTTTTTAATCGATGACCATAGACTGACCTGATTTTTAATTTTTACAAACTTAGTTTCGCCGTGAGAAAATAATAAGTTCGTTAAAGCTAAGTTATTTGTTCAAAAAAATTGCAAAAATGTGTGAACGATAATATGTAGCGTTATAAGAAATTGTTGGGAGTATGAATTTATAATAAAATTGTGAGAATTTATGAATTAGACTGTATTATAATGCTACAATAGAAGAATGGAAATCTCCAGCGAAAAAATCGACGGTAGCCCGACCTTACTGGCGTCTTTGCTGACCACATTGAGGATCCTGTTGATCTTGAGCGAAATTATTTACCCTTTAGACTTCGGACTAGACATTTCACATATTTCACATACGAGAGTTCTGAGATGTGAATAGGGTGGTCGAGGGCTACTATTTAGCTAGCTTACGTCCACCCTATGCACACACTACCTTCTTGTAAAACTTCAAATAGGATAGATTAGCATTCCGAGTTATTAATGCTTATTAGAAAACAATTTCTTTTTCTTTAACAAAATAAAATCATTTTTGCAATCATTGATACACTTACTAAAAAACAATTTCTTTTTTTCCATCAAACTGGGGGCTCAAATGGTTCACGGAGAAAACCCCAGGAGCTTAACCCTTTGACGGTCTAATAAAATTATGATTTACGGTGAAAATAAGTTTATATTCCACTGGTATTTTTTTAACAATTACGTTGAGTATAATTATTTTTAAAACAAGGGATACACAACTTTAACTTTCTTCCTAAGAGTCTCTCGTGAGTTAAACAGTTAAATATTTGAATTTTTGCCGAAACTGTCGAAGGGTTAATGGGTCTGAGAGAATGTTGCAGAAACGAGCTGTGACTTTTCGGTGCTTACTTAAATATTTCGAGAATGAATGTTTGGTGCTCAATATGTTCAACTTATTTTATCTTACGACTATGGAAAGCGATATTTGGAAATATTGAAAGCGAAGTAGTGGTATCCATGTATTTTATTCGATTTTTTTCAACACCGTTCAACAGGGGAAACTAACATTTTTACACAAGTTAATTTCTCGTGCTTGCCAATAATTCTGCCGAGTTTGAGAAATACATATCTGTGACACAGCGGCAGAAAGTGTACGTCGCGACGTTTCAAAATTTTAACAATCTCCTCGAGTGTACTCTCGCGACCCTCGCCTCTTCCTTCACTCTCCATCGATTCCAACTTTCGCAATTTACCAGCGATATTCGAACATGCCTCTTGAGTAGAACCCACGGACGTTTCAGACGATCATCGGGTAGGAAAAATCGCTAGTCGAAACGCAGACAGCTGTTGGAATTAATTGGTAGCGAGCCGACAAGTACCTCGAGGGAGCGTCGTTCTACAACGATACCTCGAAACGAATCGACGAACCGAGAGCAAACTTTCGCCCCAATCGATAGCGATTTTTTTATGAAAAATTCAATTTTCCGCATGAATCATCACAGCCTACCAACGAATCAGAATTTAGAATCTTGGGTTAAAGATAATTTCAACGTTTGCAGTGTCAAATTTATAATCCTTCGTTAGACCTATGAATTTTTACGACATTTTCAGAATTTAAAATTCTTACTTTCTGTTTGCATCGTTTCAAAGCCTCGGACCATAGAAATTTAATCGACAGATTTTCCAAACCATAGTAGAAAGAAAAAAAGGAACTTTTATTTCAATATTATTGCAATATTTTGCGAGGGAATATAAATTGAACGTAATTTGCAATATTTTGAGGAAATATAATTTTCATCGCTTTGTATGCAATTTTTGTTTCACTTATTCTTAATGACCTCTGCAATGTTTAAACACCAGATTTAATTTTAACAAATCAATACTTGCAATATGAATTCACAAATGTGAAAAGGTCAAATGTCGTTACTTCTATTTTCACCAAACATCAAATTTTAAATACTTTGATGTTGATGCAATAAATAACGTCCGTTTGATTTAAACTGGGACAACCGTCCCGCATTTAACTAAAGGCAGAATTGAAAATTGATAAGGTCAGATTATTATCGTTGCATTTGTCAGTCTGCGCCAGATTAAGATAGACTTAAATATATTGTACGTTAAATAAAATCGTCGATATCTTGAATTCAGCTAGCCTCGAATTGGAGCTGATAGCGGGCCGGAACTACACTATCTCGCTGGCTAGAGCGCAAATAGCGGCTAGAGTTAATCGAGTTTTACTTTGCCAAACACGACGTGACGCGTTCGCTTGCACTCGCGTTTCGCCGACGCGCATACATGACCGACTTAATCAACCTCGAAATTACGGATCCAGCGCGCGTTATCGTGCCGCTAATGGCGACCAACGTCTGCTTTATTGCGCGACAAATCGTTTATCTCGAAGATTGGGCCTGTCCCAGGAACGTTTTCGGGATATAACGTGGCGCTTTCGAGAGCCGACGCCACGATGCAACAAGTTGCCATTTCTCGCGTTATCTATGGATTTTTACTCTTTTCTTCGTTATCGTTCAAACACCTGTAATCGATTCGTCGATGTTCCTTTTAGAAACATTCAAGTCGCAAGCAATTATTCTAGGTTCCTTCCTTTCCGTGGAATATCGTTGAATAAATTCTGAATTATTTCTCATTTGCAAAGTATTCGGTTGTTACGAAAGTTTGTAGAGAAATTTAGAAAAAATTCACAAGCAGAAAATGAAAATTTAGACAAACATCCAAATTCAGATCAATTGCCGACTTTAAAATTGCCCCTAAAATTGCCAATTGCCCCTAACTGACTCGTATGATCCTCAAAGTGAACGAGTGCGAATATAAGTCGAATTATATTCTCAACAATGGAATGTGAGTTTTTCATAGCAACTCGTTGATCAACTCGTTCATTAATCTTCAAACAACAAGTTTGGCTCTTATCTCTATTAGAATTAGAGATAGAGCTGCATTCTATCTATCCTTGAATTTTTTCTAAATTCCACTATGAATTTTCCAGAAAATGCAAATTGAAGGATTCTGCTAACTAGAATACATCTTTGAAAATTTTCCATAATTCCAAAGAAACTTTCAAAGAGCAATTATCTCCAGTGACCAAGTACTGCATTTTCAACAGTGGAATGTGAGTGTTGAATTTTTTATAGGAACTCATTGATTTGTACTACTATCACAATTAGGGATAGAGCTACATACTAACCTTCGAATTTTCCTAAATTTCGCCACAAATTTTCCGAAAAATTCAGCATCAACCACGCCGAAGAATTCTGATAACAGGAATTCACCATACAAAATTCTCCGTAAATCCAACGAAACTTGAGTAACCAAATCCTCATCAACCCTCATCAATCCTTCGAGCTAGAGCCGTCAGTAACCTCTCCAAAACGAGCCTAGAACTATCAATTACAGACACTATTCCACGCCGATTCTCTTTTCAATCCTCCCCCAATCAGGTGAAATAAAGAAAAAATAAAGAAAGAAAGAAAGACACCTGTGTAAAACGTTCGATTTACGACGTGTCGAAATTGCACGTTGTTTCGTCGGTCGATTTACGACGTCAGCGGGAGAAAAGTATCTCGGTATTCAGGCTTCTGGCCCGCGGGCAGCAGCAGCGACTTATCGCTTATTACCGTGCACAGCCAATTTATCGTGCACCTGTCAGCGATCGCGATCTCTTTGAGGGTTCCCCCGTTCTTTACCGCGCGATGGAAGCCACCCTCGTCGCGGGATCCACTTCAAAGGGCAACTTTCGGGAGGAACGATCCCTGCTCGCGCTACGATTGTCCCAAGAAAAGGGTGAGCCGTTATTAAAGGCCGATTCTCGGCCCTGAGGATGTTCCTTCAGCCTGGCACCGATGCCTTAATGGAACAGAGATCCCGGCCTAATTAACGGCCAGGCAAATAACGAAGGGACAATGAACGACCATAGGGCGGAGAGTGACGCCTCGTAATTGCGATCTTTCGCGACGGACTCTAGACTGACTTCACCAGTTTTTCCAAGATATTCCGTGCCTTTGGAATTTTTTATCGAACAGGGAAAGTTTCTTCGATGAATGCAATTTTTTACCACGAGTGTGACTAGAAATTACGAGGCAAAGAGTGAATTACTTGATTGTATCGATACATCTGTTTCGAACTTAAAGTATATTTTCATTTATAAGAAAGGCAAAAGCTGCATAGGACACTCAATTCTTGAGTAAGAAGTCATTACACTTGTCAAAAGTATTAAAATTTTGCACTGAAAGTATTACATACAAAGATTCACTGTGTGAAGGTATTTATCGTACACGAGTTTAGGAGCAAACATGACCGATTTAATACTGCAGTTCGGTGTGTAATTCTCGAATGGAGGAAACTATAACAAATCCTTGGTCCACTCTAGCAACTAGTTCCAACTGTGTCACATTAGTTTGTAATACAAACATTATAGACAACTTTCATTTGCACTGCTCGGGAATTGTGTGTATTGACACGCGTCTGAAGTGATTGGCTGATGGATGATCAGAGCTGAAGCCTAGAAGCTGCATTGTGCTCGCTGCTTTCTGTTGCTCATTGTCCCAGAGTTTCGTCTTATCTTTGTCAATACACATTGTGGTACTGCAATATGTTCCAATTGTGAGAAAATCGGTGAAAATTTAAAGCTAATTTAGTAAAGCCAATTAAACACAGGAATTTAGAGTTCAAATTGTTTGGTATCTGCGATAGTTCTTCTTTTAGAAATAAAAATTTTTGTACAAAATTTCAAAATCGGTTGCATTCGTCTACTTCACAGAAATACTTAATTTTTTCATTTCTTATGAAAATTCGCCGTCTCAAAAAGCTAGCCTCGTTCAAACCGCCGTATCTCCAAACTTTGCAGAAATTTCTCCACGAAATTTTCAGAAATTACAGCTGAAATTGTATACCTTAAGACGTCAATAACATTTCTTCGATATAATTAAATTTTGTATGAGAAAAAAATTTCTCAAATATACGCCTATACTTCATTCGTCTCAGATTAATGTTAATAAACTCGATTCCCAAGATTCGCCGAGTGATTTCGTTGTTCAGCAAAGCATTCGCCAGAGTTCGTCAAACTGATCAAAGTCAGCCGGATATTAACAAACGGCGACCGAACGACAACAAGGCTCGAGAATACGTTTCACACGAGGCTTTGCGAGCTGTTTGCAGGTACGCACATGTTCCCTGGCTCGCTTTGATCTCGACGGAAAGCCGACATCTTACGTGTTGCCTGGGATGTTTGCAGTTGGATCAGGCCAGTCATGCTCGTAGCTTCAAAGTGAGAAACGTCGACGCGAAGTCTCTGCACACGTTGCTGTTATCGATGACGTTCGGTTGACGATCTTGCGCGGCTGGACTTGGCGCTCTTTGAACGGCGAAGATGAAAATAGTTGATTCGAACAGACTCACTCTCTGTGAACCACGATTGCGGTGAAAATAGTTGATTTTCTGTGTGGTCGAAACGTGCGGCGATATCTCGCGCAAAACGGGCGATAAATTTCTCGGGTGTTTTCTTTGATAGTAATTTTTAGAGTTGATTAATTTTTGGTTGGTTTTAGAATTGGTTAATTAATTTTGGAATTAGCGGGACAGGTGTTTTGAGATTTTTAGTATTTGGAGAATTTTTGCTTTGTAAATTTTTTGTGAATTGGAAGGATTCTTGATTATTCTCATCTGGTGTCGCGTCGCGTCGCGTGTCTGATCGATTCAGAGTGTTCGCGTTACGACTTATTACCCGCCAAACTAATCTTGGGTAACTAGTTAAATCTACCTTGCTGTGTTTTTCTCCCGAAAGTAATGCTTCTTCTTGCAAAACTACAATCTTTCCGAAAAGACTATGTTGAAGTACTGAAAGATTCGAACCCTAATGTTACCATGTTGGCGGCCATAAACACTGCTCGCTCCACCACCGAATATCCACGTTGTCACTTTCTATTTTTCAGGTTTATAGTTCATAATTCCACAACATTTCCCGGGCCTGAGACTTTATAGCCTCCATACACTGTTTGCTCCACCGTCGCTATAATCCTCCATCTCGAATTTCTCAATTCACGACATTCTTCGAGCCTTCATGCTTGCACCCAAATTTTTCCCCAACTTTTTGATATATCTTGTATATTTTTCCATCTTCTTTCGCGACCTCGAATCTTCCAATTTGAAAAATGTTCCCCCTTAATTTCACTCGTGAATACACGATATAATAGCAATCTCGGTACTTGCAAGGGAATCTCGACTGTTACATTCCACCAACACATGGTAAAGATTGTCGCTTAGTTGAGTCACTCAGAAGTTAAAACAATTACCTCCACTTTTTGACATTCTTTCAATTTTAGTACCAAAGCACATGCTTGATGCTTAACTGTTGGTAAATAAAAAAAAATTTAATAAATCTTGTACGACAGAGTTAGTCACTTTGGCTTCTGAGTGGTTCACATACGAGCGAACAAAATGAAATGCAATAAAATAAGCAGAAGCGTGAATTTTAGTCTCATAAGTAAGCGACAAATAGGTTAACCCCTTCGCGACAGCACGTTTGAGACAAAAAGTGTTCACGGTGTACTGGACGAAACAGTCACTATTCCACGTTGGCACAAAAATAAGGATACGCATGATAAAAAATCAACTGTCTCACGATACTCATATGTCTGGTACACTCTGGTGTTGCCTACCTTTGCGATATTTTGTTTGCGAAGTGTCAAAACAAATCAATAAATTTTCTGTACTAGATGGGCGTATATGTACGCTCTTCGAAAACGAGTGATCACTTTTATAGAACGTTTCATAGCGAAAGAGTTAGGTGCACGAACCTCGACGCTTCCACGCATTTTCAGTCCCGTTTTCACGCAACTGCCTAGGTTTCTACTGTCCACGATTCGCGTATCTCGTCGCCACCCACGCGAGCCACTGGAGAACGGACAGTCAGAAACCTCCATTACACGCCATTACCTTTTTCTCCAGTTCTCATCATCCGTCCCTCGAAATTACCGAACGTCGCAAGAACGCCACTTTGACAAGCGCGAGTCGGCAAAAAACGCCACCGCTTCGTCCACGTCGTCTCTCGTCGCGATTTCGATCCTTTGCCCTCCTGTACTCTCGTTCTTGCGTGCGTGAGTCCCTTCTCGTAGTCGCGAGCTCGGCGGCTCCTTTCAGGCATCTGGCGAGAAAAAGCGGATCGTTCCTCTCTCGCGGATCGCGCACACGCGACGACGAGACGCGCGATTCCGCCCGATAATTGCATCCATAAAGAGCACCGTTTCTTCCGCGTCCCCCCTTTTAGGGCCGCGATAAAGGAAAAGATCACGGATGCAATAAAGTGGTGAGGGTGTGTTTCTTATGGGGGGCAACGGTGTGGTTGAATGAGAGAACAGAGCTGGGTAAGAAACTGCGTGAAAGGTGAAACTGCGGCGGAAACAATATCGAGGATTTTCTGCTCGGTCTTCCGGACAGGGAGGCTGTTTCATTGCTGGTGACGGCACGTAGATTGGTGATTGCTTGGTGACGGGGCTGCGAGGAGCCCTTTTCGGGGCTGCGATGATTGGAATCGTGTTTGGCCTGTGTTTTTAATTGATCCGCCCGATAGATGAATGGATGTGGCGAGAATTGTTTAAGCACGCGGCTGGAGATTCCCTTTCACGGGTTTTGCAAGTGTTGGAAAGTATATTTTGTTTAAGATTGTTCATCTTGGAGGTTTTGGTATTTTTGTTGTGACATAAAATTGCGATTCCAGTGTCCTCACAAAATTTCGAGACTTTTCATGAACTTTAAAAAAATTGTTTTAGACTGAAATTGAAGTTGATATATTCAGGTGTGCATGACTTTGGTAAACCAAAGATTTTTTATTTACCTTCTTACCTTTTGTTTTTGAATGAAACTATAGTATTTAAAACATTTTTTTATCAGCACGAATTATGACGAATTTAGCAACTATACACATGCGACAAAACACACAAATAACGTATAAAACATCAACAGAAGTGCAACACTTTGATGTGCTGCGAAAAAACGTAAAGTACAATTGTAGAGCATACTTGAATATAGTTCAATTATTGTTTAATACAATTTTTGTAAAGTTTAAGAAAAATTTTGAAATTTTGTGGCCACATTTACGCGAGACACTCTGTATATGCTGATAAAAATGAATAAACTTTGATTACACAGATTTTAAAACGACGAATTTTTTAAAACTAATATCTTATTTATTGACACTCATCAGTTTTAATGTTTTGGAAGGCATAAATGCGACAGTTTTAATAGAACCATAATTTCCATCATAAATATTTTGTCTACATCTAACAATTCGTAACAATGAAATAAATACCTGGAACGAAATACTTGTATCGTTTGTACCTAACTTTAAAACCAATATTTCCAGAGGATGATTAAAACTCGGTGGGAAAATCTGAATATTTTATTCCATCGAACTCGATGTAAAAAAAAAAAATAACTTGCAATTGATTCGATCGTTTAAAAGTCTGCGACCATATCTGTATTACACATATGTGCGCTTTTTTTTTTACATTTCGAAAGCCATCCCCGTTGAATTTCAACAATCGACTACTTCATCGCAATTTGATATCTTCTGTCTCATAATGCAATTTAACTGCCGCAAAATAATCGAGCGAGTTACACGATACCCGTGCGCGAATTTTCGAATCGGAGGCTCCATTGTTTCGTAACTTGTTATTTTCTCAATTAACCGTTTCATTTCGAGCCATTCGACAGACGGAATAATCGAAATGCATCGTTTATTAAACACCAGCTCAGCCATGTAACAAGTTCTCGCGATTCTGTGCCGTTTATACCTGAAATGTCACTTGGTGCAATTTTTCTTTTTTTTTTTTCTCTCTTTCTCCTCGAATCTCTTTCTGGCCGACCTCCTTTATCCGTCGATCTTTATATCTTGCCCACAGCGATGGTATACCGCGGCACGTATTAACTATACAAGCGGCTCAATGGCGACGTTCGACAATTTATCGATGCACTTTGCACACTGTTGTTAATGCAGATTTGCAAACGTTTCATTTCTGAAACTTTGTTACTTCGAGCTCGGTCCGACGCAAATGCCAGCGAGTAATTTCGAAATGTCAAAAGGAACATCACGGTGCCCGTGATTTACGGTCATTTTCTGCTCTGAATAATTATCATTAAATTGAAAATGACGGACAATTACATTTCTCCTGATATTCTGTTTGCGTGAAATTGAAGACCTCACCTTGTAGAAAGTTACAGATTTGTGTAATATCGTGTTCCACCGAGAATAATTGCACACCTCTACCTTGTAACAAATTGAAAATTCTAAGGATCTGTAAGTTATTCCACAAATACAACTGGCAAATTTCGAACAAATTTTTCTCACCGCGTATGACACAATTTTCCACATTCCCTGCGATACAATTTTCTTCGCAAGCAATCTACGTCAGGGAAGAATTATAGTAAACAGTCGCCAGCTCAAAAAGTATCAGACACAACCTCGAAAATATTTTCCACTTCGCGACTAGTCTCGTTTCCAACAAATTTCTCCGCGAGAGAGATCAACATTGTGAGGACAATTGGAAATGGTCGAGTAAGGTGAGTCACCCAGTACATTCCAGGTTCTCGTGGCTATGGCACATGCTCGTTCTCACCCTTATTGCAAGAACCACTTTACTTTCTCCTTCTGTCAGCCCCTCAGGCCTCCACCGTCACCCCTTTGAGCACCGCGTATCGCTTTCCGTTTCACGCGGCGCCGTGCTGCTTCTTGTCCTGTTTCCGTGAGTAATACCGATATTCCTGCGGCGGTATCTCCTCTCTCTCTGTTCGAGGAACGCTGTATTACGCGAATATAATATTCAAGAGGGAGAGCGGAAGTAGAACTGTCCGACGAATTCCAACGTATGACGGCCAATGGCCGAGGAACACGGGATGTGCAAGGCTACGAGGGAGGTTTTGTGAAATATGAAAAGCGAGTACTGTCCGGCCAACGAGTGGAACGAGACGGGAAATTGCGAGGAACGTTTCGATATTCTTCGGTTGGAGCAACGAGGAGAGCGAAGGATTTTCTTTTTAGCGAACGTACGCACTTTGTTTTTACGTCCTCGCGGTTCGAAAGTTACTTAGGGGAGAGTCGTGCAGTACCGGCCACTCTAAGTTTTTGTACTATAACTTGGGTTAATGTTGGTAAAAATGAGATTTCAAAAAAGTAATTTGTAGTACAAAAGGTGCTTAATGAAAGGGGACAAATGGTTTTTCTTAAATTTTCTTATAAAGATAAATAATTGGTAGAAATAAAAAAGTTGTAATTTGCAGCGAACGAAAAATTGTCGTACAGTACCGACCAGCTACTTAGTAGATTTGAAGGTCTAAGTGATAAATAGTGTTAGTAAAAATCATTTAGAAATAGAATAGAACTTTTATTTAGGCACGTTTACAAACATCACAGGTAAAGTGATCGATATTTTCTTGTACACTCCACGTGAGCTCAACCATTGCAGCTACGAAAAATAACTTTTGTCGTACGGAACACCAGCGTAAACGTTAAACGTCTTAGAACTCTGGTAACACTGAAGAAAACAGAATGTCGCCGGAATACGTTGCTCAGAGCTATAGTATTCATTTGTTTTTCCATCAATAGTGCAGTCAACTAACAGTATAAGCGAGATCTAGCTTTGGCCGGTACTGCACGACTCTCCCCTATGTCTTACGTGTTCGCGAAGTTTCTGTTGTTTATAACTTTTCCTTTCCTTTCCTCGCCTCGAAGAGGAATGACTGACAGCGGGCAGTTTATGCACGTCTGTCACTCGATTGTACTCGTTCCGTAGCAATTTTGTGTGTCAGACGTGGCTGCAGCGGAGGGTTGAAGTGTAGATTTTTGCTACTGAACTATTATCTTGGAAGATGCAATCTCGCTCCTTTTTAGAGTTTGGTAGTGTAATATTTTTGTAAAAAGAATTGTTAAGTAACTCCTGTTTTGTGAGTTTTATCGCCTTTTTATTGCATCGCAGTGGTAGAAAATGGCGGAATTTCTTTGGAGATTTAAGAGTATTTGAAAGATCGTGTGAAAATGAAAATATTAGGCGTTGAAATGAATTCTTTCCCACTTTTGGGCGCAATCAAAGTTTTATTTAAAATGAATGAAAAGAAAATAACTTCGAAATCGTCGAAACAACTTCCACTATTGTTCATGACGTTTTATCATTTTCCAGGGAGCTTGCGAACACTAATAAAGAAACTCGGTGATTTTGAATCAATTATGCGAATTCAGTCGACAAGAATCCATTTCTACACCTGATGTCTTCTTGGTGAAATTAAAAAATGCAGTGAAAAAATGTGAAGGATGTTTCCACAAAAGTTTCCATCGATACGTGTTACAGAAAATACGCGTCTCAAATGGAAAACCTCGTTTCGATGACGCAACCGTATTTGTCAATAATATGAGAGCATAAAGTATTCAGCGAAATCGATTGCTCCTTCAGTAGCATGCGTTCCTGCCTTTTCATAACAGTCCAACAGGGCTTAATCTGCGCGGAACTTTCTCCTTGGAAGAAGGGTTGGATTCTCTGTGATGTCGAGGCAAGGGGGAAACTTATACACGAGACTATAGAGAAACGAGTAGAGTCTCGGTTTTTCCACGGCAGCGAACTTTAGTGCAATTTTTTTTTATCTCTTCTTGATCAATCACCCTTCAAGCATTCTTTCTGATGAAAGTTTATAGCGCAATTAATAAAAGAGTCTTCAAGAACTTCGGTGAACTCGTTTAAAACATCCTGCGCGTCTTAGGTTCTGAACGATTTTATAAACACCTAAGAGATATATAATTCTAAGGACTTTACGACGCAGATAAATTATTCGTAATTTATCGTTCAATCGTTCCTCTCCATATCAATTAACCGCGTAAACGTAAAAAGAATCCATTCGATATCATTTCAAAGAATAATTACACCCAGATGGAGAAAATTTTCGAAATTTACTCAAAATTAAGATCTCTAAAATTCACTCACAACTCGAGGATCCTTTCTAAACTTCGTGCGAACCGTAAAAAAAAACACCCCTCATCATTCTAACTTCAACAGTCCTTAAAAAAAAGTCCTCAAATGGTAAAAACTCTAAAACGAAAATCTGCAAAGAAAATCTTCTAAATTCACTCATAACTCAAAGCTCCTTTCTAAAAAACCATCCCTCATCATTCAAACTTCATCGATCATTACAAAACACTCGAATCCACTGAATCACTAAATTACCCTCAAATGGTAAAAACTCTATAACAAAAATCTGCAAAGAAAATCTTCCAAATTCATTCGCAACTCGAGAATCCATTCCAAACTCCACCTAAACCCCGAAAAAACTGTTCCTCACTCTCTCAAACTCGATCCCTTTCCCATCGAGCATCGATGGCCGTATTTTCAACCTCTAATCAGATTCAACCGCGAAACTGCTTCCTGAAACCGAAAGAGAAGAAAAAAAAAAGGAAAAAAAAAAGAAGAAACAAGAGTAAAAACAGGAAAGAAACCCAAACGATCCATCACGAGGGAAACGGTAGCGGCAGATATGAAGCCAGGTAGCATCCCCCGGAGCTGTTTCTCTGCGGGAACGAGCGTTGCATGGAAAGAAACGAGCGGGCCGGTACGAACAGCGACGCGGAATCGTTTTACCGCGTTTTATGCGCGCCGATAAAAAGAGGATAGCGGGACACAGGAAGCGACGTAATATTCGGCCGGTGCACTCGAGAGGAGGACGAGTGGCCGGAATTCCGAGGGAATTTCTTCCGGCCACGATCGCGCGCCCCTCTTCGCCCTCGTCTTAAACTCTGTGACTCTTGGTCCAAAGGAACGACGAATTCCTACGAACGCTCGTCAAGCGGCACGCTCGAAACGATAGAGTCGTGCAACTGCTGGGAATTGTTGCCACGCCATTTTTATTGCACCCCTCCCCCGAAACGGAAGTTTTTCTCCTGGAGGAAACGTCGAATCGGGGTGTAATGGAATCCGGAGAATTCTGACGAGGTGCTTCCCTTTTCGAGCTTCGTTTCGAGTCTACGTGAAATTTTTCTTTCGGACGCTGCGAGGGTGTTTCACTTCTGGGAGATGAGGGACGGAGTTTGGTGTTATTCTGGTGGTGTGGATGTCGAACGAGGTTTGTGTTACCGTGGAAAATGGTGGTGAAGTTAAGTATACAAGAAGGGTGGTGAAAGTGTTAACATTTGTATGGAAGTAATTTGATGGAGGAATAGAAATAACGATACAATTGTGTCCGTGATACCGCATATTGCTCCTGGCGATTCGGCAGAATTCTTAATTTAATTTCACGTGAAAACCTGATGATGATTCATACTTTCGCAAAGGAAAGAATTGAAATTTACAAAGATTCGATTACTCAGTTATCAACCTTACACTATTCTAAGCACCAAATATATTCTTCATTAATAAACTCCTGAAGAAACCAATGGAACACCGGTTCAATTTTATACGAGGATCTGGCAATAAGAAATTTTCCATTTTCACGAAACAGATAGTTGAAGCTTCAAATTCGAATTACAAATATTTCAAGCTAGGTAAAACAAGCGGGTAATAAAGAACCTAGAAAAAGAGTAACGACGGAAGAGCACAAGAATTCATTAAGAAGAGGCGTCGTGGGAATTTCGCGAAAGTAACTTCAGTCGATGGTTCGATAAGGTTCGAACGCTGAAATTCCTGTGCAAGCTGATCTGCAGAGAGAAAGAGCTACCTAGACATACACTTTAATTGCATTTCCTTACCTCTCCTTTCCGTCGAGCTAGCCTCTGACCCTCGGTCTCGACGAACTACCGTTCGATCTTGTTGATGGTTAGCGACTGGCAATGCCAAAGGTCGACGGTCTCACGACCTTTGAACCATTTCGTGTACGCTTTTTGCGTGCAGACCGCCATGGCGTCGTACATGTCAATCATAAGAAGGGATTTGCAAGGAATTCCCTGGTCTCAATAACGGTACGAGGCCTGTTGGACGAGCTTTCTCGTCGAGGCAATGCACGCTGAAGGGAGAACAGCTCTTTGGCTGACAGCAGCTCGATACGATCGAATATTTGCCTCTTACGCTGCTTGCAAGGGTGTGATTTATTATTTCTTGGACATTTTCTATCGTTACTGTCGACTTTACGGAATAATCTTTTTCATTAGAGTTTTTCTTTCTATTAATATTTAGCAGTGTGTTGTGATTGGTAGATTAGGTTTGAAATACTTAGCACACGTAGCAAAAGTGTTCAATTCTTTCGTTTAATTTTCTCAGTTTCACGCTGTGTGATCAAATTCGATTTTTTAAAGAATCTAGCGATTGTCGCGGGTATAAAGGATACTCAATGAAGATCAATTTTTGTCGCAGTACTCAAATAGCGTACTTGCCTCTTACTTACCAATTTTTGTCGCAGTGCCCTAGTGGAGAACTTTGAGCTCAACCCGGCACTTCAATTTCACGATACAAATTTTTTCTTCGTGAACAAATGTTTTGCTCTTATTTGCTGAATAATTGGTTTCACTTTAACGAAAGATTAAAAATGCCAACAATCTTCAAACTTTGCCCTTAACCTGCTAGTTGTTGGAACTTTACGATCCGACATTTTTGGGAACTGTGGGAGAAATGGGAAAAATTGGAAGAGAGGCCCAACATTGCATCCAGAAAGTATTCTCAGGCAATCGATGAATATTCACGCGAGAAATATTTTAAATACCTCCACCACGGGTTTCTCGCTAACCCGTAAAACATCGAAGAGGCCTGCCAGGTGGAACAACGGAAGACTCGTAGTCAAGCGACGTCTTTACTCGCAGGGTCGCGTGAGAGTGTGCCCGTAGCCTCTCGCGAGATGCAAAATTGATGTCGATTCCGAGCGAAACGGAGACTCTATAGCCGCGGCGTTAGCTCGCGATTACCGGATAATACAGACCGGCGGGAGTCGCAGCCTGGTGAACGCTTAAAAATTTCACGAGGCCGTTACCTACTCTTCAGACCGGGGAGCTGTTTGACGAAACGTCGCGAGTGTTTCGTTATCGGTTTTTCTTTTTTTTTTTCATCCGCCGCGGCGCTCTGGACGCGACGGGCTCGTTCATTTTCCATCGGCGACTGAAGGAATCCAATATGAATTGCCGGTTCTCTCTCCTCGCGCGATCCAACTGCGTCCCCAATAGGGACCGCCGCATCTTTCGCCAGTTTCCAACGGCCTTTTTCCTTCGTTCGGCGAATGTAAACCAGGCAATTCGTTACAGCGGTCGTTTATTACGCGTAACAGTTTCGCGATGTTAGACAGTGTTTTTTCATGTTGTTAGGTGATTAATTTGGTTGGTTATGATGGAACAGGCAGCAAGAAGATGAGATATTAGAAATACCTGGACAGGCGCGTTTGTGTATTGCTGTGATTGGTGGTTAAGATAGGAAAGCGACAGCTGGTGTATGTATGTAAAGAGCACGTTTGAAAGGGTTCAATTTAGGAAATGTTCAGGTAGCTCGCGCAGAATGACTCAATTCAACGGCAATCTATTTATCGGCTCTGTCTGAAGATGTTGGTATAAAAGGATTGCTGTCTAAGCTTATTTAATATGTTCGGAACGGTGTGAACAAGTTATTTGCTGACGTGACCCATTGATGGGTCATTTCAGTATGAATGGCAATAAATAATGAATATTATTTTGTAATATTTTATAAACAAAAGAGTAGAAATTGAAATGATAATACAGATTTCGATAAAATTGGATCATTCGGTCGTAACAAACATGTTTGCAATGAATTTTACATGGCCCACCGACAAAAAAGATCGAATAGTGATCTACCGGTGGATCTCCACGTTATTTTATAACATTCTATAAAAAAAAAAAAAAACACGTGAATTTCGCTGCCATTTATTTACCGACGTGTTTGAATAGCGACCCACCGGTAGGTCACCACGTTATTTTACAATATTCCATAAAAAACCACGCGATCGTTTCGTGAATTTTCTCCTCCTGAACGTGTTAATTATTCCACCGAATTCATTTCACTCGAAGATAAGATTAGAGCGGTCGTAGTAATGGATTCCGTGAGCATCTTCTATGACGACTACCTCGAACTATCTCACGGTACTTATACGAACCTATTCGCCGAACTACACTGCCCTAACCCAATTTGCACTAGAATCGGTATTTATGAGATTGTCATAGTGCTTCGACTCGCGCACTCAACGAACTCGATATAAGTTCCAACCCCTTGGTTACCGCGCGAACAATTCAAACTTCGTGAAACGACGAAAACTCCGGTAAAACGAGAAACAATCGTGAAAGACAAATGAATAATACTTTCGAACGGCAAGGAACGAACTGGTAAACACGAATGGCGAAAAGAAAAAGAAGGAGGAGGAAATAGAAGAGGAATTGGCAACAAAGTGTCTGGTCACGCGACAAAGAGGGTAGCAAGCTGTTCTCTCGTTATTACACGAAGGAACGGTGTATTTTTTTTTTCGTCGAAAGGGCGCGAGCAGAGGAAAGCTACACAGCGGCGTAGTCTGGCCTCTTGGCCACTTACGCGTTCGATAATCCGTTATTACGAAAATATTTGGCGGGGAGCCTTCAAAGAGACGTTGCCACGGCCAGACGGTGTCGAGAGGTGTCTGCGGATTTAATGAAAACCCGCCGGACAAACGAATAAAATTTTCATTCCGCCGCGGTGAACCGACCTATGGAAAATTCGTGGAAACTGAACGAAACGCGCGGGTCGAGAGATAGAGGGACAAGGGGGAGGCTCAGAGGGAGGAGATACGAGCGAACGAAAACAATTCGCGCCGATGAGGAGCGTATTATTCTACCGGAAAGAGCTACAATTTCGAGGCAGCCGGTGGCAACAGGGGGAGAGACAGAACAGACGGAAGTACAAGGGGACCGACGGTGAATAATGAAACCTCGATTAGAGAAACATCCAAGCTTTGCATGAAAAATTTCACGAAGATTGCCTGTCGTTCTCCTGTTCGAACGATCGCGGGGAAAAATACAGTAGCGCGATGTGCCTCGTTTCGAGATCATTTTGTGCATCTCCCTTTTAGAGATACTTGAGCGATGCTACGAAGATGCTTGGAACAATTCCTCTCGTAGCGTGTAGTTGCCTCGATTATTTGTTAAACGTACCTACTGCGGAGTGTATTTTGGGAAAATGAAGGGCTCGATGTAGGTCAGGTTGTGCGGTAGAAATTGTGAATTGGGATTTTCATGATTTATTGGGTTCCTGAGGGTTGTGTGGCTATGCAGTGTGACGAAGCATTCGGAAAAATAGTTTGCAATAATTATTTTTGTATCTGTAAATCTTCAGATATCATTTGTTACCGTTTAACACCAAAGACTTGATACTTTTTTCAAATTTTTTAAATATTTAATGAATTGTAAGTATGTACATATTGAATGCTAGGAGAAGCAACTGGAACAATATAGTTTGGATTAGATTAGGTCACTATTAACTTTGTTCTCTTTCTGCTGTCACAGAAAATCACACAAATCGCTAGAAGATTAACCCTTTGACGTGTAACAACGAGTCAGACTCGTGGCAGAGATTCTGATCAAGATGTGACAAACATAGTTACATTAGTAAGAAAAATTAATTGTAATCCTAACTTTCATTTTAATTTGTAAATCTGAGGATTACTAAATGTAATTAATCCGTAACAGATTAGCTTCTGTTACCTGACACAGCACTGAAACAGTAAATGGCTGACGCTTAGGTGCATAGTCAGAAAAGAAATCTTAGATTAAGGGGTTAATTCGGCTTCGTTACAACTACCACTTACACATCCACGCATCCACATTTCAGCTGTTCGAAACGCGAGTAAAATATATTTGAAGGCACAGTTTGAAAGAATATTCTTAACTCGGTTTCGGGTCAAAGTGATTCAATTTCCTTATAAAGGATAAGAAATCTCAGGATCAATCTGCTAAGAAGATTAACCAAAATCTCTTCACCCCTTTCATCGTAACAATCTAACCACGCCAACGACCGTAGTGGAACCAATAGCAACACACTTTGCTCAATCCTTAGATCACGTTCGTTTCAGTTCGTCAAGGCTTGACACAATTACCAAAGCTATTAATCGCGCTGCGTGCGGTGTCATTCGGCACTCGACAGGTCAAAAAGCGGCCGCCCCGCGGGGACGCCATTAGTTATACACGAGTGAACAGGCCGTGTTGGTCAGAGGGAGAAACGTTCGTTCAACGGCCCTTAGGGCGGCTCCGAAAAAGGGTGTGTTTGGCCCTGTGCGACCAAGGACGAGCGACTCGCAAAAGGGTGTATACAGGGTGTGCTAATGTGTGTTGGCGATTATGAAAGTAGTTTAACAAGGAAACTTCGGTGACCCGAGAATTGCGATTTTTTTGAAACTTTGCAAGTTTGCACGGGACATCGATAGAAAAATCGCATAATTTCTTTTGTTTGCTACATTTCGATTCTTCAGAGTGGAAACACCCCTTAAATATTGATATGTCTTCTTAATTTTCAGATATACAAAAATTGTTAGAATGAATATTTAACGACTTTAAAACTGTAAATATTTGAATAAAAAAATATCTCTATTTTAAAAAATTTTGATTTTCTTGACAGTGCAAAACTATGTGTGCTAACTTATCTAAGAATACAATATTTCGATCATTTTAACTGATGTGCTCGTCTAATATACAAGGTGTGTGATGCTCACTAAAAGTGTGAATATTTGAATTAAAAAATATTTTCTACCATCTCTATTTTAAAAAATTTTCATTTTCTTGATAGGTCAAAAAATATGCGAAACTTCATTATGAGTGCAGATATGTGTGCTAACTTATCTAAGAATACAGTATTTCGATAATTTTAACTGATATGTTCGCCTAATATACAAGGGGCGTTTTCACCCTGAAGAACCAAAAAAGAAAGTAAAATAGAAAAATTGCCTGACACTTCTATTGAGGTCTTCTCCAAACTTGTGAAGTTTAGAAAAAAAGTCTGGTGGATAAACGTTTAGACGAAGGTTTTTCATTATTTTTGTGTACCGAATCCACCACAGAAGTTAAGCACACATATTATGGTACACCCTGTGCATTTCGGTTGGCCGTAAGCCCGGAAACTTGAAAACGGCCACCGATGTGAACGACCAAGGTGTCTCGAGGCTTTCAGCCACGCTGAAAGGTTCGCGTGCCTGAACGTTCCTGAACTTTCTGTCCGTCGAATTTAAATAATAATTAGGATTTACGCCTGCCACGTGACGCGGCTGATTCGGACGTCCCTAATAGGTTAACGAGCAGCAGCGCCACGAAACCGGGTCGATTTCGACCACCCTGAAAGTTTTACTATAGTTGTGGGATACCTGGTTAACGATAATGGTTCAGGAATAACTTTTTCAGTGTTGGTTTCATGGGTTTAGAAAAGTTTAAGTGATGACGAGGGAAAATTATATTAATCTGAAGCATTTTGGAGTAAAAATTAGTGTAGATACTTGAATTGTAATGGTATCTATTCAATTCAATACCATGCTCCAAAAGGAAAAGAATAAACTTATTATTTTGTACCAATGAATGTTTCAAATATTCATTTCCACATTCCAAATACAACAGGCTTTTTGGTTTTTCATTACTTCTGAAAATTTTACTTTTTGATACTTGCAACGTTGTGATTTGGAATGACGATCGTGTCACAACACTTTCACACTACTTCGCTAATCAAAGGGTCCCATACTCCAAAAAGAAAAAGAAATAAAAAAATAAACTTATCATTTAAAAAATGATTTTGTACCAATAAATGCTCAAAATGCTCATTTCTACATTTCTTCCTGAGCAACAACTGTATAACAGTTAAATACAACAGGTCCTTTCGTTCTTTACTCTCTCTGAAAATTTTATTTTTAACACGTTGACTGCCAAGCTACGAGATAACTCGTAGTTGGCAGTTTGCTGGTACAAGTTACATCCTATTCGGAGACGCCCAACCACGAGATAATTCGAAAGCATTCTTTTGCAAAAAAAAAAACAATTAAAATTAAAGTCACAATATAAAAATTAATATGTGTTTGTTTAATTCTAAAACAGATTTCTTCAAAATAGGCTTGGCATTCAACGTGTTAATACTAGCAATGTTGGAATGACAATCGTGTGACAACTTTTACACACTGCTTAACCCAACTACTTTCTCGTTTCGCTGGAATATTCAAAAAATTATTATCTCACGGTTGAAAAGTATTTGCTTCCACCAGAATATTCTGAAAACCCAACACTTCACGTTCGACACGAATCGCAATTCGCGGTAGTTTCATCAGGACCCATTAACCGATACTTATCACCGTTCCCGAAGTGTGCAAACTTTCATCTCGTTCTACATACACACACAAATATCCACACATATCTTGCGTTTCACAGTCGACGTGATATTTCGAGCCGGTGCTTTAATCCCTCGAATAATAACGAAAATTCCGCTCGTTATTTACGCGCCGGTCATTTTTCGCGCGTTTCACGCGGCGTCCCGGCTCTCGCGAAAATCTTATACAACGGAAGCTGCTCGTCGCGCGTTTAACGATGTAAATTTAAAAGCCGACGGGAATATTTCACAGTCGCCGGGCCCGGTTGAATAGAGAGAGGTAGGCGGAATCTAACGCCTTCAGCCGCGCGTTTCGCGAATTCTATTTACATTTAATCTTCGCGCCACGTTAATTTCGGCATCCGCGGGAAATTCGCGAAAAATCTGGTTGGTTAGCCCGGTGCACCGCTCGTAAAAACTAATATTAGACGTCGTGGAAAATGCGGATACACGGGCCGGAAGTCACGCTCTCCGCGTGTTTTCTCCGCGGCGACCTCCTGTACACGCTCTTTCCGCCCACGGAATTAAAGGGACTTTCTGTTATGAAAATGTGATTTACGTCCGCGTTTTTTGTTTCGCGAAAACCGCGGAAACTGGAACTGCGGGATGTGTAACGGCTAGGAATCCTCGAGAAGAACGGTTGAAAGACGTGTCGCCTCCGCGTGAAGACACGTTTAGGTGAGATTCGAATCTCGTCTAGGAGAGGAGACTTGGTAATGCAAACCAATCCTCCCGCGACCATTTCTCTTTTAGCCGTTCCACTCGCGGCCGTTCTCTCCCGTGGTCAAAGAGAAATTACCGAAATTTGAGGTAACGCTGACCCAAAGGTGAAGCAAGCAACGATATCGCCGGCTGTTTGGGGTACTGCGGCTTCGGATACGAATCAAAGAGGATCCACGAAGGGATCCTCTGGCAAATCTGAGTGAATCAGAGGTTAAAGCCGAACGTTTGCTGATTCTGTTTTTGGATGGCGCGGCTTTTTGCTTGATAACTTTGAGACTTGGATCGAGGAGAGAAAATGCAAACTTCAAATGGTGGTTCTATCTATGCGAACGACGATTCTTTAGGAGTAACTCTGTGGCTGTTTCAAGGAAATGTGAACAACTTTGAGGTTGACCAATATTCTGACAGAACCATGAGAAAGACGATTTTTAACAAATTTTACTATTTAATCGAACTATATTTCCAAATTATAAAATTGTTAACCTTGAAAAAATAGATTATCGATAGCCTACGCAAGTTATTTTATCAGAAAGACTCAAATTAAAAATTTTGCGAATGCTTTTTAGCGTTCCACTTTGTGCATAACAGGTAAGTATTAGAGCAATGAACACTTACTTCTTTAATTTCACTAAAAAAACAAAAATTAAGGATATTTGATTCGTCTGTTTGCAATTATTTTTTGACACAAAAATTATCGACAGCCTGCACGAGTTATTTTACGAAAAAAGGTAAAATTTAAAAATTTGCGGATATTTTTCTATCCTCCCTCAGACTTCTTGGGGTGTAGCAACAAATATTTCCAATATGCATACGAAGGTGCTAAAAAATGACAAGAAAGATAACTTAATTTTACCTGATAACGCTAAAATAGTTGTTATCGACAACTTCGATACGAAGACGTTAATTGCATCGTAATTTATGTTCTCATTGTCTTCTACTTCCGAGTAATTTGTGACTCTTCCGAGACAATAGCTCGAACCTGGACTAGGTTATCTTTCGCGATACGTTACATTATTACGTCGTGTAACTTCTTTCATGCGGCAAGTTGTAGCACGATAACTCAGACCACTTTGTGATATCTGTTGCTCAATAACGTGGATCACAATGATAATACCAGGAGTAGTAATAGATCGATCTGAATCATATCGTGGAGTATTGCACGGTGATCTGGATTGCATCATTGGCCTCAGTACTATTATCTAGAACACACTTGGGACCATGGTACAATGATAGACCTAGATTACATTACAATTTCTAGCACTTTGATCTAGATCAACGGTGCAAGCTTGTCTAACAAACTCACAGAGCCTGTACGACGTCTAATCCGTACTGTATCACGGATTACAATATGTCTATCATTCATGATTCTACCTTCTTTTGTAACAAATACTAATTGCTCGAGGTGAGACGCCATTGAGTAAGATTAATGAATAGCTCCTTGCAAAAGGGATTAGAACGTTGACACAGTTTGCAGCGGTGAGTAACACTTGTTTAATTTCTCGTTCACTTTTTAGAGACGAAGGAAAGGAGATGAATTTTAAAGGCTGAAGAAAATTTGAATTGATGATGAAGAAAAGTAGAATTGTTAGAGTCCACACGTTTACTCTTCACAGAGAATCTCTTTCTCTCTTTTTGGTACACAGCTCTCGACTCGTATACATCTGTCAAGCGCACAATTTTCATGTACTCTCGATAGCTAAGGCCTCTTCAATCGTTGACCGCGATTGAAGAGGCGATTCTATCGAAAAATTGGACACTCGACGAACTTGTCAAATTTGATATTTGACGAACTGTCGAGCACTCTCTTTCTCTCTCACTTATACTTCTCGCAACAACACTATACAGGGAGACTCTAAGAATAAAATGTCAACTCTGAAATGTGTAAGATAAAAAAGAAATTGCTTTCTATTAAGGAAATGTCTTCACCAAACATAAATTAACCCCTTGCGGTCCAAATAGTCCAGTTAGTCCGCATTCATTTGGTCACTCTCGGGCAGTACCATGTAGTTTCCCTTCATTTCAATATTTCAGCGTAATATTAGTTGTAAAATACCAAGTTTCAGTATAATATTAATGGATAAAAAAATGGTTTATTGTCATTTATAATTTAACAGTATATGATATCCGAAGGCAAAAATTCTTGTGTCGAGTCCGACTCGACATGACCGCAAAGGGTTACAGCTAACTTCGCAGGCAAATGAAAAATGCAAAAAAAAATAGGTTGCAACGCGGCGGGAAAATTTAAAACCGTTCTAAAACATTTTCAGGCAGGGCTATCTTATTCTTACGAAAAAGAAATGTCCTCCTGCAGCGTTGGAGAAATTCTAATTAAACAAAAATTTACAGACCGTCTTAATCCCCGAAGGATCCACAACCCTCTCTCCGCAGGAGTCATCGCGATCCCTCTCGTTTACACGGTACAAATTGCCCAGCGGCGGTCGATAATCGCGACCACCGTAATTTCTCTCGTAAATGAAATATCACCTCTCCGGCCTCCTCTCCGCTCGAACGACGAAACCGATTTTTCTAGCTAAATAGCCACTTTCTTTCTCTCTTTTCCACCCGGTTCCACCTCGTGTTTGATTCCCGCTTGATTGTGCCTCGTCTGGCTGCGTTTTTCAAAAGCCCGCGGCCGCTTTCGCACCGATAACGTTAATGCAACTAACTTGTACGCGAGCGGATAAAAAAAGAAAAAAAGCAAGCACACGCGGACACGTACGTGTACAAACGATGGTATACAGAAGGGACGAAGGGTGAAGGAGAGAAGAAAAAAAAATGAAAAGAGGTCGAGACTACAATAGATAATAATTATTGTACAGTTGCGAAGGAAACGGAAGCTCGCGTGAGCACCAGAGAGACGGATAAGGCAGGCAATGCTTCTCTCTCTCTCTCTTTCTCTTTTGCTCGATGCATGCACGTAGTTAACAATAAGCCGTGATAATTCTTATTTCCGTCCGTAGAAACGCGTCGCGTTTCGCCAATCCTTCAGTTCCATGGCTCTTATCGTTTCTGATCGCGTCGCGGCCGAATTTCTCTCGATCAAATTCCTCACCTCTCCTCCTCTCCTCCCCTATCACTCTCTCTTGCTCTCTCTCTCTCTGGCTCTTTCAGTCCCCTTTTTCTCTCTTTCTCCCTTTTCTCTCCTCTCTCTCTTTCTATATACTTCTTCTGCTGCTTGTGTATTCTCGAAGAGGTTAAGCTAAAAATATGCGACACGCCACACGGTGTTTCGTCGCGAAACACCCAACCAAACGCCACCACCTCATGTCCCTCTTTTTCTATCCTCGTTTTTCGCTGTGGCCGCGTTTCACGAACGATTCGTAGAGCGCACGAAGCGAATATCAGGCCGAACCCGGCCGCATTATTCATAGATCAGATGTAGATTCGTACATTTATAATGCACGAGCGTGACAGCTAATCAGCCACGTAAGGTACGTCATAAAACGTCGAGATAGTGGTGGAAAATGCATGCCCGACTACTCTGACCACTCTCTCTCTCTCTCTCTCTGTGCTGTACACAGAGCTTACGGATTATTGTGGAACGAAAGTTTTATTGGCGAACTGGTAATCGTGATTAAGGATCGGTTGATCGAGCTTATGCGCGAGTGGAAAAATTCATAAGATCGGTGAAATATTTTTTAACACTCGGTAACGAATAAGTAATATTGGAAGCTTTCGATAAATTCTGGTGTAAAATGATTTAACAGGATTAACGTGAAAATCTTTTCCTTTTTTAATTATGACTTTGTAACAACCATCAACGAAGACGGCGACAAAAATTTCCATTCCGCGAGAGGAAGTGAGAGGGACGACTCTTTATCCTCGACGTCAATCAAATAAGCGCGAAGCGATAGAAGCTTCTAGAAGAAACTAGCTTGCGATTCGCGGGAAACTCGCGGTTTTACGCGAAGCTACTTTGCGACGCGACTTGTTCATAAGCCGCGCTTCATTAGTAACGGTCAAATATAAATACCACGGCCGCGGACGCGGCCAGGCATTCTTGCTGTACTCTGCTGGGAGAAAATCAGGTATTACCATTGGTCACCCTTCAGAGTTGGAGAGTAAGAAGCCTAGCTTTCGGACTCCCTTACAGCACAGGAGAGTACGGGGACTGACACCTGGGTCACTCTCTGGAGGAGAGAAAGGCTGGACAACATTTATTTTATTTTAATTATTCTAAAATTTGAGGCACTCCAGTCACTGATGACCACCATGGCCATATCGAGGAAACAATCTAATGTTAATACTTATTGAGTGATTAATGTAATTTCATAATATATCGCTTTGGATGAATTACAAAAACAAATTGCTAAAAAAAATACATTAAATACTTCTACACATTAACCGTCGAATGTAGAGGGAGAGACACCGTTTGGTTCCCAATTGTTTATCACATAGAGCGGCCTACTTCCACATAAAAAAAAAAAAATGTAGGGTCGATTCCACAAGTGTCAGTAAAATGTAGGGTCGATAGCAGCAGCTAAACAATTAGAATTAAATGTTACGATAGAAATTATTGCAATAATGCGTAATGCAATTGAAAAATTGAAAGAATCAAAAGAAAAAATGCGAATACGTATATTTTTCGATTCTAGAATGTAAGAAAATTTGAATAAAATACGCGACGAGAATTGGGGAGAAGCATAAGTTAAACGCGTAAAAATATTCAATAATAAACGAACTAGGGATGAAGCTATTATTTCAATACGCGATGCACTGACTCTAGTATTTACTAAAATTCAAAAATTCTCGCATAAATTCCGAAAATAGATTATTAATTACGGTAAACTACTGAGACGGTTTAATTAAGGGTGGGCATGGTGCTGCTTTAGTTTGAAATGATTTATAAACACATAATTAACAGAGGAAAAACCGTGAAACGGCAAAACGTCAACATTCTAATTCCTTGGATGGTAAATTATTAGTAAAGAAAATAGCATGTCATAAAATAAATTCAATATCAGAGAAAACATATGAAAAATTTCAAATTAATTTCAGTTGTTGGAAGAAAAGTAAATATTGATTGTTATGCTGTAACGGTACGCTATTCGACAAGTCTAAAGAACAACGATGACTAAAATTCAAATGTTTATTTCCCTAAACCTTCAAAATAATTTCGAAATATTTTATTCGAAACGGAGTATTCCAAGTCAGTATCGATAATTGAAGAAATTATTTGATTGTATTTAAAAGAACCGAAAGGAGAATATTTAAAGTCTGATATTAAATGTCTAGCAAGTACCAGTAATTGGTAAAATGATTTATATTTGTTTTAAAAGGAAAATTTCTAATAGGTATTAGTTAAAATGAATTATTATTCAGTCTATTGTATTGAAATTCTAATTGATTCTAATGTATACAAATGTTACAAGAAGGCTGAGTGTGTACAGGGTGGACACTGACTCTAGTATTTACTAAAATTCAAAAATTCTCGTATAAATTCCGAAAATAGATTATTAATTACGGTAAACTACTGAGACGGTTTAATTAAGGGTGGGCATGGTGCTGCTTTAGTTTGAAATGATTTATAAACACATAATTAACAGAGGAAAAACCGTGAAACGGCAAAACGTCTACATTCTAATTGTTATAACATGTAAACAGAACTTTAAATTTAGTGGAATTCGAAACATAGAATTCACAGAGAAAACACTGCGAAACGGCAAAACGTAAACGTTACAATTGTTATAACATGTAAGCAAAAATTTCAGAATTAATTATACGAGTATTTCTCATAAGATTACCGTTACAAGAATATTTCACGTTTATTAATAATTTTATAAGAATTAGGAATATTAATTCACTTTGTTAAAATGCAAAAACTAATAATTTTAGAGCAAGTGATAAGAATTAGGAGCAGCATTCGTTACAAGTTCCACAAGGATACTGAAAGAAAAATTTCAAATTAATTTCAATTGCTATTACGAAAAAGCAACCTCTCAAAGTAATTTCAATATCCTATTCGACAAGTCTGAAGAACAACGATGACTAAAATTCAAATGTTTATTTCCCTAAACCTTCAAAATAATTTCGAAATATTTTATTCGAAGCGGAGTATTCCAAGTCAGTATCGATAATTGAAGAAATTATTTGATTGTATTTAAAAGAACCGAAAGGAGAATATTTAAAGTCTGATATTAAATGTCTAGCAAGTACCAGTAATTGGTAAAATGATTTATATTTGTTTTAAAAGGAAAATTTCTAATAGGTATTAGTTAAAATGAATTATTATTCAGTCTATTGTATTGAAATTCAAACTGATTCTAATGTATACAAGTGTTACAAGAAGGCTGAGTGTGTACAGGGTGGACACTGACTCTAGTATTTACTAAAATTCAAAAATTCTCGTATAAATTCCGAAAATAGATTATTAATGACGGTAAACTACTGAGACGGTTTAATTAAGGGTGGGCATGGTGCTGCTTTAGTTTGAAATGATTTATAAACACATAATTAACAGAGGAAAAACCGTGAAACGGCAAAACGTCTACATTCTAATTGTTATAACATGTAAACAGAACTTTAAATTTAGTGTAAACAGAAAAAATATATAATACAATTTATTTCACGGTATTGCAACAAATAAACGTTGAATCAATATTTAATTCGTATAAAAACAATTATTTAACGTAATAATTTTACCTTCACTATGGCTATTCTTAATCTACGACCACAGGTCAACCTGATTTCTAATCCTTACGAACTTTAAATTCAGTCTAAACTGAGAAAATATATAATACAATTTATTTCACGGTATTGCAACAAACAAACGTTGAATAGATTCTTAATTCGTATAGAAACATTTATTTAAAATAATAATTTCACCTTCACTATGGCTATTTTAAATTTACGACCAAGGGTCAACCTGATTTTTAATCCTCCGAACTTGATTTCACAACGAGAAAGTAATAAGATCGTTGAAACGTACTTATTTGTCAAAGAAACTTGCAAAAATGTATAAATAATAATATGTAATGTTTTAACAAATTTTTGGAAGTATAAATTAATAATAAAATTGTGAAAATTAATAAATTATACGTTATTATAACATTAATAGAATTATGACTAAACCGAAGTTCGAAGTCGAGTATTTAAAGTCTGATATTACGTGCCTAGCGAGTGCCGGTAATTGTTAAAATTTGTTTAATAATTAGTAATAGAAATTCTAATTGATTCTAATGTATACAAGTGTTACAAGAAGGCTGAGTGTGTACAGGGTGGACATAGACTAGCTAGTAGCCCCCGACCACTCTATTCACATCTCAGAACCTTCAGGTCAAAATACGCCGCGAAGTGTCTAGGGCCCAGTATAAAGGGTAAATGATTTCGCGGGACATCGGCGGGTCCTTATATACCTGCGGTACCCTCTCCCCAAAGTCATTAGCAAAATCGTCGGTTAGGTCAGGCGGGAAATTTTCGCGGGAGATTTTCGCGGGAGATTTCCGATATCGTAACACGGTATAATTTATCAATTTTCACAATTTTATTAAAAATTTATACTTCCGACAATTTGTTATAACATTGCATATAACAATTTATACGTTTTTACAATATTCTTCAATGGAAACATAGGTTTTAGCGTTCTCGTTACTTACTCGTGGTTAAATTAATTTCGTAGGGATTAAAAATCAGGTTGACCTGTGGTCGTAGATTAAAAATAACCATAGTACAGCTAAATTTATCGTGTTAAATAATTCTTCTTACACGAATGAAAAATGTATTCAACGTTTGCTTGTTACAATACCATGAAATAAATTATATTACACATTTTCTCTATTCACACTGAATTTAAAGATTATAACGATTAAAAATCAAGTTGACCTGTGGTCATTTATCAAGAATAATCATAATAAAGCTGAAATTATTGTGTTAAATAATTTTTTTAATACGAATTAGGAATTTATTCAACGTTTGCTTGTTACAATACCATGAAATAAATTATATTATACGTTTTCTATATTTACACTAAATTTATCGTTCTATTCTAACAAGCAAACGTTGAATAAATTCCTAATTCGTATTAAAAAAATTATTTAACACAATAATTTCAGCTTTATTATGATTATTCTTGATAAATGACCACAGGTCAACTTGATTTTTAATCGTTATAATCTTTAAATTCAGTGTGAATAGAGAAAATGTGTAATATAATTCATTTCACGACACTAAAACAAACAAACGTTGAATACATACAAATGTAACGATAGAAATTATTGCAATAATGCGTAATGCAATTGAAAAATTGAAAGAATCAAAAGAAAAAACGCGAATTC
>NW_017100261.1:9142006-9143947 GCF_001263275.1 Habropoda laboriosa
GAGGGACTGGAATGATCTGAGAGGAAGGAAGGAAGGATGACGATCTGAGAGGAAGGAAGGAAGAAATGCAGTCAAATCCACGTTGCAGAGCTTAGCTGTTTAATCAGCGAACAGTGAGTTACAAAAATGGGTTTTTTTTCTGGTGATTTGGTTTAGTAGTTAGTTGTGTTGTATATTGCCAGCTGAAATATGAGCTGGCTGCCCCAAATTAAACCGTCTCAGTAGTGTTTCGCAATTAAAAATCGGTTTTCGGAATATATACGAGAATTTTTGAATTTTAGTAAATACTAGAGTCGTTGCATTGAGTATTATAATAGCTTTATCCCTAGTTCGCTTTATATTGAATATTTTTACGCGTTTAATCGATACCCTCCTTCAAATTTACTTGCGTTAGAGATTCGGGAAAGATATCAATTCGCGGTTTATTCTTTTGCTTTATATACATCGTGTTTATTTCATATCTCTTTTCTTTTTTTTACGTTTATTCTATTTAAAGTTAACTTCATTCTAAAAATCGAGAATAATATAATATCGCGGTTTCCCCTCTTAAATAAATCGCGTTTCGAAATACTTTTCGCGTCGTCCATTCCACAGTGACTCACATTTTGTGAGTCTGTGAGTCTTGGGAAATCAACGACGAGGAACTGGAATGATTTGCGGAAGGATGACGATCTGAGAGGATGGAAGGAGGCAATGCAGCCAAATCTACGTTGCAGAGTCCAGCTGCTTAATCTGCGAATTGTGAGTGAATTTTTTGAGGGTTTGGTGGTTGGTTATATATGTGTGTGCATGTGCATGTCGAAGCTGAACTACCAAGAGGTCAAAGAAGAACTGGATGGACTCTACTGCACTAATGGTGCAAACGCCCTCCCATTATTAGAGTATCAAAGTAGTATACCGCGTTAATTCAATTTAGAGTCAATTTTCCCATTTACTTTCGATCGATACGAGAATTTATCACGTCGCGTCGCGTTTGATAAATAGCTTCGTCCCTTTTTCCATTTTTGCGTTTCTTTTCTCTTTTCTTTTTTGAATTTATGCTAAATGTCCCAACTAAAATCAACTACAGGAAAATATGGAGGTTAATAAAAATTCGCGGTTTCGGTTACTAAACAAAATCCCTGAAAATGAAAATAAATCGCGATTCGTACTCCACTTTTCGCGCGGCACCCTTTCACAGCTTTCCAAGTCTGGTGGGTCTTGGGCATTGGCTTTGGGTCTTTCAATCTATCATTGTGGGTCACTGGTGGGATGAAAATTCAAGGGTGAGGGGAATTGCAAAAGTTTCATGGGTCTGAGAGAAGCTTCCAAGTGAATTGTGGGTCAAAATCGAAGGCTGGGAGGACTGAAATGGGTCACTAAGGGTATCTCAAAGGTTACGAATGGTGAGTCGTATGAATTATTTATCTTGTCAATCTAATTTATATTCTGTTTCAGTGTTTCAGCGAAATTTTGTTAAATTGTAATAAATTCGCGGTTTTCCTTACTAAATAAAATGAAAATAAATTGACTGGGCGTTCTTGATCGTAGAGATCAGTTCTCAAAGCCTATTGTTGCCAATTCTGACGAGATAAAAAGTACCGAGAGTACTGATAAGGTTCAGGGTAGGAATAAAATCTATTTAACAATGTCCACCGGTGGTCTGCGTTTAGGGAGTTGTACGTTTTTTCGATGATCGATTTAGGTAAATATTTCGAGCTCACATAAGAGTTCAATTTTCTCCTGTTCGAAAAAGAATTTTGCCTTGAGTTGAGGTATGAGTTTCATTATCAGAAGTTTAATTAGGTATTCCATTGCTACGATTTCATATAAGAAAGATATCCTAACAATTTATCCTCATATTCCAATTTAATAATATACCTTTCTTACAGAACTTCGATACTATGATTTTAAATATGAAAATAAAATATAAATAAAAAAGATATTCTAACAATATATTCT
>NW_017100261.1:9145446-9172003 GCF_001263275.1 Habropoda laboriosa
GTATACTGTCTCGCAATGTAAATTTAAGTAAATTAGGTTGAACTGCACAGAAAATACACAGAACTGCACAAATAATTACCAGCTCAAATATGAGCTGCTTAATGTATATGCTTAAAATTTATTTTCTTGTGGCCGCCTGACAGCAACCTGTAAATGTGGCGTGACAGTGAACGTGTTAATAAGTAAATGTTGTTCAAATTATGTCGTGTTTTATGTCATTTTTATCAGAAAAATCTCAGCAATATGTTAAGAAAAATTTCGGGATAAAAAAACATAAAATTAAAAAAGTTGATATTTAAATCGCTTGGTTGCCTCGACTCACGTTTCACGCTTATCTTTTATTCCCTGTCCTTGGCTACGTTCGGCAAACTACAAAGGCGGGCGGGAGGATCGAACACGTAGTCCCTGACTCTACGAGTGTCAGGTTTAACTCCCTTGCGGTCTGACACTTGTGAAGAATATATTGTACAGGGTGGTTGCCCGGACGCCTGAGGAAGCTCGGAGAGGATTGCTTAGTACTTCTGTTGGTATAGAGAGAACGGCTGGACTATCTGCCGGTTGCCTACCAGGAGAAATGCGGGTGGACTCTTCGATCATACGCGTATCACTTAAATATTGTGTTAGGAGAGTACGAGAGCTATACCTGGGTCGCTCCTATCCGCCGGACGCATTCCAAAGGGTAGAGTACAGGAGGCTCATCGTACGCCTTCCCGCAGTAATTGTTATAAATCGTTTTATCCGTTTCGTTAATATTGTAACGGGAGAGTACGGCTGCTTAAAGCCGGACGCCCGAAAGCAAAAGCAACAGCTCGAACACTGCATTGATTTGTTCGAAATTATTTTGTACCAAACATTTAACATATATCGACGAAAGATAAATAAACTTTTGTGTGTTTTTTCCTATATACCAAAGAATATTCTTGCATTTCATAAAATCCTACTACAACTTGATTTTCTTATAATTGTTACGTTACATGGATTATCGTGAATTTTTCGAACAATTTATTTTGGTTATTATACAAATATCTCTACGAAGATTTCTTTCGTCGCAGGATTATTTGAATAAAATTTTCGTGAAAATCCTGGTAGTACTTCTAGCCAATAAAAATCGGAACGCGAAATTCCGACGATTAATTCAGCGAACGCGTTACAACGCACGCGACTCCGATGCATATCGGGAAGTGTAATGAACCGAGTTTTATTACGGAACGATTCTTCATTTATAATATACGCCCGGTTTTTATCATTGGCGAACGCGTAAAATATTTATCAAAAGCGAGAAAATCGCTCTCCTATCACGGTGATTGCATTTCCTGATTTTCCACCAGACGAGGAGGGATGAGATAAACAACTGTGAAACGAGTGAAATTCTCACGAAATATCTGAGAAAATATCGGACTATAAAACGTCGAGATAGCGCAGGAAAAATAAATGCACGGTCTCGTGTAGCGCGAAACAGCTCGTGTGTACAACGTTATAGCTCACCGCGGAAGCGTTCGTTTCGAGGGAATCAAAACAGGCTGTTAATTCAATTAAACAACCCAATCAAATTTATCTACTCTATCGCTAAAACCGCTACTCCACTCCTGTCGCATCGCAATCACCGAGCGAAGTCCCGTTAATATACCTCGAAATGGTGCTTCCAAAAAAATAGAACTAGGTACTTTGAAATATATTTGCAAGGTCACGTGATTTTGAGAAAAATTGTAAATAAATTGGCAGGCAGCAAGCCGTACCTTGTATTAATATTGATGTATGTATTAACCATCGCCCATCTTAACAGTAATCGTGACCGGTTATGAAATAAAGATCAGATTTTCCCGAAAGGAATACAGGCGATTCTCAATTTAATATAGGAGACAACGCAGAAAGTAGCTTTTGGATAATAGTAAAAAAATTTTAAAACCGTTCATTTGATCGGGCGTGGTACGGTTAATGTTAAGAAGAAGAATTGAGGACCTTGCAGCTAAAGGGGTGCAACTCCAGTTTCTCCAACTTCGAGTAAATTACAAAAAAGTGTTTATAAAATTGTTATTTTGATTTAACATTGAAAAGAGAACACTAATTGAAAAATATATATTTTCACACAATAAGTAGTGGCTATTGAATTGATAAGTTTTTATTTCTATTTTTGGCAAATTTTTCAAATCTGGAGCTACCCTTGACTTGCACCAAAGTCTATAAATAACGGGTGCTTTTTGTTAACTATGCACAACAAAGAGCACAATTTACTGATTTATCGTTGCTTTATCAATCAAATATGGAAAAAATATGTTGAAATTTTTGGTAGACATAAAAAAAGAACGTTATTCTTGAGCCTGCTTGTCATCGTTGTCTGTGGAAATATCCTCATCCGCACTCGATGCACATTTGAGAGTCTTATAAAAAGGCTGTTTATTAGGTGGGAAGTAGTTGGTGGTTAACTGCATTATCTCGTTATTTTTTGCATGGAGATAGGTTCCAATCAGCATTCATCAGCGTCCAAAATTTACAATAAATCGCTCATTTGTTATCGAATTTGCATCAAGCAGACCCCAAACAATGTAGCATTCTTTTACGTATATTACACGTCATAACTAAGAAACTGTCAAAAATGGAGCTGCACTCCTCTTGCTATAAGGTCCTCAATTATATTTCGAAGACATGTAACACAAGCGTCTTTCCGCCACTCCGCTTTAACGAATGTGACATCACTGGCCCGCCACATTGCCCTCAACTCTGCCCGCGGGCATCAGCGGGTGCCCTTGCTCAGATGCACTGCCCTAACATTTACCAACGTTTCTACATTTTCCACCTGCACTCCTATTAACCAACCAATGAATCTCATTAGAAAATTGTACGAGTCTCTGAACCAGCGTCTCAAGATCAGTTCCGCTCGAACTAGCACCAAAAGCAGTACGATTCAGTCAGCACTAAGAATTCTCCTCGACTTTTCTCATTCAACGTCTACAACGCTTGTACCATATTTCCATTAAAATAATACAGAGTTAGTAAAAAAAAGTTCATCTTCTTCGAACATAGCTCAAAATATAATTTCAACGTGACTCAACGTTACTGTATCACCATTGAAAAAGTACAGTAAAACTACAATACTATCTGCGTGGAGAAAATGCAACCACGACACCTCAAGCCTCACGCAACAACTCTCTTAAAAAAAGAGCAGGTAAAATAAAGGTACGAAAATATCCTATAAAACGGTTTTCCTCCTGGGGAACCAAGCGGAGGAACGATAAACGCCTTCCAGACAAACGAAATTTCCGCAAAACTTCGTTCCCGATCGAAGGAGCCTCGAAGAGCGTAGAGTATCGAAAGGAAAATGAGCGACGAAGCTCTATTGCGTGACTGAGAGCGACGAGAGATCGGGCGTTTACAATTCAAATGGAGGAAAATCGCAGAGCAGGAGGTATGCGCCGGTGAAACATATCCGCGCGTAATAGAAATACTTTTCCAGGGTTCGTGTCGCGGTAATGCCTGAGGTATGCAGTCTCGTGGCGAAGAAACGAGCGAAAAAGTTGCTTTTCCCCTTTACACTTTTTCTTCGTATTTTTCCGGCGTTCGAGCCGCCCCCGTTCTTCGCCCGGAAACCGCAACTGCGGATGGGGGTGGTTATGGGTCACAGATACCATCGGATATTCCGATCTGCAGCTTCCATGGACTTTCTGCTAACGATTACCGCAAAAAGCCCCGTTTGTACATGGTTTCGAACCGTGACTTTCGAACCACGTTAACGGAAGCACATCTGCTGTTTCCCTTTTCCTGAATTTCCTGGTTTACGTGATTTGTATAATTGTTTCGAGGGTGAAATTCTGCAACTTTTTCTATCGATCCTTGACATAGTAGAAACTGAACGTCGAAAGAGGGTAAAGAGAATTGAATGTTGAAAATTTCATGGTTTACGTGATTTGTAATTTCGAGGGTGAAATTTTGTAATTTCTTTGTTTGATTCTTAACGAGGTAAACATTGAACGTTAAAAATTTCGTGGTCTTCACGTGGTTTGTAGTTCGGAGGGTGAAATTTTGTGACGCTTTTGACTGACTGATAACGAGGTAAAAGTTGAATGTTGAAAGATGGAAAAACACGGACGAGGGAAAGTTTGGTGGAATTGGATTAGTGTTTTCCTGTGCGCGACACCAGCCAGGTCGAATTGACAGTCGTGAAAAAGTAATTAAGCGCGGACCAACGTGCACAACGGGCAGCGGAACAAAGAAACACGCTACATTCCGTCATTGTTCTCCTTCGAGACAAAGGAATCGCTTTTTTCGTTATGCAACCAATGGCAAACAAACCCTGTGTGTGCGTTTCAACATATTCAACGGCAAGCGGGTTACAATAAGTCTGGTTTTCGCGCTGTGTTTGCCCCCACTGCTCTCTCCGCGTGTGTGTTTGTTCAACGAAAGTCTGCGAATAACGAAGAATCCGAGAGAAATGAGAGGAGGAGGACGGTTTTTTCGCTCTTCTTAATATTCTATATCCCAATTATTCTAGGAATTCAGTAACCCAGTTTCACCCCATTCTTTATCGGCGCTGCTGCTTTTCCCCCCTTTCATTGTTCGCTGTAATTTTTTTTCTTTCTATGAAATTGAATTTTTAACTGGTATTTTTTTCTTGTGAGATAGTACAAAACCTGATATATTGAATTTTTTCTGAGAATTTAGGAAGCTGGTTTTCATTGCAATTTTTCCTCGTTTTATTATTACTGCGGGAATATCTGGTGTCGTAAACTTGAGAAATTTTCATTCTTTTCATTGGAAATTTTTTCTTGTTTTATTCCCTAGCAAATTTCTATGTCGCAAGTTAGGAAAATTCTACGTACTTAGGTGTTTTGTATAAAATACTTTTCTAAAATAATAATTTCGTTCGTTAGCATCACAAATTTCGTATTTGATGACGAGGGAAGGAAAGGAAGTGCAATACGTTGAGAAACCCTATTAATCATCACTTCTAACATTGAAAAATCCTGACTCAGAAAACATCATACTTATTTTCTGAAACTATTTCTAATAAATGTTCCAAGTGACTCACAATTTCTTTCATCAAAAGCAAAGAGAAGAAGAGAATTTCATTAAAAGTGAAAAGTAATGGAAAGACTTCCTTTGAACTACCTAACACATCGAGATCTATAAAACACTCCACCCTCGATCTTTCGTCGACAAAGGCATCAAAAAGCGTCTCGAACAGCGCGAAATCTCGACGACGAGCGAGGCGAGCGGGAGCGGCTAATTAGAAGAGACGCGCGTTGGCTTTTAGCGCGGAAACGGCGGCCAAAGCAAACGAGTCGCAGAGAAGTTCGTGTGTCCGGCCGTTTTACTTTCTTTCCTTCTCGAGCACGCGTACACGCTGTTTGCCCCGCTGTTTGAACAACTTGCAGCACGCGCTGCGACCGGGCTACTCGCTCGAGCAAATTTGCCGAGAGCTGCACGTACGCGAGCGGCCGTGATTGTCGAAGATGACAGCGGGCGTTGCAGACGTTCCTTTTGTTTCCCAGCGCGGACACACGAACCTCTGCGCTCTTCCAGACGGTTTTTACGAGCGTTTCATGCGCCGGCTGGCCAAAAGATGCGAGCACGAGGGGAATTCTTGCTCCTCGCGGAAACGAATTTCGACTGGCGAGCCGAGGGTTGGTTAGGATCGATTAAAAGTTTCGTTCAAGAAGGAATAATTTGTGGATATTTTTTTTTTTTAAGTGCTAGTTCAGATATGTGAATGGTGGTTTGGTGAAAGTGAGGTTAATTGAAAAATTGAATAATGGATGATTATTGCGAGAGTTATGATTAAAAGGAACATCTTTAAGAATTGAATAATGAAGAGAAACTAATAAGAGCAACTTGAGGGAGTAAGAAAAACTTGAAGGAATGAGAAACAACTTGATTGTTACGGATTCCCATGATTATTGTGAAACTTGTAATTAAAAGGAACATCTTTAAGAATTGAATAATGAAGAACAGCTTGATGGAATGAGAAACAACTTGATTGTTACTGATTCCACGATTATTAAGAGATTTATAATTAAAATGAGCATTTTTTAAAATCAATATGTGGAGCTTGTAGAGAAATTAGATTAAACAGTTGCAGTATTTGAGAAGCTTTGAAAGTTGTAAAATTTGTGGACGAAAGACAGGTATCATTTTAGCAAAAAAAGCAGCACATAGTCTGTCGATTGAAAAGAATCACTTCAACATTTGGAAAACATTTAAGAATGTTTCGATCATATTCCTGTGGCAACATTGAAAAATCTGAAGAATATTTTAATACAGTTGCAATTCAATTAGCTTCAACTGAATTCTGAATATGATTTACAGAACAGTGATAAAATATATGAAGATATATTCATAAATAAAATGTCACTTATTACTCTATTTCCTATCAATTATTCCCTTCTCACAAAACGAGACTGCACTAGCGTCTCACAAATTCATTAAACAAAGAAACAAGCACACCCTGAAGCCACAAAATAAACCCCAAAAAAAAGAACACCGTGCAAATGTTACGTCGAACTATTTTCCCAAGGAGCGTAGTTTCGTTTAATCTCCGCGATCGCCAGGCGAAAACATTAACGCCTAATTACCATTAAAATTCCATTCTCCGATTCGGAGTGGCAATTCGACGGTGAAAAAAGCCACAGAAAGAAATAGAGGTACAAGAAGGGCGGTTGGGTTGGTCGAAACGGCAGCGGCGGAACGTTTCCACTCGCGGTGGGTAACAGATATATCGGTCCACGTCGGGGAAGGTAATTTGCTTAATAGCAGGATATTATGATTTTCGAAAGATTATCGCGCGACAGTCGGTCGCTGGGAACGTTCTCATTATGCGCAATTACTTTCACACGTTTCGCCGCTCGACCAGCTGGAATTAAGTATTCATGACGCGTACGTCATCGGTAATCGGCCAGCACCGCTTCCAAAGAATTTCCTCGCCGCGGGTTTCTGCTAATTGCCGTCGCTGATAACTAGCCGATAGCCCCCCTCTGCGTTTTTGAGCGCGAGACCGCGCGCGGTTTGCGGGCACACGAGACTCGCGCGAGCGAGCCTCGCGATTTTATCTATGGTCAACGAGAAGCGTTTCGAGAGACATGAAGTATGAGGGGGGAGTGTGTGTGTGTGTGTGTGATTATGGGACGATCTACGGGCGATAAACAGGGCCAGAGAGAAGAAAATGAAAGGACGAGATTGTAAAGGTAATGCTTATATTATAGTACGAAGGCAAAGAGGTTTCGAGAAGGGTTTTTGATAAAGAAAATTTGGAAATAGTAGATTTTCGGAAGCTTCTCAGATACGAGTCTGAATTTTTACTTCACTGTCAAAATCTAATGGAAAATTTTATAAGGAAATTTTAGAATTGACAATAGGTACACAATATTTCCATAAAAAATTCCTAATTTTTCATGTAATATTATATACATATTGTTTTCATAAAATACTGTTAAAAGCCTTAACAAACGAAACAGTTATATTAAATTTATTTTTATAAAATTGTCAAGTAGTTTGAGAGACTGCACGTTTGTTACAGAGGCTTAAATATAGATGTCTGTGAGTTAGGGGTTGAAAATATATTCTTCAGGTGGGAAATTGAAGTTCGGAAATTCGGAGAAAATATGGATATTGGATAGTGATAACGTACATGTGGAATATAAAGAAAAGGGAGAGGTTAGATTTATGGATGAAAGAGAGAGTGAAAAAAGAAGGGGTAGAAGGGAAAAAC
Source organism: Habropoda laboriosa (assembly GCF_001263275.1). Lineage (NCBI taxonomy): Eukaryota > Metazoa > Arthropoda > Insecta > Hymenoptera > Apidae > Habropoda > Habropoda laboriosa. Next base: position 9,153,146 of record NW_017100261.1, read on the forward strand.
TGGTTAAAGTAAGAAAAAGGAACGAAGGTAATTAAGGTTAAGAGGAGAGAGAGCAAAGAAAGGGTAAAGAAACTCGAAGTGGAGAAGGAAAGAAAAAGATGGTTAAGTCGTGAAAATTGAAACAACCTGACTGATTCATTACTGAGCTTCAAAATTATTGAAACAGCTTAGAATTTGTGCATTCCAAAGGAGGGTGTTAACAAATGGCCAATTTTAGCATACAGCCGGAATAAAAAAATTTTTTACAGCATGATTCTACGCATGACAGTATAACGATTTGAATTTAAAAGTGGCGCGTCTTTTCACCGTGATCGGTGTGCTTCCGCCGAGCGGCGTTGGGAGCGGCGACCGCGCATGCGTCGAGCGAAAAACAGTATGGCGTATTGTATTGTATTAAGACCATGTGCGTGGCGTTTGTTTTCGGTTTTGTGTACGTACAAGCGACCCAGGCTCGCGTTTCTAAGAAGTTAAGGCCTAGAACTTTTCCTAGAACAACTGCGTGCAAATAGCGATAAGAAATCGGGCAGGACGACTCGTCCTCAGTCGGTGTTTACGAGGCTGTCGAACGAGTGCCTCGACGAACGACGAACGTCGCTTATACTGCGCGATTATAGTCTTGTAGAGAATACAGTGCTCCCTCGAACAACGCGTTTTCGATTATACGCGGATATTTTTTTGAGAAATTTTGACGTTCATTTCGAATCAATTTGCACATTTATCATATATTCACAATTTTCTCTGTTACGATATTCTCTCTCTGATACGGATTCCACAACACCGAGTTTTCTTCAACGAAGAGTGATTAAATCGACAATTTCATTTCTCGATCAATGTCTTTTTCTGACATTTTTTACTCGCACGAGAGTTCTCTCAAGAATACGAAACTGCTTCGTATTTGTAAAGCAACTGTTTGACAGTAGTATGATTACGTATACCTTCGAGAGCAAGTCTCGACACGTTTACTCTCAGGCAGTTGAGCTATGCTCTCGGACAGTCAAGCTCAGGGGCAGTGTCCACTCGCGAGAAATACTCTCGAGAGCAACTCGCGATAGTTTTACTTTCAAAATGACACGTAGCTTCGTGTTTAGTTCGGCTCGAATTTCTTATGTTTTGCTCGAGTTTCTTATGTTTCACTAGCAAAAAACATCGCGAGCCTCGCGCAATGTTTTGGTACGTGAGGTTGACTAGGCCCAGGTTACGTACTTGAGGGTCACTCACACGTCTAGGATTTTTCCTAGAACTGCTTCGTGTCACGTACGCAGTTAGTGCTCACGGGCCTACCGAACGAGTGCGTCGACGAACGACGTTCGTACCATGCTATTATAGTTTTGTAGAAAATTCAGTGCTCCCTCGAATAAAGCGGTTTCGAATCAATTTACGTACTTAGCATATTCGTTCGTGTGAATTAAGTGCCAGTGCATACAAGAAGCTAGTGCACCGAATTCAAGTACACAATGAACAGCTCAGCTGGGGAGAAGAATCAAACGTGAAGCGTGCCTCTGCGAGCTACACAGCTTTACGGTATGTGTACGCGTGAATAATATGTATGTATATATACGTGCACAATCGAATGATTGAGTTAATTGAAAATAGAGAGCCTACGTATAGCTAATTAGATTAGTTACTGCAACAATTTCGTTTTATCGTATCCTAAGTTTATTTTTCTTGCAATAAGATGTGTTATAGCTGTGAAACAACAACATATTAGTTTTTTTTACTGTTGTCTCCCCGAGACAGATACATATTCTATCCTTTTCTGGAAAAACACTGTCTCTTAGTAAACAACTAAGTCTTTACACACGACCTACTTCGTTTGTTATTATTCTAACGACAATTGACACGCAGTGCAGATGATCGGACTTCAGTTTTCCGTAAAACCGGGGTCTTACTTTTTTATTGTATTCCTGTCATGACGATTATTTTATTATATTTGCGATAGCTTATTATAACTTTTATCACTTCGAGAATAAATAACTATTGGTTTCTGATTGCTTGGAATATAAGCATCGTGTCATCAGAGAATTCCTTGTTTCGATTAATTTGTCATTAATTATTTTTTATTATTTTTGGTTTTTATTAAACTCTAATGTACAACAATCTTTGCAAATAATACTCAATATGAGTTTCTAAGTGGTTCATTTACGAACAGACCATTATCCGAAGAAAACGAGACGGAATATAAGTTATAAGTATGGTCATACTCTTATCTTGAACCGCATTTTCATAACTTTCCCATCATTTCCGGGAAAAATGACAATTACATTTTTTGTTCCTTAGGATGCGTAGAATCATGCTGTGAAAAATTTTTTCGTTCCGGCAGTATGCCAAAATTGGCCTTTTTTAACATCCTCCTTTATCTGAATTGTCCATTCTTCGTGCAAGATGTTTGAATACCACACGAAATACCACTGAATGTATAACTACTCGATCATTTTATATCAAACTTTTATAGCATGATACATAGCACAAATTTATATAACCCTTTCCTGACCAGTGAAATGCATATATTTTACTTGAAAACTCCGTCAAAAATTGATCTCAATTCTGTGCCCCTTGCAGACGAAATTATCTTCTTTCTCAAATCTTCAAGTAACAAAAAAAAAATAGTCATTCAAAAATTTCTCTCTCATCACAATTCTAAATTCCTCACAACGAACTCAACACCGAAAACCTATTCAAATACCTATTTTATCCTATACCCATTTCTATCAAATCCTCCAGAAAAATATAATTTCTAAAAATTCTCTCCATTCTCATTCGAATTTTAAATCCCTCTCAACGAACTCAACACCGAGGACCACAGGTACATTCCTCAAATATTCTCCAGCAAATAATAATCACTGAAAATTTTCTCTATTCTCGTCAGAATTTTAAATCCCTCAGAAAGAACCTAACACAGAAAACCACAGGTACATTCCTCAAATATTCTCCAGAAAGTAGTTATCACTAAAAATTCTCTCCATTCTCATTCGAATTTTAAATCCCTCTCAACGAATTCAACACCGAAAACCACAGGTACATTCCCATGACTATAAATATTCTCTAGAAGTACACAAACTTGACCATAGATCCCTCAAACAGCCCCGCAAATGAACCAATAAAGTCCTACTTTCAAAAAAAAAAAAAAAAAAAAAAGGAGAACCCAACGAGACGCAGAGTAAGGGCAAGGAAGCACGCTAGAAAGGGGTTGCAAGTGCACCGGGCCGAATAGAGAGCGAAAAGGGCGAAGAATAGTGGTTAGGACGAAATCATAAGCTCGGCTGTTAGAGGCGTGCAAAGAGGTGGCCCCCTCTGTGGGGTGGTGGATGGCGTGCAACAAGATCCACAGGAGGGAAAGAAAAAATGACAGGGTTGAGCTCGATGCGTAAACGTCGGCCGGTCACGCGAACACGCGAATTGCCTACGCAATTCGTCGAACGCAGACTGTGTTCTCGTGCGTTTACGCAGGCTGGTGTTCGCGAAAACGACGAGCAAAGTAACTTCAGCCAAGAACCAACACCAGCCAGTTCGTCTACTGTTCCGTCGCGCCATTCGTCACGAAAGCGAAGAACCACCCCTCCGATCTCGAATTCTTTGGATTTCGACGAGCGTGGCATTGTTTCCGCGTTAGCTAATCGTTTTTCATCGTAGAACTTTTGCCCCGTTGAATTATTCATCCCCGGGTATTTTTATCGGCAGCGCGTTTCTTGCACGCCCGAGGCTCGATAATTGGCAGTGAACGCCAGTTTAAGAGGTCTAAGATTCATCGGAAACGTGATTGCGGTGTAGATGGTAGATTGTCGTTTATAAAAGGTATTTTTTCGAAATTTTTATGCAAACGTTTGAGTAGATGATCGAGGGTCTTAGGTGGTTCTACCGTCAAGCTTTCGTAATTGGCTACTTTTACCCCTCATTTCGAGTGGTTCTTGGAAACGCCGCTTTGCCGTGAACGCAATCGCGTTTCGCTGAAGAATTTTTCTGCCATTTTCTTTTCGTTTTATTTTCTTTCACATCGGTGTAACGAGAGGCGTATAATAGATGTAGTTGTTGCGCCGTTAAAGCGATGTAATATCCTGTTCACGTGCATGAAAAAGATGTTGAGCACTGTTAGACTTATCGAAATGCAAGGCGGACAGTGGAGAGCAATCAAGGAAATCTTAAATTTGATTCTACTTTTACGATCTTGCGATTCGTACTTGAGTTATGGAAAAATAAAATACAGAAAAAGAAAGGCTGCTGTAGAATTTTAATTCTCTTCGGTTGTCAGTGTTGGCATCTTTTAATTAATGTCCATTTCGCAGAAATAGCTTCAGAAAACCGTAGACTTTTATCTTGTATTCGAAATAATTCAGAATTATTTCTCCTTAACCTCCATATCGGTCCCTCAACAGGTATAACGAACTATCCTTTGAGGGAGTCAGCAAAGCCGTAATAAAGAAAACCATAACAACTTTTTTATTGTAATACACCTCACAAATAAAAGAAGTTAAGAAGATCACTCTCTACTCCAATCTACCTGTTAAATAAAGTCACTTTTATTAGGGACGAAGTTTACGATACGAGAATACTTTTACGATCTTGCAACTCGTACTTGAGTTATGGAAAAATAAAACACACCAAAGGGAAGACTCCTATGGAACTTTAATTCCCTTCAACTATCATCATTGGTATTTCAGGCTTCAGAAAAGCGTATACGTTTGTCCTCTATTCAAAATAATTCCGAATCGTTTCTCCATGACCTCCATATTGGTTCACCGAACAGGTATAACGGACAATCCTTTGAGGGAGTCAGTAAAGCCGTAGTAAAGAAAATTTTAATAATGTTTTTTATTGTAGTATACGTCAAAAATAAAACAAGTTAAAAACATCACTCTGTTTCAATCTACCTGTTAAACAAAGTCACTTTCATTAGGGATACAATTTACGACACCAGAAAGTCTTGAAGAAAGCATCAAACGTCGAGTCCGAGCATCTCCCTCGTATTTCTCATTTTCAATATAACTCACTAGTGTAAGGGGTTTCAGTTTAAATAGTGATTCGTAAGATAATTTAAAAAAAAACTATATTTATTCCGTCGTTGACTACGCGGCTCAATTTACTCTCCTGCAATGCTTACAATTCTTACAATTCTTATGTTTCTGCCCACCGTGCTCCTAACGCGTCCTTATATGCCGGCTTTGACGCCCCTCTCTTGCCTTTGGGAAACCCTGGTGCAAGTTGGGGGTTTTTACGCGGCAAGGACCGCGTCTCGCGAACACGTGGCTGGGTCCTTACCTGACCCAGCCCTTAACGCGTGGGGGAGTCAGGCGTTGGGACCGGGTTCCTCCGCAGACCGAGAGGTCCGAGTCCCTACCTTCACTCAACCATATTCTTACACTAGACCAATCTTCAGCAGTTGCCAAAGGAAAAAGATCTCGTGCACAGCCTCCCGTTTCACCACGCTTCAACGAGCCCTCACAGGCAAAGGTCGCGCATTATCGGGCTCGCGAGCTCGCTAATCCGCGAGCAGAAATAATCGGTTTCTCCGGTCGGGGAACCGGGCCGGAGAAATATGAAGCTCGTTCTTTCGCAAGCGTTTCGGCCCACGCTCGCTTAATGCTCCACTTAGCCCACGTACATTATGAGCATTGACTTATTAACGAGGCGGCTTTACCCTCCTCACGCTAACGTGTACAATGTGTGCGCACGTGGGCCTGATGAAACACGCGCCTCTGTTACCTCTAATGAATAGAAATAAAAGATTCATCAGGACTCTGCTTCCGATGTTCTCGCGCCTAATCACGGTTATTGCGTTTTCTTGTCGCCGGTCGTTTCTTGCGGCTACCAACAGCCCCGTAATTGCGACCGGAGCAACTCTCGCCGTGTTCTCGCTGCTTAATATGCCGTGTGCTTGGCTTATTTTGATTTATTAAAGAGACCGTGGTACGGGGATTAAGTTTATCCGGCAGGCAAGTGGAGTTTTCCGAGTATTCACTGATCTTCGAAATTCGAAGCTTTCAGAGAATGTTTGAACTGTTAGATTGGTTTCAATTTTTAAGGTTAGTGTTAGACTTCTTAATGAATATTTTAATTACTACTTACTAACTTGTAACTACAGTGGATTCCGGTTAATTGGGACACATCGGGACCGCGAAAAGCGAATTTCAACAGGCAAAATCTGAACAACGTAAAAAATGAAACCAAAAACGATTTATTGAAAAACGTCTGTAATATTCGGTTTTGAATACAAATGTGCGTTTAAGCATGCAAACAAAGCTAACAATAAGTAACGAAAAATAAGTAAATAAATACATATATTATGCAATGTATTTATATTCCGTTCTTCAGTATCTGTCCGAAATAAACGGCGGTCCAACTTAACCGGTGTCCCAGTATCCTGAGATGTGATAATTTTCTAGTTTCTCAAATTTTTTTTAAAAAGGATCAAGTAAGTCATAGACTTGAGAAATAGGCATAGTAGCTTGGTGTATTAAAACTTGTCCGCCGAACGTTTGTAATTTTAAATGGGTTTCAATTTTTGAGGTTAGGTCTAGTAACACTGTTGGATTTTTGAATGAATATTTTAATTCTAACTTGTAATTACGTGTACTGTGAGATAATAACGGTAATAGTTTTATGTACATCTTGTAGTTTCCCAGATTTGTTTTCAAATTGGGTAAGTCTCTTTCATAGACTTAAGAAATAAGCACAGATTAAAAACTTCACCGATAAAATTAACATTCCGTCAAATTCTAAAATCATTCCCAGCCTATCCAACATTCTTCCACAGACCTCCTAAACGGATTCACCAAGGCTCCCTCAAGTCTCATCAGCGACGAGATGATCGTACCTCGAGTCGATCCTTCAAAGAAATTCCTAGGACCTGTAATCGTGATCCACCCTCAAGCGGGGAGAGTAGTTCGATGGATCGCCAAGAGAAAACGGGAGACGGAGAAGCACGCGTGCATATGTACATATACATACACGTACACAAAGATAGAGACAGGCTGTAAAAGCGTGCAGGAGTTTGCAAGTGAAGCAGGATGAAGACGAGTGGACAAAGGGGGTCTTTTAGGCAAATGAAGAACGAGGGAACGATGCGAAAAAGAGTGGCCCGCGGCAAAAGGGAGAAATGGGATAGAGAGACGATCACAGAGGGGAGGGCTTTTCTCCTCTTCGCTCCGATGGCCATACATATCATCGTGTCTGCATTTTTCTGCTCGTAAATAAAAGCGTGCCGCGATATATACCCACGCGCGGTGCTTCCCTTCTCTCCCTCTCTTTCACCCGCTATCTCTTGAAAGTAATCCGTGCTTCTCAATAATAAATCCGTCGTGAATACAGGATATGGGCACAGACCATTTAAATCCGAAGTACATCGACCGAGTCACCGGGCGAAAGTATTCGTGCGTGTAACCGATGGCTTATATCTGCCCTAGCCGTTGCAGAGGTAATACTTAAACCTTTACCTTGGCGCAGTTCGTCGGCAGTGCAACGGGTAAAGGGGGGGAGGGAGGAAGGTGGAGGGCGCGTGCTGCGTTTTATAGCCGCGCCGGCCAGTCTGGATACTTTTTTACGTTCAATACGCCGGCCTGTTGAATTATTTCGGTGTATTACGTCCCTGGATTGAACTGGCCGCCACGCTGCGCCTTCCGGAAATTCCTTCTCCTCTCGCTCTTTTAGCCACTTCTTCCGACTCGTTGGAAACGGAGAGCGACAGTGGCCCGGTGGTTTGGGTTTCGGAGCACACGTGGTTGAGATGAAGGTGCACCGAGGATTTTCTTGAGGGTTTTGAACGGTCGTTTAGTACCGTGGAATACTTATTGCACGGTACGTGGTAGCTTGAGTGGAATGACGAGTGAAAAATGTAGCGGATAAAGGACTGCTGGTCTTCTGTTAATGTTTCAAAAGAGAGTGCAATACGAAGTGGGGATTTCTAATCAATCGTAAATTGATTTCTCGAGTGATTGGTTGAGTGTTGAAAACCTCGTTGCTCGGGTGATTAGTTGAGTGTTGAAAAACTCGTTGCTCGAGTGATTGGCTGAGTGTTGAAAACCTGATTGATCGAGTGATTGGTCGAGTGTTGAAAACCTCATTGATCGGGTGATTATTCACGACTCTGAGGAATATTCTCACGAGAATATGATTTAATATTTGCAAGCTTCTTCTATAAACTCGAATACTTTGGATGAATCGCAATTTGTTACAATACTCTGAATTGCAAAGACATCGATAGATACTAAATTTTCTCGTGGAACATACGAAATTTCGCGTACCTCGAAGTAATCCCAAAGAACAATAAAATCTGGAGGAAAAACCACCTTGATTAATGTAACAAGTATAAAAGGAGAAGAAACAGCTGAGCTCGAGCTCGGATATTACAATTTTCCTGTAACTTCGCGAGACTTCGATTGAAACTGCAGGCCATTGGAACTCCGACAATCGGAACCGCCCTTTTAAAGAGTTTCAGAAAATTCTCGATTAACGACCGACGAAATTTACGAAGCTCGCAGTGTAGTCGAACACGTTGTCCGCGCATAAATCTCGCCCTTAACGTTCGGAACAACATCTTCGAGCAATCTCGGCGCACGGAAAGCTGGCAAACAACTAAAAATGGGTAAAATGAACGCTCCGCCGACACGAGCATAGACGGCGTACACGGTGGAACTGATAGAGAGGTAGATTGCACCGTCGTTTTGTAGCCTGTAAAGCGGTTTTGTGGTCTGTAGCGTTGTCCCGTAGACTGTAAACTTGTTTCGTGAATTATAGCGTCTTCTTGTAGATTGTAATTGCGTTTCTCCGGATTGCAGCTTCGTTTTCTCGGCTGCAGTATCGCGCTTTATGCGCGAGGTATACGCACGCACTGTTGGGAAACGACTCTATGGAAGACTTTATCGCGAGAGGAAGTCACGAAGTTCAGACAGACGGGGGAAACATCGATCGACTCATCGTCGAAGCTCAGCTTACCCATGCGAATTGGTAATTCGTCGTAGAAACAAAAATGCCAAATAGAAAAAGAAGGCGTGGGAAAATAGAGAAAAGCGTAGAATAATAATTCAGAAAAATTCTGAACTCTTTTGCTAAATTTCTAATTTCACAACTTGAAAGGCGGGAATTTCAAAGTTATTCTTAAATCACAGAAAAATCCTCAGAAAGGTTTGTTAGAGGATATCAAAATCTCTTCAGCAATCAACACGAAGAATGCCTCTTTCTCGAGTGTTCTCGAAAACAATGCAACGTTTAAACCACCCTTTCAGAATTCACACTCGAAACACGAAAAGTCTCGAGTGGCTCGTTTCAACGGAGCCTTTCCACTAACGTAAGCACCGGTGACTCTGCAGATCCAGCATCATCAGCATCGAGGAATCCTTAGCGAGATAGAGCTCCGTCCACGGTTCGTAACGTGGAAGCCACGTCTCACCTTTGGAGACTGGTATCCGGATTCCTCCGGCGAGACGTGAAAGTAGGCGCATCAGGAAACAAAAGGAGCATTATTCGAGACAAGCTAGAGACATCGCAGACAGCGTGAAATACGTAGAGGCTGGAACGGTGATAGATAGCCTCGAGCACCATTAACGCCGCGGCTGAAACGACCGGGGACAGGCGAAAAGAAGCGCGCCAGCCAGCCAGCCTGAAAAATCTCTGGATGCCTCTTTGTCGTTCCGCGTCGCTGTATTTCGTGAAAGGTTGATTCGCGTCGCGATAACGAGCCGTAAGTGTCGCTAGTCGATACGCGAGGCTGAAAGTGTCTCGTTTACGGAGTACGCGTGGCTTGCTCGACGTCTGGCTGCCCTCTTTCGAGCACAATACACCATTCTTTCGCTCGACGAACATAATTCGAGACTGTACTCAATTTCAGTTTTCGTGAAAATTTAACAAAAAGACGTTTTATCGGCGGTTTTAGCAGAATCAAGGTGATGTGCTTCAGCGTGCACTTTGAAAAGTGTTGTTCTTCAACTATTAATTGAGATTTACATTGGTGAGTTACGTATGTGTTGATTAACAGTTGATTCACACTCGAGTCAGAAATTAGTAATTTATCCTTTTTGAACTTAATACTTGCAACACAAAAAGTTTAACAAAAATATATTTCTATGGTCAAATGACAATTTTTCAAATAACCATCTTCCTAATTTTACAATATAGCAATTTCAGAATTTGTCCAGCTGTAAATCCTTCATTTCATCCTTCTATCCAAAGTTACTATTTACATGAAAAGACTGTGCTCGTATATTTTTCTCATTTCCAAGTTTCAAAAAGCTTGTGCGAAACACGTTAAAAAAGTTCGTACGGTACAGGTAGTAATTTCGAAGCTTGCACGACAGTGTCGACAGGTAAGTCTTTCTCCTTTCATCGAAATTCGACGTGCACCTCGACTCAATTTTATCGGGCGAAAGCACGTTTCGAAGTACTTCGAAATGTCGTGTGAAATCGAGACTTGGTTGGTCGCCGGTGAAACGAAATACACCTTCTTTTTCCAGCGGTGTTTCTTTCAAACTAAAATGTAACGCTATTCGTGTAAGTACCTGTACTATAGTTAGAGACGTGTTTCGCGGCAGGAAGGAGTCGAAATTTCCTCGATTCCATACAGCGTCGAAGGAAATTTGTTACCGTCAAGAGGGCGGCACAGACGGGGGTAGGGAATAGGGTGCGAAATTTTGCGAAACCGACGCGAATTTCTCGCGAAATTCCGGCGTTCCTTCGAACTATGCCCGAAAGCTCGCCAAACACAGAATATCCCAGCTTCGTGTTTAGTCGATCCCCGCACCGATAACCATGCTACTCGGCTTTCTGATCCTGTCCACCTAATAATTCCTCCGTAACCTGTATATACACTGTTCCATTTCTCCAAATTGCGAATGCAGAATCGATTCGGCCATTATACACCATTTCTTCCCCTCGAAATCGTTTGTAATTAAAACACTTCGATCTGAATTAATTCCTCTCTAACTGATTATAGAATTTTAACGTGTATACAGTCTAATGTTGAAAAGAAAATTAATGCGGAAAGAAGTAAGAACAAATCTCGTTGATTAGTATCTACTTCGTGCAATTGGTACTTAATTGAGTTGTATAGTAAAAGTGAAAAACACGTCAAAGGGAAGATTGGTATAGAATTTCAAAATTATGATGTATGTATACTTCAAAATAGATTCGTTATACCGCAATAATTCCTCCGTAACCTCCATAAAATTATTAGGTGCACTATTCACTAACGTCTCTTCCGTATCTCTTCCTTCAGGATTTCTATTTTACCTACTTCGTAAAATTTTATCTCCATTGACAACATATTCTAATTCGTAATTTGCCCTTTTTCTTTGCATCCTGCGTTAGATATCAAAGTGCTCGAACCCAAAATGAATTATTCTTATAAAATATTGGAATTAATTTCCTTGAAGCTAAATTGGAATGCTTAACAAAAAATTCTTTCATATTAATATCATTTAGATTCTGAGAAACAATTTAAATTTCACCCTCACGTTGTCAAATATCGTTCTCTCTACCTCTAAAAGTCTTTAAAAGAAGAAAGAAAGAAAGGAAGGAAACTAACAACATTTTACATGGCCGACCCAGTACACCAATTGCAAATTCAGAACCGATTCTGTCCAACATTCTGTTTCTTTCCATCGAAATCGCCGTTACACGATGATCGTACGAAAAGAAGGTTATTACGTTCGCAGGAAACGGGAGGGAGGCGTTACACAGAGTGGACGAAAAAAAAAAAACAAAAATAGCAGTGCAACTGGGAGATTGATGGCGGAGCGTCGTCAAAGCGCGTCAAAGTCAGAAACACGTTTCCGGGATTGTAAGCGCGGCGATACGAGGCCGGTCGAATTTTTCGTTCATTCGCCACCACTGAACTTAAACGGGAATCCACTTTCCCCCTCTCCCTCTCTCTCCTTCTCTGCCTTTTCCCCTGAAAAACCGTGTCACACGCTTTCCCACACCGGGCTGTGCGCAATTTTTCCCGGAAATATCTGCTCCCAAATTGACTTTTTGACAGCCGCGAGAACAGCTATTTTGAACGCGATCGCGGAGACACACCGGCTTTGCATCGAAACGAACCGATCGCGTCGTGTCATCGTTGAAATTGAGTTTCGACGGCCCACCTAGCCGGGAAATATAATATTCCCTGGAAAAAAATTCCACGATACCGTTGAGTTCCCGTGGAAGAAGATACCTACCCTCTAGCCTCAAAAGAAAGAAGCTCCGACGAGAGTAATGGAGGATCGGTTGATTGGTTTTCTGAACAAACCAATTATCAGTGGACCAAACAGATAAATAATCTTTCGCTGATAGTAAGGTATATTTCAACTTTTTGCTTTTTCTCCAAGAGGTTCTTTGGCTGTCGGGCAGATTTTTAAACATTGGTCGTCCTTTATCATCCACCTACGAGGATTGTACGCCGGCTGGTCCACGCTGCAGAGAACATCGTGTGACCATTTGTAACCCAGGACAGAAGGAACGGGGAGGGACACTTGTCCGGGGGCTGAAGAAGTGAAGATTTCGGAGGTAATGTCATTAGGAGCTGGTATCGTGACAGGCTCTTTGAATCGTCCTCATTTTTGTCTCTGTGGGGTTGAGGGTTGAACAAAGTGTTGACATTGAGTCACTTTTTTTCTTTGCGAATGGGTTTTTTAATGCGTGATTTAGCTACAGTTTAAGATGATTAAGTAGTTAAATGGTGTGTTATGAATTGGGTACATTAACCCCTCGCAGCGTGACTGAAATTGTTCAATTGTCCCGTCGAATTCGCACTGAAATCTAGCACAATGAAAGATTAAAATAATTTCGCGTCTAAGTAAAAATCTGATCGTCGACGTTTCAAAGTAAAAGTATAAAAATTCGTATAAACTTGAAATCGAAGGAAACAAGAATAATGAAATTGCTTTGAAGATGGTGAAGAGTAATTAATAAAGTTTTGATTTTATACACGAAGCGATGTGAGAAAACCTTTTTATCCAGCGCAATTTAAATATTTCATAAACCAATTTATTCTAACATAAAGAATTAAGGAACTTATATTCCATTCACGTCACGAAATTGAACAAAAAATTCCTAAGTTCCAAATTGCCATTTTTATGGCTACCTTAAGTGACTACGCGTTAACAAATCAGAAGGCTCAAAAATTCATTTAAATTCTAATCCCACTACGAAACAACGTGATCCAAACTATTATCAACTACAACTTGAAGCATCATTCCACGGTTTATACACATCTGCCAATACGCATCCTCACGCGGTCCCTCCTCTTCGAGAAACAATTTCTCAACTAACCCCCTTCCAAGCCACACGCTCCACCAGTCAAAACAGCATCTCGTATGCGGCAAACATCACCCGCGAACCTCTCGTATTCAAACTAAAACCTCCCACTCTCCTCAACGAGTGAAACAACGATCTTAACCTATGCAGCACCAATAAATTCGCAAGATGACGAAGACAGCGTTGTTTCTATCCCCCCCCTTAACTTCACTCTACCTGAATCCCAGTACAGCACACTGTGCCTCCGTTTTTTTCGTTTAGCACGGTCCATAAATCCACCAGCAACGACAGACTCTATAAATATTTGGAGGCTGTTCCCTCGGTTCCTCAGCATCCGTATGGCGTTTCAGGGTTTGCAGAGAGGGACGAAGAGGATCGAGGAGGAGAGCCTGGCCAGCCAGCCAGCCAGCCAGCAGCCGTTGAATATCCGAGGAACACTCTAACCCTCTCGGCCCCGGGCTTAATTAAGCCGTCAGAACTAACGCGTAGCATCCGAACACGTGGCCATGTCAGATTTCGGTGTAGCGGAGTCCGAGTTCTACGTAGGCGAGCCTGTTAAATCGAGAGGCATCTGTTTCCGGATTCGCTGGGCGTCCCGCCGCGCTCGACTTCCTCGGTAATCGCTTAAATTTCCTCGTTTCCTTCCTTCTTCCTCTGTCACTCCTTTCTTCATTTTTTTCTGTCTTTCCTCCTACCTTAACGCTCTTTCTTCCCATTGGTGTATATCTGGGTTACGAACACGAGACCACGTTCCGGCTTCCCATTTGGAATTAATTAAGCCGTCAGCGACAGCGAGGCAACGGGCACTTGTCCCGCGAGATTACAGGTGAACCCTCTTGGTTAATGTGCATGTATATGTGTGTGACAGTGAGGTGGAATTCTGGAGAAGGGGTGATTTTGTGTTTGTGAGTTGGAAGGTTATCGGGAGTTTTTGTTGAGTCGCGGAATGCTGGATTTCTAATCATTCCAATGATGGGTTGAGTGTTGAAAGATTTTGGAAATCTGGAAGCTTTGTTGAGTCGTAGAATGTGGAATGTTGGATTTCTAATCACTCATGTATTTGGTCGAGCGTTGAAAAATTCCGAGTCTTTTCGCGTTAAGTTGAGGTTTATGAATCTAGACGAATGTGACATTCCACGACTAATATTATAAATTTAAACAAATGGTGGGCGAGGTGTTTCAAATAGAAGATAGTAAAAATAATGTTTAAGAGGAAATTAATTGCGGAGGCTATTTTAAAAGGTTCAATTCCACGATTTGATTTTCTTTAAATCGTGTGCATTGCCAGGAGCATTCTCTGTTACCTTGGTGCATACAAATAATTCTTCGTTGGCAAAATTCCAAGAGATCTACTTAATAATTCGTAGTATGAATACGCTATTTCTGATGTACTCTCAGGCTATAACAGTTGCGATAACTCGATCAGGACATCGACTAGTCGACGCCAGAGGCGACGTAATTTTTCTGGACCAGGTGGTGGATCAGCCGATTCGATTGGGACATCTCGGAGGTAATTTATGCATGGCCAGGCGTAAAGCAGCTCTTACGCTTTATAAAATCGTAGCGGGCAGCTGCATAAAACTCCGTCCGGCTGAAAAAGTTTGTCTATTACATGGTCGGCCCGGTGGAAATTTTAATCAAACTTTCAAATGAGCTTTCGCAAAAACTCGTCGCATAAGCTATCGAAAACGTGTTACCGCCTGCGTGACACGACGCACCGTTAGTTTTTTCCGCCGGTCTTATGCAGATACCGTGTCGTTGTTATAAAATTAATCCATCGTGTTACAGTTGATGTTCCACTTCACTCGACAATCTAACAAAAATGCATCTAAGAATTTTTAATCTTTTTTCCCTTTATCCTTCAATCCGTCGGGATATCACGAAGAAGTTCGTTTCGCGGTGAAATCGAGATGGGATATTTTAATGTAACCAGATCGCAAAATAAACCGTCTATTGGGGCTGGCTAGTTCTAGAATTTCGCAGTAAATCAAACTCAAAATTACCGCTCCCAGTGGGAAATGCTAATATCCAAACTACCGCGAAACCCTGTTAATCCGGATTTTCGTGTAACTAGAACTCCGCAATCCTAATTAATCCCTCGTAACTGATTATAGAGTTTTATTATTCGTAATGCAGAGAGACATATCAAAGTGGTGAGCTCGGTGGAACAAGAGGAATCGGGAATAGATTCTTGAGTAAACTGCGTTTCATTTGAAAATCATCGCCTCGTACGATTGGAATTTAGTTGAATTATGAAGAAATGCAAATTATTAAGAAACAGGAATTCTGTTTGAACATTCAACTTAACTTCAACTCGCAATTTTCTTCATTTCGGGTCATTTCGCGCCAAATCGATCACTTTTTGACGTCGACATCAGGGATTTTGTTCGAAATGAAATATAACGTAGTACACGTGAAATTAGGGGAGGTTTAAGTCATCATTTAGCTGGTTTAGAATTTGTTTAAAAAATGCGGGCCTTTGAGTTTGGCAATATTGCCCATTTTCATGAAAAGGGGCTGCGCCTATCAAATTTTTATCTCGGAAACTATTGGTCCAATTGAGCTCATTTTTTTTCTGTTTCAATCTAGAAGGATTGCCCTACTGTAATGATATTTTTGTCGCTCTAAAAATTGATTTTACAATACTGAAAATTACAAACGAATTCTTCGAATTCAGAACGAGGCAAAAATCTGAAAAGGTACGATCACGAGGAGACGTTCCAAGAACATTCGAACTGTGGCACACCAACACATTGAAAATTCCCTCAACCCCACGATATAATAACACTACTCGTCATTCTCAAGTACTACACAACTTTTCACCCTGTATTCACTTCTTTGTCACCCTCTCATCAAGCTCGCGATCCACTGAAATTCGTCCAACTCGAACCGAACAACAATAAACTCATCGAGTGATTCAGCATGCCTCACGATCGTCAGAAATTTCGCTCTCGGGGAGCGAATATCATACAAGCCGTAAAAGAGAGCAAGGGGAAACGTTTGATACGCAACCAAACGGTTTACGATCGTGCAATGTCGAAAACGTAAATTTCTAAGCGTGCCATAAACTTGTGGAACAGTTACAGAAGTTTTTCTCGATTACCAATTTCGACCGTCCTAATCTTTCCACGAGACACACTTGATAAAACCTGCAATTTTCCCGTGGAACTTGTTAAAGATCGCGTAACAACGAGATCGATTCTATTTTCGCAACTTTTCCCATTCGCGGGTCGAATGATATCCCCGGGGACGTAATTGATAAGGGAGCCGAGAAGATAGAGAGAGAGTTGCGTGTCCCCGTGACGAAAACGTGTCGAAATGGCATCGATTGGCCCCACACGGAGAGCCGACAACCTTCCTGCCTGGGAACCTAACGACCTGCGTATTATTTATTTAACGGTCGACAACAAACGACCGGTAATTTTTGTTTCGCCCCGTGAAAGCGGCGAAGACGAGCTGGATGTACGGTCTGAAACGAGCCCCGCCAACGAGGGGCGACGTACGCTGAAATTTTTATCGCGCCTCCCCTGCCTCGACCCGCGAGAGAGAGACCCACGTCGCCGACGTTCCAATCTCTATCGCTGTTCGTCGAAGGTAAAGCGTTCCGGACTCGTTTGGGGGGTGAAAAACGCTGTAAAAGTGCACGGCGGAGATAGGCCCGCTCGGGTTCAGTAAGTTGCCTCCATTTTATCTCGCGTTGCTCGTGGTTAGCGCTCGATTAACGTGCTGAGAGATTTTCCGCGAGAAATTCGGGTTAAATGATGGTATACAAGAGGAGATAAAATGGTGTAGAAAACATTATTTCATGCTTCTGAAAAGATGTAAGAATAGAGGTAACATTCGGTACAAATGGTAGTCGAAAGAAACTCTTCTTCACAATACAGTCTGTCTCGAATCAATCGAGGGTTCAAGGTCACTCTTCCTATTCCAAATTAATTTATTTTTCAACACATCTTCTGCGCAAAGTCTGTTGAGGATTGAAAATGCAATGACATCTGGAGGGAGGCAACGAAGAAGTTGCCACCGTTTTTTGTTTTCTAATGCGTACGGCCTCGTGGGTCTCCCGGACCAGTCTTAGTCTAAAGTCTCATGTCGAACGTCGTTGCACATCGTAGACCGGTGTACAAAATAAAATAACAAACTATAACAAAATCGATCATCTGCAAACTCGTATTTTCCATCCCCCAAAACGAACGATAAAAACGCAACGGAACGCGAAGAAAACTGAAACAGAAAGTTAGAGTAACAGTAACTGAAAGTTACAGAGTAGTTTACTTCCCAACTGGCTATAACGGCCAATTGATTTCGTACAAAGGACACCTCTGTTCCTTTTCCCTGCGATATTACAGAGTCTTAATTTCCCTTCCGACGAGAGACCCGGCAAGAAATTTCAACGACGCCACAAAGGCGTCGCAGAGATCCGGTGGCCGGTTTGCTAACTCGGCCGCTTTTTCGTCCCTTGCACCGTGGTAAAAAGTTATCCGCTGGTCCATCCAATGCCTCGTCCGCGGAACTTCCACCGGAATTGCCCGATTACCGCAAAATGTATTAGGGTAATTAAGATGTCTGAGGCGCGTCAGAGACGGCCCGGCACACGGCGAAAGAGCGTCAGCTGGGGAACGAAACCGCGGTTTGCGGTGTAATTGACTCAAAAGGAAAACATTAGCCCGCCACTTTGTCGCGGCCGATGCGATTAAGCGAGCGCGCGTGCTCTCTACGTTCTCGAAACGTCGTCTCTCGCTGTATTAATGTAATTGATTAGCGGCTGAAAAGCGGAACGCCTGGTTTCCGGCCTCTGCGAACCGGTTCCCTCGTGGAATGATATAGAGTGATAAGAAAGGGAGTAAATCGTGGTTTGGAAATGGGTCATGAGAAATATGTTGAAATTCTCTCGAGAAAGTAACATTTCTAGAAGAGTTAGAATTTTGAAAAAACACATTTCTCGAAACGTAACCGAGACTCTGCGAACTTTAAAGACAAAGAAGATCAAGTGAAGGAGAAAAATGGTAACCGAGATCCTCGAAAATTCCGTTTCGCGAGAGACAGAGGGAAGTTCGAAGAACTTTTCACTCTTCGGAAATGAACGAAGTGCAAAAGTGTATTACGATAGGTGTGTATAATACCGAAGAGTGTAAAATAGTACGGAACCACGACAAGCTTGATATATTTCGTGAGATTATTTACGTCTACTTCGCCGTTGTAACATACAGGAAATGTAGCGAGAAGAAGCAAACCGACTATGCATCTCCCATTTACTAGGTGGAATTCACCAAGACCGTTTAATCAAGGCTCTCCAAGCGCGGTTCATTAGATTTTTAGGTAAACGCTCGTTTGCACGGCGCGACGGCCACAGCTAGCCATTCCTCTTTGCGTAGCTACCGATAAATTAACACGGTTCCGGCGTTGCAGCGCGACCAGTCAGGCCGCAAACTTCGGCACCCGCGAAGCAAAATTTCGGTCTGTCGCGGTGGCTCGCGGCCGAGACACGCACAATGGGCGTCGGGACGCGATAATTGCCAGGCGCGTTGCCAATTCGACGTCCTCTTGTTAATTGATTCGCCAGAGAACGCTTGCCCGGACCGACCGTTAACGAGCCTGCTCTGCTAATCGCGGATACAACACTTTCAGACACGTGCC
>NW_017100261.1:9172018-9178771 GCF_001263275.1 Habropoda laboriosa
TCAAACGACTGTATCTCTTTCTTCCATTACACGAGGAATCTTTTCTTGTCGTTTCGTTTGAATTGTTAATTGGACGTGTTGAATGATTATTGTATGTTTTTCGAATTCTGATGAAGAAATTTTGGAAATGAAAAATCGTTGAAGATGGATTAAACTCGGCAGCTTTAAAATTCTTATTGTAATTTTGCTGTGTTTGAAGATTGAATATAGAAATTGATACGTTTGCAAAGTGAAATTACTTGAAATCTAAAATTTGGAATACTCAATTTTGTTGTATTTCTTATATGGGAATTATGATAGGTAGTTTTGATAGTTCATAATTTACGATCTCGTTATATTTCTTCCATCGACTATACTTTCTTTCACTATTTTACAATTTGTTTAATTATATGGATTTTTTATCATATAAATTCCTTTACTGTACGAATTATTTGATTCTTTTAATTGTGAATCAACGTCCTTGAATAGTCAATATCTTCATCACTGACAATAGATGGTTTCTTGCAACCTATTCACACGAATCGTAATTCCATCTTATAAGAATAAAAATAAAAAACAACAAACTAGTCAAACCTTTAACCCTTTCATAGGAAATCCAGTAAAAAAAATAATTCGGTCACGAACGGATTAAATAAAATCCAATTTATCTTCGCTTTTCTCTCCGTTCACCGCAAATTTCACAGAAACAATTCCTTTCGTTGAACCTCCCCCAAAAGAAAAAGAAATCCACTAAGTCGCGAAATATTACCACACCTCGAAATCAGTGTTTCGCCGTGGCAGTAGCGTGAATTGTTTCGCAATCGGCGACGGAGACAAGCGGGCGAAGTTTAAAACGCAGTTAACCGACGGATTATACTCCGCGATGTCGAGTAAATGAAAAAGTTAACGGCGTAATTGGAACTCGAGCGTCTAGCTGGTCAGTCGAGTGGCTACGCGGAATTGCCACCCGTCCCGATCGAATTAAACAAACGTTCCACCGGCGTTCGCGGAATCGCCGCGGCGTAAACTTTTGTTTTTCCGCGGCACGAGCGGCGCGTCGGCTATTTTAACGAGAGCTCGCCTTATAAATCTCGCCGGCGTGAACTTCTCGTTAACCCGAGCAAATTGCGGGCTAACTAACGCGACTCCGCGATTCCCGCGGCTGCCGTCTCCTTCGCGAGTTTTCGTCGTGAAACGAGCGAAGAAAATTGGAAGTACCAGCGAATTCTTGGCGTTCTCACGTTCACGTTCTAGCGATTTCGACTTCTCCTTCGAAAATGGGTGGGGTCGGTTAATTAGACAGGAAACACGAAAAGGAGGGGAATTTTTCGTGCGTTTAAAATAAGCTGGAATTGCAGGAATTTTTAGGAGACTTAGTTTGATCGAGTAATGCAGGGATTTATAATTGGACAGGGAACTCAAAAAGGGGAGGGGAATTTTTCGTGTGTTTAAAATAAGCTGGAATTGCAGGAATTTTCGGGTGACTTTTCGATCGAATAATTCAGGGATTTCTAATTGGATAGAGAACTCGAAAAGAGGAGGGAAATTTTTCGTGCGTTTAAAATAAGCTGGAATTGCAGGAATTTTCAGGAAACTTAGTTCGATCGAGTAATGCAGGGATTTATAATTGAACAGGGAACTCAAAAAGGGGAGGGGAATTTTTCGTGTGTTTAAAATAAGTTGGAATTGCAGGAATTTTCGGGTGACTTTTCGATCGAATAATTCAAGGATTTCTAATTGGATAGAGAACTCGAAAAGAGGAGGGGAATTTTTCGTGTGTTTAAAATAAGCTGGAATTGCAGGAATTTTCGGGTGACTTTTCGATCGAATAATTCAGGGATTTCTAATTGGATAGAGAACTCGAAAAGAGGAGGGAATTTTTCGTGTGATTAAAATAAGCTGGAATTGCAGGAATTTTCAGGAGACTTAGGTCGATTGAGTAATTTAGGGATTTCTAATTGGACAGGGAACTAAAAAAGGGGAGGGGAATTTTTCGTGTGTTAAAATAAGCTGGAATTGCAGGAATTTTCGGAAGATTTAGTTTGATCCGATTAATTCAGGGATTTCTCGGGTAAACAACTGTGCTTTATGTATCGACGAATCACATTCATCAGCGTTTAATTAGTTGATATTATTTGATCGTTCACGTTTTTCCCGCGAACGTGAATAATGTTTTTCGCTGGCCTACATTTCGCGATTGATCGACGCTGGCGAAACACTGGAAATGAAATTTAACGCTGTTTTGCTACCGTTCGACTGAAATTTCACTCGCGATCGACTACGACGGTCTGGGTTAATTGTAAATATGCTATAACATGTTGTATACGCGGCTGTATAGTTCGGCGAAGTTATTTTGTCATGTTATATTTTAAGGAGAGTTTAAATTGATGTTACCTGTATTTTGCATACACTACACCGGATCCTGTATAATTTATGAGGATACCTTTTGTTAGTTGCAGCATTGTTTTTCATCGCATAATAAATTCTCGGAAGAAGCTTTTTCGTGTAATCCGATTATGGAATTCTGCTTGACAAAAACCAAATGGAAATGACGTATTATTTGGGATTTATGGTGGAGTATTGTGAGGATGTCACATATTTCTCATTCGGTATAGCATGTCCCACAAATATTATTGCCAAGATTACCAAAACCGACACCTTAATCACAAACTTCAACAATTACTTAATTACAGTCACACATAAATCATGTCAGCAATAAAATCACCCGCTATAAAAATCTAGCTCTAGTATTAAAAATTATAACAAACGAGACCCTCCACTGAAACGTTAAATTATATTAACACTGTATTGTCCTCACAAAAATAATTAAAAAAATTTTAACTTGTAATCACACATAAATATATCAGCAATAAAACTATTCCCTATGGAAATCTAACTTAACAAAATTCATTCTAAATAGCAACCCTCTCGTTCTCCCTTGTGTAGGAAACGAAAGTGTTCACGGTTGTTTCAGGCTTTAATATTTAAAATTATCTGCATAAATTTCTATTTTGGCAACGTAAAAATGTCCAAAAATGATAATACTTTTACAAGAACATAAAAACGGGTAGGTGCCTGGTTGCCTACGCAAGGGCAAACAAAGTCCACATCTGAAACCGGCAATCCGCGACACTTCATCGACACACAGTTCCCAAAACTCTAAACCAAGAGAGAGACGGCCAGTTCCGGTGGAGATAGAGCGATTTGTCTGATTAAATCAACGTGAGGGATGCGTGTCGCTCGTCCGCCGTCCACGAAATTGCAATGGACCGAGGAAAGGATATGGATTAATGGCCGCTGGCCGATGATATGTTCGGCCGTGCGCGGCACGGTTAAAAGCGATAATTTCCTCGTAATCCCGAAACGTCCTCTCGTTATTATTAATTGGCCGCTGTCAGTTCGCCGGCCCGTGTCAGCCTGGCTGCATTTTCTCCGCCACCCCTTTCTAACTCACGATTCATCCCCCTTCGCCCTCTGTCCGCCCGCGAGAATTTGTCTGGATCGTCTCGCTCGTTAACTCACCGCGAAAGCTGAGATCCAAAGCGTCGAAGCAGCGTTCGTGAATCCGACACCAAACGCTCCGCTCCCCGTCCCGGGGTTATCACGGCGAATTGGTTTACCGAGCGACACGCTGACCGATTATTTATGGCTGCCGGCGAGTCAAGGTTACGCTCCATGGACGCGTCTCGATTAATCGCGCGCCTCCGTGTTCCGGTGGCCGCGCGTGCTCCAACTAGGTGCAATGGGAGAATGCGATAATGGGGATTGTTAAGGAAGCGGAGATTATTGGGGTGACTTCTTCGTTAGCGCCCGGGGTAATTTAATGTATCGTATCGTTCAGGTAATATTGAGTTTTAGCGAGATGTTGTGATTACGTGGCTCTGATTGGTGAAACTTTTAATGTTGCAGGTACATATTTATGCGAGGGTAGTTTTATCGACGATGTTACTTAATCCCTATGTACAGTTTTATGTAAAGTTATGTACAGTTAAGATATTTTATCTTCCGGGTAAAAAATTGTAATATCTGGCCAGATCGTTGTTATTTGGTTATCTTCAAGTTTAGAACTTCGTTATCAGAAAAGTACTAAAATTGGAGGATAAAGTAGACGAAAATTGTGGTCATTGACATATGGGTTAAGCGTGATTACAGGTGAGTGTTGAAATTTGTGACCAGGATAGTGATTTTTGCTAGGAGAGTAGTTTTCAGAGATTTCTTCGTTAGTGTTGGGATAGTAGAGGGTGTTCCACCTAATTCTGCCACCTTTAATTATTTTGTTATTTGTAAAGATACAGAAAAATGTTTACTAGTTTTATTGGCGATATTTTATTGATAAAATTTGTGACACACGTGGTAATTTTTTATATGATGGCAGATTTCAGAGATTTCTTCGTTTGCGTTGGGATAATACAGGGTGTCCCACCTAATTCCGCCACCCTTAATAATTTTGTTATTTGTATAGGTACAAAAATCTACTTCAATAAGAAGTTATTGTATTTCAAGGGGCAAATTAGGCTACGGGCGTGAATGTCATCTCAAGGTCGCATCTTCTGAATAATGTTATCATAATTTATATTCGTGATAACATAATGTATCGCTGGGAGACTGTCTTTATTAAAATTTTGAACTACTGGTACGAAACAATTATGTCTAACTTTTCTTTCATATATCTTCTATTTTACTTCTCCTAACGATAAGGAGAAAAAACGCAATTGCTATTTTTCTACAGAAACGTAGGTGTACATATTTGTACAATTTTTCGTATCGCCGTACAATTGTGGAACAGAAGCGGTACAAAAATTGTATCACCGCAGAGCCGAAAGAGTTAACGAGAGAACCCGCGAAATAACCGAACAGGAAGCTTCTCAAAATATTTCCCTCGGCGTGTGTACGCAATCACGGAATCACCAATAATTCAAGGAAAGAGACTGAAGGATCATCGACGATTTCCACGTGCAACGAGCCAGCCAATTGCCGGCGGTGCTCGACATTCCACGAGTCGAGACGGGGCAGAGAGAGAGAGGGTCCACGATTTCGTCGCGGGCGCATCATCCATTTCGGTTCGCGCTTTTATTTGCGTACGCGGCAGAAACAAACGAACGAGCGCCGGGGCTAGGTGAATAATTAGTGCGCTGAAAATGAAAGTCGTCCGGCGATATTTGCTACCGGCCTGATCACCCCCGTCCCCTGCCCCTTCAATTCCCTACCTCGTTCCATCATCTCGTCTCTCTCTCTCTCTCTCTCTCTCTCTCTCCCTGTCTCTATGTGCTCGCGAGCTCACAATTTCGGCTTTATCGCAATTTCATTGGCCCCTTTTCATTGGCGGAGCGTGAATAATCTGGTTAAACGACGAGCGTAGTAGCCTGCGATCGATCGATCCAGAGATTCACGATTCGATACCTACTGCCTCCCCTCCCTTTGCCTCTCGTCTGCCACTCTTTCTACGTTTGCGGCCCCTGTTCATTATATCAACAGAATTCCAACGTTGCGTATTAGAATGGGGATCGTTCATGTTCGTAATCCATAATCGCAAGCTGGCTTTCTAATCAAGTGAAACGATAATGAAACTATCTCGATAGAGCGCCCGATTTTCCATGGGTGATATTTTCCCGGGGGAATTGTCGACGAAACGCGGAAAAATTTAGGTACAGGAATGCTAACGTTGTTTTAAACGAGGTTTCGTTTGTGAACATTTTTTCGGGGAAATTTGTGCGCGTTTGATGCAACGAATTTGAAGCATGTGGCAATTTTAGCAGTTTACAGCGGTCGTTGGAAACTTGATGCTTTTCATATCGTCCTCTCGCGGTGGAAATTTATATACTTTTCGGAATAGATTGATTTTATTTCGCTATTTTTCGTTGCAACGACGTGTATTAATAATTGTTCGAATAACCAGGTTAGCATCGGTGCATTTTTCGCGACGCAGAAGGCGAACAAAAGAGTGCAACGTGAGGAATCAACAATGGCCAGCAGGTAAGTACACACTACGCGGAAGATAAGAAGTTTATTTTCCGCCCTAAATCGCAACCAAGTCTTTAATCATATTATCCTGTCTTCGAAGGAAAAGAAGCATCCGTGATGGATGGTTTCCTCGCTTCTTCTTCTCTCGTGATTCTCAATTATCGATAAAGTCTTCTAATGATTCCTAGCTTCACCGGATAAGAAACAATGCGACGATAATTTATTAACAGAAAACTTTTCTTATAGTCACCAGGGCAAAATCGAAATTAATTCGAATGAAAATAAAATCCGGGAAAACGTTACCGATCTTGGAGACAATTGAATAATTGATAGTAAATACTTTCATAATTAAAAATTTCTAATGTACATATATACCAAAGTTTAAAATAAAATAAAAATTTCTAATTTAAACAATTTGAAATAAAGTTAAAATTTACAATTCATGTATAATAATAGGCTACTTTGGAAATTTTTTATCATTGACGACTTCAGTGAGCTTTGATGGAAAATTATACGCAAGCGTCGTCGGATAATGAAGTACTATATACGTAGCCGCGGTGTGGAATTCTTTTCACAGGTCTCGAAACAAAGCACGCAATAATCGATACAACGAACACGTTCTAAACAGCCACTTTCACGTCCGAGACTTTGCCTCGCGAACAAAGGAGACACGTTTCCCTTTCACTGTCACGACTGTTTAATTCATCTCCCAGTAACATTTACCGATCTCTAATTGAAATCGGCAGTTTTGAGCGTTCGTGAGTGCGATACAATGGCAGTTGCGCAATCCAGCGCCGACGAAAAACAAGGAGA
>NW_017100261.1:9178783-9232459 GCF_001263275.1 Habropoda laboriosa
CACGAATCGTATGGCTCGAGACCATCTCGTTCATTGTTATGCATCATCGATCATAAGTTACCAACTTGCCTAATAGCTTGTATACATGATTCTTCCGGACAGCTTTGAAATTATGTACCCCCTTCGAGAGTAAAAGTATTTGCATATTTCTGTGTTTATGCTTTTCTTTTTCTTCGTTCAACTTGTCGGTACAATTTTCTAGCTAATTATTCATAAGTGGACTGGGAGTGTTTGTGCAACGATAAACATTTAAAAATTTTAAAATAACTTGACTATCAAATAAGTTATTCAATTTTTACTTAAAAGTAGTTTATTAATGTTCAAATCGTAGTATTACTATATTTGTTCGTTGATCTTGTCGCTGCAATTTTCTAGTTAATTATTCGTAAGTAAACTGTAAATGTTTAACAATCTAAAAGATTTCAGCGCTGTCAAAATTTTACAATAATTTTAATCTCGATCAATGAAAAATGAATAATTCAATATTTACCTACAAATAGATTATTAAGAAACATTTGAATTTTGTCGCGAAAATGTTACGATAATTCTGATCATTCCTGTGAAATAACTTGACTATCAAATGATTCGTTCAATTTTTACTTAGAAGTAGTTTATTAATATCCAAATCGTAGTATTACTATAACCTATTCTCCTAGTCACTCATTTAAAAAAATCAATCATTTTATCATTGACAATTTTTTCCATTTCGAAAACCCAAAATATTTTGGCAAAAAGCAACTGTAGCTTTTCATACTTTTCAATCAACCAGCTGACTTACAGCGAGAAACAAAATTGAACGAAAAAACCGTCAAGAAGAAAATGGTCCAAAAATTGGTCATTCTTCTGGAGAACAAAAAAGTGCGATCGTGTTTCCTTTTTGGCCAGAACGATTCCCATCCCGATTCGATTTCCCAGCGGAAAGGAAGCCAGTCACGGCTAGAACAATGCAAGAATTAACAGCGAGAAACCCGGCGCGAATTTTTCCTCTCTTTTTTTCCTCTGTTTCCTGTTTTTTCATCGGTCAGGCTTGCTTTTCGAGCTGTGTCGTGCGCCACCGCGTCCATTTACGTTGCGGTCTCGTCGACCACGGACGCCTTGGAAACGCGACGAGATAGAGCATCTCTATCCAGTCAGTTTCGCCTGTCATCGTGTATCGCGAGGGTATCTTGTTCCTTGCTCGATTACACGATGGACGGAATATTTACATGCGAGGCGATTGACGTCCCGTTGTTAGACTTTGCTTGCTCGATCACGCGAACAACGATCCTGCGGAGTTTGATGTTATGTCGTAACCCCGTCTTAGGGTCATTAAAGTTTCCTCGCTTTGAAATGTGACAAGTAAGTGCATGTTGTGATCACGTTGTGGAGCAGTGAAATTACAGTCATGGATATGGTAATTTTATAAAATTGCTACGGGTGTGATAGGTCTGAAGTGAACATCCAAGTAAGTGTGCGATTTCAGGTTTGTGAAATCGTGAGCGTCTGATTAACCTAGCGCAAAAGGTTCGTCGCACAATTTATTTTCTGAAATTCTGTAATCTTGTTTTATCGCTAATCTATACTTCTATTTTATGAAGAGCAAGGATTTAGGCCTACAAGGTACTAGAGCTATTTTTGAGAGTCTCGTTTTATTGTTCCTCTGTTCTACTTGTTTCAAAAACCACAGTGCCTTTTATTCGCATGTATTCTATTTCTTCAGAAATTTAATCAGAACAGGTTTATAAGGTTTATACCTCTACGTCCTCGAAAGAGCGATAGAAACTTCAAACCCCAGATTCTCTAAAGCCCCTCTAAAGATCCGTCCCCGCGAAGTCCTTAAATTCGATCCTCTAGGTATTGATTAGTATCGTATTTAATTTTACATTAAAAGTATTGATATATTGATACCTAAAAACACACGCGAAAACTCATTTAGTTTGGCCCTTGACTCGGAGAGAGACTGATAATTTGGCCACAGAACCAAGAAAGGTTGCCCATGCCTGCTCTAAAGAATCCTACTTCCAGGTCCACTGTAACTTACAACAGGCCTACAACTTTTAACTCTATAGTTTCCTACACTATAGTACCCTCATTTCATGTTATAGTACTCCATCAACAAAGTCCTGAATCCCAGATTCTCCAAAGAATCCTAATTCTAAGTCCACAGTAACCTACAACCGGCCTACAAATTTTTAACTCTACAGTTTGCTACAACTAGCGAATGTAAAAAGGTAAATTATTTCTTCTACGATACAACACATTCGTACTTACAATAGTTTTACGAATAAGCAAGATGAATCCTCTATCCTACCATGGACTTACGTATCCAAAAAGATCAGCACAGAATTGAAACGATCCGTGAGCAAAGGTCTCGAACTTACCTGAAACAGAGAAGGGAATAAGAAATGATTAAAAGCAATCGGCAAAAGTGGAGCAGAGTGATGGCGAATCACGAGAACGCATTCGTCATGGCGAAGACGAGAGGTTTCGTAGCCCGCGGTGCCAAAACAGCCTCTCGGTACCGCGCAGAAAAACAAGCTCCATTTGCGCGGGCTTAATTAAGCGGAGCCAGCCGATGAAGACACGCTCGTACATCCGTTATCTTTTCGAGGCCCTCCTCCGCCCATTCGGTCGGGCTACAACTCGTCTATTGTTCCTACAGGGCTAAACGCGTCATTATCATTATTCATAAACGACGTGCGGTTGCCTCGGCGAACGAAATCCTGAAGATCCTGGCATTTCACGATGTTATTTGTTAGCTTCGTCGTAAGTAGGATAAAAAGGTGCATGAATGGACGATAGCAAGGTTGCGTGTTCTCGAATTATCAAGATGAAGGAACGTTGAATGGCTTGAGATATTTCACCTGCCATTTTCGTGTTTTATGAGGAATTAGCTGCTTTAGAGCATCAGGCTCTTTGCTTTTGAATGCTGAATTGCATGCACAAGGCGGATAGCGAGGGTTGTAGGTTCGAGGTGATTCGGAGATTAGGAAAATGGAGATTTGTGAATTTCATTTTGGAAATTATGTCAGCATTTGTTCGGCGCAATTGTAAAATATGCACGCATCGTTGCAGTTGAGGGAAAAGTGTAGTACTCGTTGAACCATTCGTCATTTTTCTCAAACATTTTCTGTCTAATTGCAATTAGATAAAGAGGTACGATTTGTTCCAGTTGCATGGAACACTTTGTACAATCCTGTGTACAGAATTGTGCATTGTATAAGCACATTCTTACGTACACTATCGTTTTTAAATATCAGAATATTTGTCGACTGTAGAGTGAAGTACAGTGAGGCGAAAAGTTATTGCTGAATTATCGAGTCTGAAAAAATTCTATCTAGGTACTTCGAAATCTTGCAGTACAAAAAGTACGCATATAGAAGTAGCAAAAATATAAGTGCGATATATAACATTCCTCATTGAAAATAAATTGTCAAATGAGTCTTCGTTCAAGTAATTGAAGATTTTTGTCCGGAAAATTTCTTCACTGAAAAATTGACGAATTTAGAAAGTACACTGCTCGCCAAAAAATTGCAATACCTTAAAAACCAAATCGCATAAATCTGAAATTTACGTATATTTTTGAGGGGGTATTGAAAGGGGAAAATAATCAATCTTTGGCTAAAAAAGGTCATTTTTTCCTCAGAGTAGCCCGAAAAACGTCCGACAATTCCTGTGTGTTGCAATATTTCTTGGCGAGCAGTGTGTTTTCTGAATTGGTCAATTTTTCAGCGAGGAAATTTTCTTCAAAAAAATCTTTCAGCCAGATTATCACAACTTTAAAATCATCATGAAGCTGATTCGTAATGCACATATCACGTATAGCGAAGTGTTTCGAAGTTATTTAGCAAGCAAATGGGATTGGAATTCAACGGATAGCCGTGGCCATCGATCGGCAATCGTCAGATTCTCTGGCCCGTGGAGAATCGGTCTGGTCGGTCTGGGTCCATGCAATTAAAATTCATTTATCGACCGGCCATTACATCCGCACGCGCGATCCTTTATTTTTATTCGCGTCTGAAGGGGCTCGTTACACCGACCTAACCAGTGGCAATTAATCACGAACGTTTTAACGATCTGCGAGTATCGAACGACCCCGCCGGACACGCCGCTAGTTTCCCCCGTCAATAATCGTCACCGAATATTTTTCTCTCCATTTTTTTCATATTCTTCCGTCCCTCCTTTTCTTTCTTTTTCTTTCGTTCTTTTCCTTCTGTACAGCGAGAGTTAGGAGAACGCGATTCAGGAGGACGGACAGCAGAGACACGCGCGGATAATTGTCTGTCGAAGCGTGTTTCACAGGTAACCGAATCGCTGTCTTTCATATCGTAAACACGTTCGAGCGGACAGATCACTTTGGAAGCGAGAGATCGCGGCTGGAACGAGCCTGTCGCTGTCACGTCACGCGGATTACGGGCGCACTTCGAATCTGAAACGGATAATACGACCAGCTCTAGATCCTTCCACAGGCGGACATCTTTATTTCACTTCCTGTGCAACCCTGATTTCTGAATGGATTTCGGTATTTTCGATGGGCTATTTTTGAGGTGAAGAACGTGATTGGGGATGTGGAGATTTAATCGCAGTTTAGTTCCTTTTTTATGAATTTTGCACAATTGATTTTTGAACGGATTTCGGTATTTTTGGAGGGAAGGGTGTAATTGGGGATGCGAAGGTTTAATTGCAGTTTGTGATTCGTAATTTCAGTTCTTTGCCATTTTTGAATTTTGCAAAATCGATTTCTCAATGGATTTCAATATTTTTAGTGGACTATATTTTTCCTTATGTGCGATATTCGTATTTTGAATTTGGTATTCTGTATGAAGATACAAAATTTACATTTCATTTGAGGAGACAGTTTTGACTGTATCTAGGGTTTATTACATATTTAATGTTTCAATCATGACATGAACTAAAATTACCTTAAAATCGCGTGTAGATTAGAATTCGTATTAAATATGAATTACCAGAATGAAATACAAATTAAGTTGATTGTAAACATTATTACTTCATTAACCCTTTGCGGTCCAAATAGTCCAGTTAGTCCGCTCTCATTTGGTCACTCTCGAGCAGTACTATGTAGTTTCCCTTTATTTCAATATTTCAGCGCAATATTGGTTGTAAAATACTAAGTTTCGGTATAATACTAATGCATAAAAAAACGGTTTATTATTGTTCGATCATATCACCTCGAACGATAATCCGCTCTCGTCGGCTGGCTTCCTCGTTCGCGCGATCCACCGCGGTCGCGAGCGGTGTAAACACTCCGTCTCCTTCCCCGCGAACGTCCTCCTCATCGTACAGGCCAGCAAGGTGTTATCGGTACCGGGGGGAGAGGAACGGGGCGACAGTTCGGTTAAACCGAATTGTCCTCGAGGAAGTTAGTTGCTTTTCGAACGCGCTGACGAGTAAGACGATTCCGACCCAGCGTAGTGAAAGCTAATTCTTCACACCTTCACTTCAACACGTGTCACTCGTGGACTCGAAAAATTAAACGTCGAGCTGCAGTTCCTTTCAAAGACAGAAAACTAACTCTGGACGTTGTGCAAACACCGGAGGTGCTAGCGAAAAGATACAGAGGCGAGGAAAACTCGCGGAGGAAAACCCTTTGGAGTGTTAGGGCGCGGTGACATTAATTATCTAATTATATCTCGGAAGGGAGGCGAGTTTCGCGAGCGTTGTTGCGCGGGTGTTACGGCCGCCTGTTGTTTTGACGGGCCATATATTTTTCGAGTCTTTCGGGAGCCTGGCCAAGTGTTTAGAACTTCTAAGTATAGCCTTCCTCCTCCGTGTTTCTGTATATTCCGCAGCCGTGGCGAAGATGAAGTATTCCAGAGAAGAGTGTCGCCCATTTCGGGTGATAAGTTAACTGCACCGACGTCGACCGCTGACGATGCATGCTGATGAGATCGTTTCTTCCTGTAAGGACTTCTTTTCCGCCGCAACTCCGCCGCGCTTCCTTATCTTCTCTGATATTTTTCTCCTTAATTTTGGAATTTGCTTTTGAAAAAAAGATCGGTAGGAAAGTTACCTTTGTTACCTTCACATCGATGGCAAGTTATAGAAGTGTTTTGAAGGATATAATTCACAGGAGTATGGATAATTTGCAATTTTTTTGTTAAATCCTTGCTTAATATCCTTCTTTGCTTTTTCGTGGTATTTGAAATTTCGTAAAGTAAAAGAAAGTATACTCGAATATTTCTGACCCCGAATGACAGGAATTTAGTTCTAATTCGCATAATTCTTGATAATTTGCAATCTTTTACTTCAGTCTTGCTTAATATCCTTCTTTTCCTCTTTGTCCTGAATTTACATAAATGTAATTTTTGAGATCTTGGAAATAAAAAAACTACACTTCGCCAATTCCTCAAAAGCTATTCGCGAATCTTCCTGATTCTGAGAATGATATTTTCCATGATTGTGTAATTAAGTCGAAAATGGAAAATCCAGATCTGCCATTAACAAAGCTCACTGTGAAATAATTTCACGATACAGTCTACAAATGTATTCCTCAATGTCGAAATAAAAAGTCCTCAGTTTTAGCTACTTGCTGTGCTTCTTTCTCGAGGTGAACGAGATTGAAGTGACGCTGTAGGTTGTTATTGGCTCGCGGAATCCGAAACGGGCGAGCACGAAGTGAACGCGACACAATGAACGGGCGTAATGTAGCGGCACGTGGAAATCTTCAGGTTTATTTGATTACAAAGTTTGCGCTCGCAAGAGATGGAGGGTTTGACTGGAAGCCTCGGCTGTTGACTGTCTCACTTGTAAATTACGACTCTGTTTGCTTCCTTTTGCGCTACTTGCACCCTGGGACACGGCGAATTTCGAATGCAATGAAAAGCGACTTCGACAATGTTTAAGTTGCAAACACTGTCATCCATCCGCTGGTGTTCGTTCGACAGCAGACCAGAGAAACGGCTGCTAATTTGCATTGTTACGGCGAAGTATGAATTTGTCGAATATATTCGGTCCGTTGTTATAACCGAGTGTATCTGTTATGAAAATTGACGATTAAAATCGTTCTAATTCATTCTCCTGCTGGTTGTAATTTAATTTTCGAAAATGTAAATTTATTGGAATACCAAGCGGGAGGATAATGAATTTACTTCTTGGTTACCGGGGGAAGAAAGTTTAATACGTCGTTAAGTTCGCGAAATGAAGGGTGGTCCCCTGTTTTATGCGCATTTTTTGGATGTTTCAACGATGCTCTTAAGAGTGAGAAATAAATCTTCGAAATATTTAATAAACAGGTAATTTAGTAAAATGGGAGTAAATGCACAATTTCTATTAGTTAATAATATAAAAGTTATTTTTAATTCCAATGTATCATTCCTCGTTTCAAGTCAAACTTCAACTCAGAATTCTCACCTTTCCAATCCTTTACTTCTGAAAAGATTTTATAACACAGATCCATAAGGTACGCTAGTGTAATCTGGCGAAAAATCGTTGACAAATCGAACGCCACAATTTTTCATCATTACTCTGACAACTCGACACCATAATGTTCACAATTTTTCATCATTACTCTGACAAACTCAACGCCACAATTTTCAATTATTATTTTTATTAAATTTCGAATAAACCGTTCACACCGCTACGTTCCGCAATTCTGAAAACCAAAATTTTCAACTGGAAACAAACGAAATTGAACCGACGTTCCTCAAGAGGCAAAATCGCTCGTGATTAAGACGAAACTGCGTAAGAAGATGCAAGAAGGATAAAAGAGTGGAGAAATAAAGTAAAAGAGCGTACAGAAAGGGACAACTGGCGTGTCCAGTCTCACGGTGACTTGAAATCATAAAGCAGGGGAGAGGAACGGTGTGGGGACAGGCTATTAAAATTCCAGCCGCTCAAGTAGGCCTGGCCACCGGATAAAGCGGCGAATTTATCGACAGAAGTTAATTAAATCGGCGAAAGCTCTCGGCGGAACACCTCGACGGCGGGTGCTGGGGCTCGCGTGTTATATGCCCGCATAGATCCCACGTAATTGCGATGCTTAAGGGCTATCCTCATCGGGGGCGACTCCATGAAGCTATCACGGCCGCTGCTAATTCGCCGATTAATTCGAATCGTCAGTCGTAAGACTGGGATTGCGTTCCACTGTTAACGGTAATTAGGCGGCCTGATTGCAGCCTCGCCTATCGTCTATCGACTTTTCCGACTGTTTTCTGCCCGCGGTTTATAGCGTCTTGGATAATGCGTGCCGTTTAGCCTTCTAATCGTTCGTTCGTGATCGTACGGGGAGGCTCGTTTCCAAGTCGCGAATTAAGACGTCGATGCGTGTGGTTTACTGGGAATTGGCTGGCTTCGTTGAGTAGGGTTTGAGGCCAATTTGTTTATCCGCTCGATCGTTGCCCTCTCGCTGCGAACGTACTTCTTCATTGTGATCGATTGAAGGAGGAATTTCTTGGAAGAACTTTTCGTTAAAATTCAATGAAACGGTTTGCAATGTTGATTGAAATCGTTCGTCAACTTTAGGAATCCTTTCAATTCTTAACCCTGGTGCGTTCTTTCGTTCGACAGTGCATGCTTAAAAGTATTAGGACACTTCTCATTTTCTGTGAACCTTTCCTATCCCACGTAAATTATAAATATTAAATCGCATTTTTTTTTTGCAAATTCCATTGCGTATATATATTTAGCGTACTCTAGATTGTGAATAATTTAATTATCTAAGCCCTTGAGATTGTTAAATATTTATGAGATCTTCGCTGTGTCCTTCGCGAAAAACGTGTCTTCAGTCAAAACTTGTGGGAAATCTTAGAAATAGTGTGGCGGAACATTACATCTGACACAATAGAGAAATTAATAGCCAGGATGCCCAGAATCGTGAATGCTGTAATAAAGACAAGAGGCGGATATATACAGGAAAAGAAGATATAACTATTATTTAAGGTCTTTGGTAAGATATTCAATGGATTACTTATCGTATTACATACTCCAGTGTGGTACGAAACAAAACATGTATCATTTAGTGTCGTTCATTAACGGTTTCGTAACATTTTTCAGACATTTGTTCAAATTAAGAAAGTGTCCTAATACTTTTGAGCGGCAATGTAGGTCTTTTTCCACCCAATTTTTGTTATCAGCACGTCGTATGATCGTAGACGATAAATTTTTAATGTGACGTTAAGAGAACATAAATTTGATAACAGTAGAAGTTATTGTTGCTACGAAGCCTCGCTTTGGCGGATTATCGCAATAAACGTGTTACTCACATTTGGCTGCCAGACCATTGGACCGCCATGGACTCCCCTTGGTCTAGTCAGCACCGCAACGAAACCATAAAACATACCGTTACTGAGGATCGAACCATTTGTTTACAACAAATTCGGTTCACAACAACGATCGATTCGTTTACGACAAATTCGGTCTCCCAAAGACACATTTTTGGTCGACCAATCACAAACACGCCACACTGCCAGTTCCATTACTGATAAGAGGAACACGTGAAGTGTAACTCTCGGATTTTCATGAAATTTTGCAAATTTATATTCGAAAGATGTTCGTGTAGATATTCAACAGTTTACGAGATATCTAAGAATAAAGATTCTTGGTTGTATTCATTCCCTTATAAAATCCTATGAGGTTAGATTACCGACGCCATTGTAATTCTTTTGATAAACTAAAATTAGTCTTGAAAACAAGAAGTACCATAATTATGTAGATAAAGAATCGAAACTTGTATACGTACATATTTAATAATTCATGAGATATTTATAAATAAATGTTGAATTCATTTCAAATGTTGAGTTAACACTTACACTACCGGCCAAATGTTTGGAATCACTGTGCACTGCAAGTAGCACAAAAATTCTTCAAAAATGCATTTATAATAATTTTCCAACGAATTTTTGATTATTCGAATCTATTGAAATGAGATAAAGTGCTACTGATCTCCACAACATCAATTTCAAATGAATGAAGAATAAGCAGCAGATTCAATATTAATATAAATTGGCAGGTGTTTCGAAACTTTCGGCCGGTAGTGTACATTCGCCTTGGAAACGAGAAGTACAATAATTCTCAATATCGTCCCCGGTTAAATTCCATAAACGAGACTCATCTGAACTTTTTCTCCACGAAACCCAACGAAACCACGTGGAACATTGCCTTCCAGCGACTACAAGCCACATCAATCCGCACCGAAAACCGAGAAACAACATCGTGCCACATGGAAATTGCCCATAAATTCTCCATAACGTTCACGAATTTTATCCCCGTGGAAAAACACGAGGATTTCTCTCGTTAGCGGAATCTCCGCAGCACGTGGCGTTGACAAAAAAAAAGAAGAGAAAAATATAAATATTCCACAGCCGAAAGAAAGAAGGGGAGGAAAAGAAAAAGGCTCGCGTCGCCTTGGAATTCCTGTTTGATTTACGTCGTCGCGAGGGAGGCACCAGCCAGGATAAAAGGCTGATAGGAGGGTTTTCCGCGAACTGTCAAAAACCGCATAGAAATAGGGACATTTTCGTATTTCTATTGCGTCGCGAGGCCGTGCGAACTTTACGACGGGTCTATTCGACTCTCGTCGTCTGATACGCCTTCGTATCCGAGCGTCGCGTGGCCGTATCGCCGCTAAAAGTGACACAGATAAATGCGTCGAGCCGGGTTCTGCCTGCTGCCGCCACCGTCGTTTCCGGATTTCGTATTTCTGAAAGTGGAACAATGCCGCAGAGACACCGAGATGTATATGACGAGGGAGGAAAGAATGGAAACTCGGAGAAACCCGGAAGAATGGAGAGCGAAAGGGTTATGGTACTAGGTTCGATTGGCTACCTCTTATTTTTAGGTGTCGTTGAATTTATCGCCTCGGCTATCTGATAATTGGAATTTTCAACGCTGCGATATCCATTTTTTGTACGCTACTTTCATTATTTTTTTAGCCCTCATCCGTCCCTCGTGGCAATCTGACACATTTTTCCGGTAAAAAATTGTATTTTTGGAAGTGACGTGGTGTAAATGATTACTCGCGTTGTTGTACAACAAAAATATATTTATTCACGCAGTGATGCTTAAACTACTTTTAAACGTAAGGCGATACGATACGCGTGCAAAGAAGGTCTACGACAAAAGGCCTCGTGCCTTTTTCGGGGCTCCCTTAAGTAGCCCCTTTTCCCTGGGAAAGTCCCAGGAAGTGGGGGCGCGGGCCTACATTGCCGAGGCAATACTCTTGTCCTCGAGGACGAAGAAACTCGGAGATGTTTGGAAAAACATCTCCCGATTCTTCGCCTCGGGGGCCAAGAGTCGCCAGGCCTAAGTGCGTGGGACCCCCGTGGCGGTCGCTACTATTATTCGGCTATTTGTAGAAAAAAATTTTCGTTTATTTTCTATATTTAATAAAAGAATTTACAAAATTAATGACTTATCTTTTCGTTTAATTGATTTTTTACCATTGTGTCAAATTAACACCGAGGGACCTATTAAGATGCGAAACTGAGGGACGGATGAGGGTTAAATGACATATTGGAATTGCATTTTCCTCGAATATATGAGCCGTTTATTTTGACTATGGTGTGAGTCCATTTTCCTAAATATTCAGATATTTAAAGGTTCGCGTTTTAATCGACTCAAAAATATTAACGATCACTGGTATCGTTAATATCACTTTATGTTTTTTGTCGTGACAAATATTTCAACTTTTGAGATATATAAAATATGTCGGAATTGCTTGAAGAAAAATTGGGACTTTGTGACCACAAATGGACTTACACCGCTATCAAAATAAACGGCTCATATGTATAAGTATCCGACTTTTGGGTATCAATGTTTCATTTAAAAAGAATGAAAGCAGATTAATCGTCGAAATAATTTCTATTATTGTCGATGACATTTTGCTACTTTTCTGGCAGCTTGCGAATACCATCGCGATAGAAACTCGATGGCTTTGAATCAATTATGTGAATCCAGTCGGAAAGAATTCATTTCTACACTTAATATATGGGTTTATTGTTCAGACCAACTAGTTTCATTGCTAAAAATATGAGTCTATTGGTAAAAAAACATGTACGAATTCATCGCTCTGAAAGGGATAATGATTACAGTGGTTCAGTTGTGTTTGGTCGTTTGGTAACGAAAGGTAAAACTTTCCTCTTTGATTAAACACACCGACTACTTTTGTTGTTCAAAAATACGAGCCTATC
The DNA here is from genome assembly GCF_001263275.1 of Habropoda laboriosa. NCBI lineage: Eukaryota > Metazoa > Arthropoda > Insecta > Hymenoptera > Apidae > Habropoda > Habropoda laboriosa. Next base: position 9,190,909 of record NW_017100261.1, read on the forward strand.
ACAATACTTTGTCCTCACAGGGTTAACGGTTAAAGTGGTTCAGTTGTGTTTGGTTGTTTGGTAACGAAAGGTAACAGAATTTTCATTTAGTAGAGGCAGAGAGTAATCAATGTGTAGGAGCATTGTGTGATAATAATCGCCTGAAGTAATACAGTATGGTAATAAATTCAGTTTATTGTTTCGTGTAAAACGGTAATGATGATTCTGATAATAGGACTTCATTTTCTTCCTCGTTATATTGATTCATTACCTGCAAACTGATCAACTCTAATTAACCGATGCAGTTGATCTACCTAATCTAATTAATTTAACAATCTAACAAAGTTATAATATTATATGCTAATAATTGGTAGAAATTTTCAGCGGAAAATCTGCAACAGCGAAATCCGACAAATTGTAATATCATTTAAAGGATCAAAGTGTCTTCACTTTGAAGTTCAAAAATCAACACGTGAAACCTTGAAATAATGTATAAAAAAATAATCCTTTGTTTAAAATCAATTTCCTCACGAATACAATTCTCCGCTCCTCGAAATTGCAATTACACCCAACCTAACTTTCTCCTTTCAAACTTACTCTTCGACAAAACCTGCGTAAACAATTAACCCATTCATTACTATTGGCGCCTACAGGCGTTTTGAAAATTTGCTCGCATTATACTTTTGGAGCCTTTTGGTGCACTGCCATCTTAATTTAATACTTAATTTCATCCTTTACACATTTTCACCTTATTTCGATAAACCGAATTTTAAAACGACACGGTTAAAACGACAAATTTTACAGCCGTGGTTAAAAATTAAACCGTCAGTCAAATCCATCGTTATCGTCGTATAAAAAAGTGAAAGAGACGACAAGCTATCCCAACGAAGAACACTTTCCTCACGGTTTGGAAAAGGATCTCGACACTGCAAACTTCCCACGAAAGGAGGCGTTCTCGCGGTGGGGAAAGGACGAGGTCTCGCGGAGATCATGCGGTGGCGCGGTATCAGCGGCTCGATCATGGATCGATGGATCCGTGTCCGACGCGGACGTGATCCCTGGGTCGCGTAAGGAGGCGCTGGGAGTGGCGTAATCGCGTTTGTTTGTAATTCTAAGCCCCGAAGCCCCGGCACAACACCGCACGCGGTCGCTTCGATCGTGCAACTCGCGCCGTCGTGTCTTCGACGCTTGCTGCCCGCAAAATCGACCAGCATCCTCCACACCCGTGCACCCTTTGTTCAGGCTGCTCGCAAAATATTTGGCGAGAGCGTGAGGCGACGAAAGAGAAACGTGTCGCACGCCACTCTGTCCGCAAACATTGCCCTTTTCCCACCTCTTTTAAAGGGATTTCAGGGGCTTTTTAAGGAGAATCGCTTTCCTCCGGCGAATCTACTTAGGAAAATTAGACGGCGCTTCTTTTTTATCTTCTTTCGAAGGAACGAAAGCTTGTCGTTGGATCTATGAACAGGTTAATTGATGCGTTTGTTTTGGAATTTTTATCTTGTGGAAAATTAGGGGGAGAAAAGTTGGTATTTAAACTATGAAAATGAGAGGTTTGCAGGTGGTTTTGAAACAGCATGAAAATTATATTAATGACGAATAGAATATTTTATTTTGACGAATTACTATATTTTATATTCTCTCTTTATTTATTTAACTATTACATTATTACCAGTCATTTTTTAAATAATAATTATTAGATTTGTATTTCTTCTCCCATCAAAATGTAAAAAAAAAATAATCACCGGAAAGTTTTCTTCTCACGAACGAAAAAAAATCAGGTTACAGGGGGTAAAGATTAATTTCTTCACACTTAAAGGCTTAAATTATCCAAGACACAAGACCTGAACTATTTCAGTCGTCTATTGGAATAATCTTTGCTCTCACAATCAGCGGAGTGTCACAAATCGCGTAGCAATATTGGATTTTTCTATCGGTCGGTGGAATTTGATCGCGATAGTAACATAACTTTCGATTTATTCGACACGCGGAAAATGAAATCTCCGTGGAAAAACGAAAGCGAAATCTCAGATGTACGCTCTTTTTCCCAGGTGTTTGACAAGCTTCTTTATCGCGGTGACTTAAATTGCAGCGACTGTCGAACTGGGGAAACCTTACGGGGACAGAAGCACCCCATGTTTCGTTTTACCTTACACTAAGCCGTCTTATGCGGTTTACAGGATGAAATGAAACGTATCCACCAGCCTCGACGATATTATCCGTTTCCTCGTAATCATTTTACCACCAGCGAAACCACCGTTTCTTACCAAAGCACGCCGCGGCTAATTGCCGGCATTATCATTAATCCAACGCGGGGGAACGAAAACGCGGTGTGAACTTGGACTTTTTAACTGCGTTTAAAGCTAATCAGTCTACGTAATTACAATTACCAGAGGGAGAAGAGCAGTTTTCATCACGCGAGTGTCGTTATATACTTCGTGATGTTCAACAGTTATACGGAAATCGCGCCAATTCAGGCTCGAAACTTTCGAAAACGGGGAAAAAAAGGAACGGATCGCTAATTAAACTTCTGCACTGCTATTTGAAAAACAAGAGCTCGAAGGTGTGAAATGAATTTCTGGATTTGAGAAAAATCTGTTCGTTCGAAATAAAATAACTACTTGAAATCTTTCAATTGTTTAAAATGAATCGAATTAGCAAATTAGTGCAAATTCTGAAGGCCTCACAAATCGAATAATTGTAGACCTCTGTTAGCAGTCATTCAGTGAGGAATGTATCAATGAGAGTTCTGAACCTCCCACAGACTGGAATGCTTCAATTGTTAATCGAGGCTTCCCAAATTAAATTCGATTACCATGAATCAAAAACAATTGGACATGGCGCAAACCTTGAGAAGAATGTACCTATTAACCCTAGTACGGTCTTCGGGTCATTTTCGACCCGTCACTATCTTATCTTTTCAATAACTTTTGCTGTTATTAAGTTTACGTTCCCTTAACATTATATTAAAAGTTTATTGTCTAGGTTCATATGTCTTTGGGTCGTTCTTCAATTTCCTTTCCTACTACAGTGTGACCAATAAAAAAACCGTTCAAAAAGAAACTAATTCAAGATTGCACTATCGTTCGCAAAACTGCTTAAAGTCTCTCAGAACGCATACAATAGAGCGTAGACAATTCAACTCTCAAGAGTAATTACCTCCTCGGCAATTATTTTCCAAAAGAGACGCACTTTCAAATCAGACATTCCTTTCGCGGCGAACGATCCGCAAACTTGCAAGAAATTCGCGATTCCTCCGTGAGACAGAAAGAAACAATTAATTCTAGGTTTCTCGGCGCAGAAGAGCCACAAAAGGGTGAAACGAGGTGGTTTCATGGCACTTTTAGCCAGAGTTGTGACGCACTTGTTCAAACGGTGGATGCCTGTTCCGCTTAGCAGCCGGGATAAAGCCGGAAATCCATTAATTGGGAAACGCTTGTCGCGCGTCGAGCGTTTATCATTCCGGCGAACGGAGCGCCGGGTCATTTGTTATTTACATATAATTCGTGGCGCGGCGTTACGCGGCCCGACAGGCCGCAATTAACGCGCGATCAATTATTTTTCGATGGCTCTGGACCGCCGGCCTGTTCCGCCGAAGAGCGACCGAATTCGTGCCCGTGTTTTCACGATAATGTCGAATCGGACGCATTCGTGGCTAGGCCAGCCTTTTAATTTATGCGATCCACGGTTTACCAGATTTTTGCGAAAATTCACCGTTCTCCATGTTGTCGCGGCTCGAGTTTTTTTCGAATTTGCGCTGTCGCGGTTTGTCGTTGTTGAAAATTGTAAAGTACACCGTTCTTTTTTTGTAACCGATGGCTATTCTGGAATTTTTTGAAATCGATATAGGCATGGAAATGAAAATATTCGATTCGGGAGAAGTAATTTTGAACTATGGGAATTTAAGTCGAATTAAGTTCCAACATAATTTCCAATGAATGTTTAAAGACAAGGGTTGAATAATTGGAAGAAAATATTTCTAACAATACCAGGCAAAGTATAGACAATATACGCATTACATTTCTGTCAAATTGCCTAGAAACTGTGGTCAATAAAAGTGAAGAGACACTTGCAACGTATTCGAACTTTTGCAAAAATTTCGAATTCAGAATACGATAAAAAAAGAATCGGAAAAAGTCTTCGACCAAAGGAACAAAGAAGTTCCTTCAAACGCTGATTTATTCTTTTGAAACCCACTTGCTCGGCACAATAAGATAAGCGGAAGAAGCTGTGGGTGGCAAGAAGAGCGCGCAAGAAATTTCAAGCTTAATTGGAACATCGTCCCCTGTTTCATCCAAGACCCGCTTCTTCATCAGAATCCCAGATTCCCCTTTTCCTCTGTTTCACAATTCATCGAGTACTCTGACGTTGATTGCGACCGGTTAGAAGAAACACCGCTGGAAAAACTCACACGGAATCCGAAACTGAACTTTCCAGCAACCTCTGACACCGTTCGAACATGCTTCGCTGGTAGAATGAACTGTCCTCCTGAAAATCTCCGAAATTCCCTGCAAGAATCCCTTTCGACTAACCTAGATGTGAGTCCTGCACGTTCGCTCAATTTGCACGAGCTGATGTGTGCATCAGAATTTTCGCGTGTAAAGAGTCGCGTGTGAATGGAAACTTGGGGCTTACGCAGGCCAAAAAGTTTGGCTCCGGCAAAATCTGTCCCGCCAGGATAATTTGCATGAGCTTGGTGCATGCAACTGAGCGTGCAAACGGATGCTCGAGGCTTGGCGCGTGCGCGTTGTGATTATGAGGAATCTGTAACTTCTGAGCCGGGATTTTCTGCGAAAGTTTTGCACACTTTCTTGTGAACAATAACAATTGCAGCATTAATTTGAAAATAAGTGCTTTTTCTCATCAATAGAACTTTAGACAATTTCCTTCAAATATTTCACAAAAATTAACAATCGACCAAAGTAGTTCATCGTCAATATTTGCCATTCTTTCATACAACAGATTATCTAATTAGTTCCGGGACACAATAATTGCTTCTTTCAATTCTGGAATGTTTAAAAACTGGTGATTATTTGCATAAACATTATAAGTATACTGGCCATTTAATTAAATTGACGGTCTATGTGTGATTTCTCGGATTCCAATTTGTTATTCTCTAATAAAATTGCATCTTGTTAGATTACCTGCTTCCATTCGATTTCATTTTTTTTTTATCCTTCCAGGACTTGCAACAACTAGTAAAAGTAACTCATTGCCAATATTTATAATTCACTTTGGTAGTGTTTTAAATATAACACAGTATTAACTAGCAGTGAATATTGTACACGATAGAAAGACTAGGCAAGAAACAAAAAGCTGAACAAACTATAGCAAGGACGAAATGTATTTGCCAGTTGAGGATATTTATTCCTTTTAACAGCGCTATGCTGTTCAGCAGTGCATACGTAGCACAAAAAGAGGAAGAGGAAGAAGTAAAGACAACCTGCAACCTAAGAAAAGAACACGAAGGGAATATATTACCACAAAAAGACAGGTGAACAAGACGAAGGGAACATATTGCCGCGAGAAAAATACCGAAGATCACGTTACAGTACAGACACGTTCGAAGATTTAAAAGTGCCCATCCATAAACCTCAATCTGTCAAAGGTTAACATATGCAAACCTCGTTAAGTTCAAGTTAAATAGAGTACCACCAAAAAGAAACCGATGAAAAAAGAAGGATCCTCAAGAGACAAACAGACATAATCCCTGAAACAAATTGATCGTCTAAATTCCGTGGAATGAAGTCAATTCGTTTGCCGGAGTCAACTGGTACAGTTCAATCAGTCTGCGGAAATTCGGGAAGCGCGTTAATCTCCCCTAAAGTACGTTCGATCGAGGGATTCCACGGAAAGAGCGGCAAAGACGGCCGAAACGGAAGCGGGCAACGCCTCTCTCTGGACGGACGTCGCTCAAAGAGCAGAGCGTGCTCGCATTAGGGCAACGATAACCGAGTTCGTGGAGAGAGCACTCAATCGGAGTCAGTCTCTCCGGAGAGGCTTTTAACCGGCTGCCCTTAAAGTCGGGTTCCCTCGTCGCACGGCCCAGCCCTAATTCCGCCACTGAATCCACGCTGGCCAATCCCGGTTAATCTTTTTATCGTCGTCATTAACGCGGAAGAAGAAGAAGAAGAAGAAGAAGCTAGAAGGAACGGGCAGGCAGCTTACGTGGAACGCGAGCTCTGTTACCGAGATTAGGAGGAATTTTAAAGTGGCGAGTGGCCAGAAGACGCTGGATCCGACTGAAACGGAGACTCGTAACACGTTGAAGAACAGAGAGAGAAAGAGAGAGAGAGAGAGAGAGAGAGAGAGAGACGTCGATAGACGAGACTTTAGAACGAGGGATCGAGCCTCTTCGACTACCAACAGACCGCTTAGACGCCACTCGAGCCTCGTTGAGAGACAGGTACGGTTGCGACACACTACGTGGAGAAAATGTCAGAGAGAGATGGACAAAGAGGGTGCAGGAGATTAGCGGTAATTCGTCGAGGGACCAACTCAGGCCAAAGACCAAAGGATCCCGTTTTCGAGGGGAAAAGAGACAGGATCTAGCTCGATCCTACCAGACTCTTCGAGAGCTGTTTCGAACGACGCTGTGGAATTCCCGGCTATATACGGCGTCGATGACTGGAAAGTTTGGATCGCTACTGGCCTGGCTTCCTGAGGATCTGCTTCTTGAAACGACGAACAGACATGAGGAAGCTTCTGGTTTGTTAGAGACGGCGGAGGGTGGGGATGTTTGGTTCTTTTGGGAAGGGTGAGTGTGTTTCTTTTGGATTGTTTATGAGGTTTTGTGGATTCGAGAATGGAGTTTTCTAAGTGAATTCTTAATTCTGAATGGAAAATAAATACTCTAAATTCGGCACAAAGTACTTCTGAACGTGTCAAGATATTTTGCAATTGTATAAAAGAGAAATTCAGATAAGTATCGAATCACATACGGATGGAAATATACATTTCCTCAAGGATACAATAGAATCGAAAAACACTGAAAATTGTATAAAACACAAGCGTCTGAAATTACGAAAAAAATTCTTTTCACAATTTTCTGAATATTCGTGGAAAAATAAAATATTCGTCGTTGAACGAACACCATTTGTCGATCAGCGATCCTCAGCCTCCCCAAACGTTTCGCTCTTCCTCGCGCGAGTTAAGCGAGAATTCTGCCGGATCTTTTATGTAAATGTCCCCCGCGACGCGTGCTGTTACGACTCATTAAACAGCTGGAATGGAAACAGCCCGGGCATTTACTTATCAAGCGACTTCGCGCTCCTCGTTTACGCGGTCCAGGGAGGCGGAAAAGGGCGACGCGCGAAGAAATAACCGCTTATCGAACCCACGTCGCCACTCTCGTTTACTTATCAATCGATTTCGCGTCGATCCGTCGTCATAAATGACTCGATGACAATTAACGACCTCGTTTCCAGCACACTTTCTCATCCTTTTCTTCGCGTTTCACAAATTTTCATCGGAGGAAATGGCCGTTCAGGTAGCTGCAGTATATACGTAAGCAACGTAACGTACAACGTGATGTACTTTTCAGAAATAAGTTTTTATCGAGTATGTCACGGCACTGTTGTTTTTTATTGCGCCGCTGCGTGGTAAAAAGTTTGGCTGTAAAACGGAAGTCTTTCTCGCTGGCCTGTTTGCCTGGGAACTTTTTAATTTTTCCATTATGGCCGATTCGATTGCTAGAGTTGTAACAAGGTCTTAGAACTACTCTTTCCTCAGATGGCTACTTTAACTTCGTTACTTTACTTTTCTCTTCTTCTATGTTCAATCGTTAGGAACAGAAAAAGAAACGAAGAAATTCTTATTGAAATCTAATTTTTAAATAGTATTGTATATTCAAATTTGAAGGTGTTTTCAAACATCTTTGAAATTCTCCTACAAAATCTTCATTCTAACTAAATCAAGAAGTACAAATTCACATTTCTCAAATATTTAAAAATTGTTACACCTTCAACTACCACAAAGAAGCTCGGTTACCAATTTCTGTACGGTAGCAAAGATAACAGAAAATACAATATAAGCGAACCATATGCAACAACATAAAAATTAGCCCAAAAGTGAAATAACATAATCAGCAAAAATCTATATAACCAATATTATAAAAAAAAAAAAACAAATTGAAAAGACTAGAGAAAGAAATTCCACGCTCCACTTCTCCAAAAAATTCCCAGAGTAAATTCTCCACCTTTAACCTGTTCAGCCTCACGCAGACCCAGAATCCACATCGGCTATTATCAATCGAAACAGACGGAGCTGAGCCCCAGACAGAGCGGACTCAGAAAGCCGGTCGAAGGAGGAGCTCGTGACGCGTCAGAGGAGCAGGATCCTCTCCGTTCCCGCGGCTCATCGCGATCTCGCGATCGTGAGGTTGCATTAACAGTACCTTACGTTCGCCAGGCTCGAGTGTTGACCCTGCCAACTCGCCTCTCTATGTGTGCGTCAGCCTTTGTATCCGCCTCCACCTTCGAACGCACCCGCCTGCATCCTCTTCATCTGCGAGGGATTCGCGAAACCAGCAAGAGAAACGAAAGCTAGATGTTATTCGACTATGCGAAACGCTACAGCAGTTTGTTTGCTCGGTGGTAACAGCGTTGAAACATCGCCACGCACGGTCCAGAGGAAGGAAGACCTGTTTTTTTGGAGGGCGGATCTCTGCGAGGACGAATGGAGAGTATGCTCGAGGATTTGCAACGAGGCTATGGTGCGTTATCGGGTTTCTTACGTGGCACTGGGTAGTTCGGGAAGTTACGAAGGGGAAGGTGTGAAATAAGGGTTAGACGGGGTTGTTCGGGAAATTTAGGTACTGCAGGGTTGGATGGTTCGAGGCTCACGACGATGAGATGGTTTTTTGCTGTGGCTTTGTTTGAAAGCTTCTGAGATTTAGTGTATGGGTGAAATAGAGAGCAGGGTGGTTGGCAGTAACGTCTTTATTTGGAATTTAGTGGTGGTTTTAGATTGAGAATTATGAGAGATTCTGGTGATTTTGGAGTTTTAGTACTTGGAGTAGTAGGATCACTGCTGTTTTTGCTGATTTATAGAATCATATTAAAAAGTAGTTTAACCCTTTGCACTCGAAGATCTTTTTGCTATAGGTACATTGCACATCAGATTCATTTCTATATTTGATGTATTTTTATATCATACAAGACCTTGCAACAGTTCATTAAAGTTTGGTTCTTTCAAACCATTTCGCTGCTTAGACATTTACGAGAGGCCCATAGACCTATAGTACGGTGTAATCAATTTTTTACCAAGAGACAATAATGTCGCTTCTCAGTCGCCACTCGAGTGCAAAGGGTTAAATTTAACGCATTCACTGCAGCAGCTTTTTTTGAGGACCTTCCTATTTGGAGATTCGGAACAAATAAGCTCCGTTCATTTTTCCGCTATATTTTGTTATTTTACCCTACAAAGCTTCGATTAGTATCCAATACAGTGAAAATAGTGGAAAAATATGGAAATATCAGCTTAGCCTTTTTACCAAGCGACAATAATGTCGCTTCTCAGTCGCCACTCGAGTGCAAAGGGTTAAATTTAACGCATTCACTGCAGCAGCTTTTTCTGAGGACCTTCCTATTTGGAGATTCGGAACAAATAAGCTCCGTTCATTTTTCCGCTATATTTTGTTATTTTACCCTGCAAAGCTTCGATTAGTATCCAATACAGTGAAAATAGTGGAAAAATATGGAAATATCAGCTTAGCACGTAGCTAATATTTAATAAAAAATGTAAAAAATCCCAAATCTCGTCATACTCAAACTCCTCAAACTTCCGTCCCACAAAACGATCCACCAATCTCCTAGGAAAGTCTCTAACGAAGATTCATCCAAAGAAGTGCCACAGAAGATCTCCGGTTGGAAAATCTGCAAGACAGAGGTTGGAAGGAGCAGGATGCACGGGTCCCCCGTGTGCAAGAGAAAATCAATCGAGACGCGACGGCATGTAGGTACGAAGACGAATGGCGAGCGACCAGCGGAGGAGGAGGCTGTGCAAGCGGCAAGGATGCAAGAAGAAGAACGGAGGAATAGCAGGCAGCCTGGCAGGGTCGAAGGTCATTCACGTGTTGCCGTTCTTTGCCTCTTCCACTAGCCACAGCACCTCGCTGCAAAACACACCTGCCCGACACCGCGGTCGAACTCTTTAACCACGCTCGAGACCTTGTTCCTCGTACGAGACTCGCTGCCTCGAGGAGGAATCGTCGCGCGTCGTTCCCGGCCTTCGAAACCTTGTTGTAACTCGTGAAGTACGGCCTCGTGAGCGCCGACTGGTTTCCAGGGGAACCAAAACTGGTTGATTTTACCTGTTTTTTGTGTTCTTTTTTTTTGGTATTGTGGAAGAAGGTTTGGCAGGTTTTGAATGGAAGTATTGTGGAAATTTGGAAGTGTTAAAGGTGGTAGGTTTGGAGGAGATGTTGAAGTCCTAGAATAGTTATATACGGGGTGTTCAATACTCTGCATTTTAGGTGATTTTAAATTGGTATGAAGTTTGGGAATAATAAACGGTGAAATGTAAAGTTTGCTCATTTTGGGTAAATTTGGGATCTTTAATATTATAGAGTTTAGATTTGGTAAGTTATGGATCATTCTCGGTATCGTGAATGCAGAGTTTTTTTTACTTAACTTTTTTACTTTTCTTTCTCTATTAATCATACCTTAATGGAAAACAATTTGTACATGAAGTGGGATCAAGCTTTGATAAGACATGAATGTCGGTTATATTCTATTCCTCGTCAAAATGCTTCAGAATGTTCATTACTCGGCCATCGATTATTCCCAACGTCGATTATACCCAGATTGATTTCCTGTTCATCGATTATCCGCTCATACAAATTGAGATTCTTCGGATTTTTCCTCGAACATATCCGTGCCATATTTTTAATCGTTTCACCAGAAAAATGAAACTAATCCAACAGCTTAACCTACTTGCACTGCCTTTCCACACGAATAGAAACATACAAATTTAACAACCGATACAAAAAAATTAAAAAATGTCACAAAATACAATCAGTTATTTTCCAATCGAATTCTCGAATTTTCCAAAAATCTCTACGCTTCTTCCACCTCATTCTCGACCTATTTCCAGCTCCTTTCCACAACGACGAGTACAAAAGCTAAAAAATATCTAAAAAGAATACCGTAAAACATGCACAAAGTTCCTCGAATTTCTCGAAATTTCCAAATATCCCACTGTTTTTTCCACCCCATTCGCGGCCTATTTCTCGCCCTTTTCCGCAACGACTGCGGCGCAACAGCCCCATGGACAGACTGTATGGTTTCTTGGGGACGTTGCGCTATTAGCAGCGTGAAAATCAATACGAGCGATGTTCCACTTACGCGTTGTTTCTGCACTGTCCCGCGGCACACCGTGTCGAATAAGTTGTCGTTACACGTGGCGGATAATGCGTGCAATGCGATCTGAAAGTCCCTCTACGCGGCGCGTTCCGATACCGGAGGCCTTGTAACCGCCCACGATTCCAGACATACCTGGTGTTTTTCGAAAAACGCGCCACCGGTTCTGACCGAACGGGCAAAGCCTCCTGAACGAATTGTGCTTCCAGTCGTTCTCCATCCTTCCAGACTAAATACGACTTTATTTCGTGATTTATTTCGACAGCAGCCGGGGATAAGGTTAAGTCGATTATGAGGGAAGGTTAGGTTAGGGACCTTGAATTTTAAGAAGTAGATTTGTATCGTTTCTTTTCCAGTGTCATTTTAATGTAGAAGAAAACTTCGTCCTTTTAATCGACGAAGTCAATGGCCGATTGCGTAATAAAATGACGGGAGAATTTCTTGAATGTTAAATAAGCTTTTTTTTTAAGACAGAGTTATTTTTTAAACGAGGTTAATTGGTTTCGGAATGGTTTACTGTGATAGTCGACCTAATTTTAGGAAAGCTTGGTTGATTTTACGGAATTTACTTATAATCTTCTTTGCTTAGGATTATTGTAACATATTCAACCTTAATCCTCAATTACCATTCCCCATAAAAACCTGTGTTTCTCCATTATGTAAATACCTAATAGTATTATGCTTGATATACCTTTCTTAATGTGTACATAAATAATATAATAAGTGCATCTTGAACTATTAACATAACCACAATCCAGCAATCTTATCAATTTTTTTTACTAGAGCAATTAATAAAGAAATCCTATAGCGTATAGTAACATTATATACACTGATAGCCGAAAGTTTAGAACCACTGTGTATTTCAAAATAAGCAAAAATTTTTCAGAGACATTTAACAAATTTTTGTTACCCCAATATATGTGCCTGAGCGAAGCAAAATGATATTGAGCTCTGCAACATTAATTTAAAAAAAAAATGATAGCAAATTCGATTTTGGTTTAAATTGACAAGTGGTCCCTTACTTTTGGCCCACAGTGTATATCAGTACCATGAATATGCGAGTCAATAGATCATAAAAATTCACAATTGAATATGAAATGTAGATAACTCTGAATATCAAAATTGCTGAAATTTCCTTGCAGATATTCAAGCTGTTTAACTATAAAATAATTCTTCATTTTTCCCTCCTGCTTTAACATTTCCATTTCTTCCCTCCCACAGCCTATTTCTTCACTCAAAACGTGAAAATTTACGCATTCACGGTTCTTGCATAAGTAGAACGATGTATTCTCTGACAAAACTTTTTCTAAAACTTTCAAATTACGTTACATTTTCCACGCAACCTTAAAATCGTTCCAACGTCCAACGAGGATTACAAACAACCCTCGTTTCAATACCATGTCCCACCATTCCCTTCCCATGGAACACATCGATACTTACACCAAGTCTCAATAACAGATACAAAGCAGATTCTCCCTCGAAGACTATATTCACGCGTTTCGAGCAACAGCAGCGTCTCTATGGAAGTTCTCGGTACACGCGTTTCTAGGATCGATCGATCGGATCAGAGGACAGCAAAGAGGGTTTGGTAGATATCGCGAGGTGTTCGCTGAATTTTATGTTTGCAGAATACCTATGATCCGGGCGGTCGGTAATGGGATTTCCCGGCGACACGGGCGAGAGCACGAACAGTCAAACGAGATTACGAGTAGATCGCGCCGCTAGATGTTCCGGAAGGTTAGAGGCCCGCTTCTAACGAGATAAACAGGCACTAAGTGCAAGCCGCTTAGGCTACAAGGCGGACGTCTTTCCACATGAGACAGAGACAGATGAAAGGGTTAAAAGAGGGGGACAGATAGATCAGAAACGGGGATCGCGTGGATTTGCACGCGCGAAACCACACGGCCGTGAAATCTCGTCGTCGTCGAGATCTTGTTCGACGCGGAACAGGTGAAAGCCGCCGCGAGAGCAGGCAATCACGTCTGTCTTGTTCCACGCGACGATAGAGGCTTCGATGTGGCGTTTAACATGGCACGATTAGGGGAAGCGAATTGGAATGCAAGAAAGTAGCTGGAAAGTGACGCTGGTGAATTGATTTCGCGGGGTTTCTTCTTGCTGAGATTTTATCGGATGCTGATGGATGGTGGTAATGTGGAATCTCAGTTTCTTCTGCTTTTCGGATGTTTGAAGAATGGGTTTTTAGTAGATGTGAAAATTATTTGTACGAGTGACCAGTATTTGTTTATCCAAAGAGTTTCCTTGTATTTTTATTGAATTTAAAATTCATGGATTTTGGAATTTTTGTCTCTTCTGATTTTGAGATTACGGAATTTTTGTCTCTTTTGCTTTTGAGATGCTTTGTCTTTTCTGCTTTTAGGATGCTGGAATTTTTGTCCCTTCTGATTTTGAGATTATGGAATTTTTGTCTTTTCTGCTTTTGGAATTTTTGTCTCTTCTGCTTTTTGGATGTTGGAATTATTCTCTTCTGATTTTGAGATATCGAATTTTTTATCTCTTCTGCTTTTGGCATGCTTGAAGAATGTACTTCAATGGGAGAAGTAAAAATTGTTCGTTTAAATAAGCAGTATTTGAATTTAGAGGAATCAAAGTAAGGCAACTGAGCAGGTTTTTCACTGATTTCCAATTACACGTTTGAAGAATTAAATTTCTGCCTAGAAAATGAAATTTTGATAGTATGTACAACAGTTTCAGGAGTTTTTGAAAATTTACTCTTTTTGCAGTTTGGTAACTTCGTCTCCACAATATTGCTTTGAACCTGACATTAAATTACGAAAGGGATTCATTTGTTAGAATTTGAACTTGAGTTTTGAAAAAATATTTGAATATGTGATTGCAGGGAAAATAAGGGGATGCGGTATAGAGAAAATAAAGACTATGTAGTCTCGAGAGTCGTGTGTGCGTCAGGTTGTAGAAACTTAAGTACAATAATTGGATGATTAGAAGGAAGTGAAGACGCTAGAAAGCAGCTGTCAGCTGGAATTGCCAGGTGAAGAATGCTAAAGGATAGCTTGACCTCTTTATTTTCTTATGAAATTATCGACAAAGGTTTTGCAGCGTTCGCATTCCACGAGTTTCAACCAGCAACATTCCATGGAAGCTAGGTTGAAAGAGTATTAAACGTGTTCTCATAAATAGCTTCAAATCTAATACTGTTTGCGCAGAAACGAATAAAGTAGAGCACTCCACGGGAGACAATTAACGTTAATTAGAAAATACTTAGATAATTGAAACGAAGTGGAAATTGGGGAAAGAGGTTAATATTTAAAATTGCTAATGGGAAGTTACGACAGTAATTAAGTTCCTCCACTTTTCTTGCAATAGTCACGTATTAACACTTTAAGCGCCGGATCCTTCTTCAAGGTGTAATATGTGGCCTAGCGATTACATTTTTTACATGTTTGTACAGAGAAAAATATTACATCTCTTGAACAGCAAGTGGTTGAATATTTATGTCGTTAAAAATCGTCACTGTGCCTGTAACAAGTACTGTGTAAAATTTTTGAATAGAAATTTTCTGTTTTGCAAGAGTTATTTTATTTGATTTTGTAAAATTGCATGTTTCTACAAAATTCGTAAACATTGCGGCGCTTTAAGTGTTAAGAAAGAGGAAATATTCGGTCTGAATATCTTCAAAATTTATAGAGTACTATTTACAATGAAATAACTGAGATGAAAATGGTAGAAAGTTAATTTCAATTCTATTCTCGTTAAGTGATAATATTTCATCTATCACTTATAGACACTAAAAATTTTTTAAAAACTTTAAAACAATACTACACTATATCTCACCCTCATACATAGTACATTTACATTCATATCCACTAATCACCAAATAATAAAAATCAAAACTATTAAAATTAATTTAAAAAATTGTATCAGACCTTGAAACCTCTTAAAAGAAAAACAATGATAACGACACTTCTATTGAAATCCCAAAAGTACGAAACCTTGAAAATTAACCCTCCAAAAATTCCAACCATCTATCCACCCCCATTTTTCCAAGAGACACATAACAAAAATCTATTCGAAATTAGTCCTCTACTATTACACAAGAAGAACACACATCACACGAACCCTTTCCTGTTCGCCTTTCCAAGCATCTCTGGTAATCTGAAGTTATCTTAGCTCTGATATCACGTTTCGATCTCCAGAGACAAGAGGAGCGGTTGAGGAACGTGGCAGACACGATGATCGAGAAAATCTCGACGCGTCACCTTTGTCCCGGTGTTGCGTAATTTCGCCGGGAAGTTGGCGGAAGGAAGGAAGGGAGGAACTCGCGGCGAAGTGCGGAACGAGATCCGCCGCGTTGAGCCGCGCGATGAATACAGAGAGAGAGCCGTAGGGTCTAACACTGCCGCGTGGAAACTTGCTGTGTCGCAGCCTGTCTCTTCCCCTTTCTTGTTAACAAATGCGAAAGTTCGTGGCCCGCTAGCACGCGTTATTAACGACACTACAGTAGCTTCTTCTTCTTCTTCTTCTTCTTCTTCTTCAGTCTGATCTTTCCGCGAATCGAAAGATAAAAGGGGCTCTGAGTTTCGTGTTTGAATGAAAATACGATTCGCGAATGTTCCAAGGAGAGGAAAACGTGAGATTGCTACTTACAATTTCCTGGTAATTTTCGTTGTTCTGATGGTTAATTTATGCGAGTTCGCGAAGACTCCGACGGGTCTCAGAGTCTAATGCCCTGTCGTTAGGTTAGCTTTGTTGGCTTTCAGTGGTACGGTTTTATGAGAGGCTGGGATCACTTTTGTTGGTTTAATTGTGACGCTGAAGAAGTTGCTGGGTCCGTTGCTTTTACAACTTGTTGGAAATGTTACCTTGTGGGAATTTACGAAATTTATCGTAGTTTCTGGAATACGAGGAGAGAGGTAGCAGAAGAAAATGTGCTAAATAAATGGTATTAGTAATTACTTTTTTTACGTTCAAAATTGCTGCAAGGAGATCAATTTTGTTTTACAGTTCCAAACGAAAATATTTCTCAAGAACGATAGCAATGCCAATTTCAGTCACCTACTCCTTCATTTTCTATAGAGTTATAGGAAGAGAAACTTTAGTTAAATATTCCTTAACAAGAATTACAGCCACTTAAACCTCGGACGCCGAATGGGTTGAATTAAAATTACACTGATGTGATTAAAATAACAAACTTACTGATAACATAAAAAGAGGAGAATTGTGACTCTATTTCTAAGAGTTCAAAGGTAAAAACAAGAGAAGCATGATGGAATTTTTCTATACTACTAGTAAAACAAAATTAACGAAAAATGGAAACAAGTGGCGGGAAGTATACGTAGTCATTTAGAACTCTCGTATTGCTAATCTAACTTTCGATTGAAATTTCGCGAGCCCGTCAAGGCAATCTCAAAAGGTGCACGGTTCTTCGTGCTAATTTCGAGATACAACTCGAGCCACAGACAGGAGGAGAAGTATTAAAGAAGTTACAACAGGTCCTAGAGAGAGAGTTCATATTCGGGGAATTGTCGCGGTGCGGCTTTCGTAATCCGTGCGCGGCAAAATTGGCTAATTATTGCGATTTAATATCGCCAGCTTCCCGTAAACTCGTTAGGCTTCCTAATTGAGATTACAGCGGGAGATCCACGGGAGGAAGAAGATTGCGGGATACACCACATGCGCCCGGATACTTCGGAAGACTTATCGCTTACAAAACTTCGTAATAACCTCTCCGAAAGCTTGCGTAATGCTTTAAAGCGAAACGATACTTTAACGATCGCCGAGGTATCCGGGCTTCGCCCCGGCAAACTGTTCACCGGAACAACCGCCTCGCTTTACCCCGGGCGGAAAGAAGTTTTAAATTAAAAGAAGAATCCGTCAGGTGGATACGTCTATAAATAATTGGTCCATTTCCATTCATTGGTTTTTTCCCCTTTTCCTTCTTTTCCTTTTTTGTATCACGCACAATCGAAACTTTCATCCCTTTTATTAATTGACGAAGTAGATTCTCAAGAAATTCACATTACAGCGTGGAACAAGTGGATTGCGAAAGTTGCGAGAGTGCTCGAGAAACTATGGAAGACTCGAATCCTTGTTTTCCATTAGATACCTTCCTCTTTTTATAAATACGAGCTTAAGAGGTAAAGTGTCATTCGCGAGCAGCTCGGTTTTACGACAAGCTTGTCGGAGACGAAAAGTGACGAGTATCAACTGGGACGAGATGAGAGGAAGGTAAACATCATCGTCTCACAATGAAATATTCCTGGAAATCAATGAGCAACATCTCCCGTCCCGTTGCACCGAGTGACCTCGGCGATTACAAGCTCGTCAGCGACTGAAAACGAGATCCGAGATCTACGGAGATTGGAGAAACTAACAAGACAAGAGCTTAGAATGCAAACACTATCTCATAACTAAAGTATTCCGAGAAATCAACGACCAACATCTTTTCTCTTCGTTAACTGGAAAGAAACCAGAAATGAGAGTTAGCAGTGACTCGTGTGAAGACTAACAACAATACGTTCTGGTAAAAACTTTGAAATTTGGGATGAGCTAAGTTTAACGTAATAATAAACCTAAGACCGTGACTTGTTTAACCTAATTTTACAGAGGATTGATAATTTTCAAAATTGAATATCAGTGAAGTTAATTCCATTTAAGTTTCGAAGTTCTTTCCATCTCTTTACTAAATATTCCATAAATGAGAAATTACTCCCTTGACAAAATTTTTAATAGAAATGTAACGATAAAACTTAAAACAGAGGAATTCACCGACAATCAAAATTACATAATAATTTATTACGTACACTATCTTCTTTAGCCCTATTCCTATCAGTCTAAATAAAATAATGCATTTGAAAATTTGCCTAAGTCTCTCGCAGGCTAAACAGTGGAAGGGTTAATAGACAATGGAGTATCCCACAAACAAATAATCAATATTCCATTTCAAAAATTAGTCTAAAAATTATTCCATAATTATTATACAATAATTTATTATACACACTATTTTCTGTAGCTCTCTTCTTATCTACCTTGGGGCTAAATAAAACAATGTACTTGACACTTTGCCCAACTCTCAAGCTAAACGGTGAAAGTGTTTAAAGGCAATGGAACACTTAACCCTTTCGTCACGGCCGATTATCGGCAAAATTTATCATTTTTAAATTTCTATTATTAAATTAAAGCGAGAGTACTCGAGGAATTGAATTTTAAGCAAAATTTAAGGATCGAATTAAGGCGAAAGTGTAGCAAAAGTCTATTATAGACGCCGATAGCAGTGAAAGGGTTAAAGTATCAGAAAGCAATGAAAACCTAAAGCTAACCTATTCTAACTGAAAAGTAACTAAAGAATTCTCGCAACACGAGAAACAAGAAGATCATCCGCTGGCTGAGAACTCCGTTCCCGGAAATCGGTGAAGAACACGCAGTCCTGATCCGCGCTGCGCGACCTTCGTAGTCGCGAGGCGCGTTAAACGGCGAAAACAAAAGGCACCGTGTGGCAGAACGGGTGAAACGTTTGTAAGGAGGTGAAAGAGAAAGAGAGACGGGTCGTGGAAGTGGGTCCGTTTCTGCGTAGGCGTTGCACACATCCAACGACCCGGAACCTCGGCAAATCTCTCTCTCGTATCTGGTTCCTGGCCCGTTCCTCAGCAACGTCTCCTCTCATAGGAGCTCGCACGCGGAGCCCAGGCCTGCATTTACGTACCTACTTATCTCGTTAGGGCCGCGTCTCCACCCTCCCACGCCTCCCTGGCGATTCTCGACCTCGTAATCTGCCCGGAGATTCCCCGTGTCCAGTGAAAAAAAGTCCACGGAACTGTGGAGAGAGAGAGGAGGCGGCGCGCTAGCACCACTCTTCGAGGCGTCGAAATCCACGAGTGGGCGTGATTCGATTCAGAATAGTGTTTCCAGAATAGTGTTTTCCAGAGTAACGGGGGAGGAAAAGAACGATGATGGTTATGAATATGGTCGTCGTTCGTTCGAGGTTTATAGCTGTTGTAGATTGATTTCTAAGGTGGTGTTACCATAAAGGTGTGCGTTTGTACGTGAGTTAGACACTTGTCGGGTGTTGATTGAGTGAAAATTGTTTAGCCGTGAGATAGTGGAGGGATTTGCGGTTGAGCTGGTTCAGTTTCTAGCAGAAACTGGTTAACGATGATCGAGGTAATGAGTTTCATAGAGGTAATTGATCGAGATAGGCTTACTTGTGTATTTAAAAGGTACAATTTGCAGTTGATATTAGCGTGTAGATCGAACGATTATTTCTTGCTTAATACCTTGGTCTCGGTTCTTTTTCGATATGCAAGTCGTGTATTTTGCATGTGTCATTAAATAGTTAGCAAGTGGATGGAATTGGAAAAATTGAGTAAAAGGATGTTGGTACACTTGTGTAGAGATATGATTCAAGTGGTAGGTTAAGTGCTTGGTTTTTGGTGGTAATATGGTTTTATTTCTAGGTTGAACATCCCTCGTCTTTGACATTCGCTCTTACAACTTCCTCCTTCCCTTCTTTTTTATTATTAATTTTGCCTTACTATCTACTGTAATGCATTTTAGATTAACATTTATTAATCGCACAAGCGATTGTAGAGAAAAATTCTCAAAAAATCTCTAATGTAGAGGACGAATCCTGCGTTAGTAGTAAAAACAGAATAGAAATGATCATAAATGTAAGTACTGGTAATATCAGTTGGAAATAAAGTAGGAGTGCAGTCGGGTTGCCATTTAAAAGAATAGGATCAATCTTTAGACTAACGAGCAGGATCTCGTACAACTTCCTCCTTCTTGTCTTTCATATTCACTTACACGCGGTCATGCTCTATCACAGATTCGTACACGCATTCACACTCTCGCCACGCACCTATTTTTTGTCACGACATCGTTCTTATCACGCGTGCATTTTCATTCAGAGAAACTGTCACTCGACTCAAACATTCTCATTTCATATCCCACACTTGTTACATGCTGCTCGAGTGAGATGTAAACGAATTTTTCCGAATGTTTCAAGATGGTTGAACCTGATGATTTATTCAGACGGAAACGGAGTTCTTGTATATACCGTACGAAATGAACAAATTTCAAAACCGATCTCCGCGTCCTGTCACAAGCGTGTTTACTTCTGTTTCTCCTATACATTCTCTCGCGTTGCGCAAACACAATCAGGCGGTGGAATTTCGTCGGAAGCGCGCCGGGGAAATATTCAAAAAGGAAAGCGCATTCGAAAATATTTGCCGCGTTTCATGGAACGCGGAAGCGCGATTTATCGCCGCTCGGCCTCCCGCGATTTATTTAAATGGCCGAGTGTAATAGAATCGCGTAATCTTCCGATTTATTATACTAGGCTCGCTTTAAGCGTCGCCTTTTATTCGATATCCCGTGATCGTTCAATTATTTAATACGACGCCCCCGTTTTGTTTGTTGCGTCGAGAACACCTTCGAGCCCGCCTCTCTCTCTCTCTCTCTATGCCACTCTCTTTCCCCCTTTTCCCGCCTCTTTCTCCCGTTCGCGAAATTCAAAATCCATGTTCGTGGCAATAAATTCCGCTAGTCGGGAATTCGCGTCTCCCCTGCGGCCGTTCCCCTTTTCGCGCGGGAACAGAAAGGGAGAGAAACAGAGACAGAGGTAATAGGAGTGCCATTGTATCGGAGCGAGATGTAAAATATCTCGTCTCTCTCTTTCCTGTTGGTTCCACGGCAAAATCGCTTAACCGAAGATGTTCTGCTTAGAAGGGTGGCTTTTCCTTTACATAATGTATCTTTTTTGTTCAGCAGAAATGGAGCAGCTCTCTTTCGTAAATTCAACATCCTCGAAGTGCAACTCGAACTGTTATTATTATTTGATGGAATTGAGTACCTCAGAGGAGAGGTTCGAAATTTGATTGAATGGATTCGAATCCTTTAAACTATTTCGTAAAATAAATCTGCAAATATTCTGAGAATAAACTTTCTGATTGAATGGGTTCGAAATTTTGATGAGTACCTTACCATGAATTTTGTGGTTTTCCAAATCATTATTTCTTTGCAATCTTTTTTGGAGCATTATTTTTCGTGAGTAGCATTCGAAACCTGAGAAAAGAGTTTTGAGTATTGGAATTGACTAGGAATGTTACGAAAATCCGAATATTCGGTGTATTCGAATATTCGAATACGAGTAGAATTCGGATTTCAACTTCGAATAGTTCAGCTATTCGAATAATTCGGATAATTCGACTATTCGAAGTATCTGAATAACAGTAGAATTCGAGTTTCAACTTCGAATAGTTGAACAATTCGGAATTCAACTTCGACTAGTTGAATCATTCGAATAATTCAAGTAATTCAAGTGTCCAAATTGTTCGAATTTCGGATTGTGCTGAATACTTCAGGAATTGGCATTTGAAATTACCCAAACGATTCGAATAGTTCGACTATTCGAACTTCTATAACCCTAAAATTGGCTCAGATTCGTGATCTACAAGTGTAAAATCTGCCTAGACAGTACACTTATAATTCAACGTACATTCAATTATCATCTACACGTTCGAAAGAGAGAGAGACAGAGAGAGAGAGAGAAAGAGAAATTACCGAACCATGACCGGATTCCATCCGTGACAGCATTCTAATTCAACCGCTACGCCGTGAAACGACGTTTCGTTGTGACGTTGCGTCACTTCTTCGCGCACTTCCGGCCGCGACAATGAGAACATAAAGTACAAATAAGAACGGTCGCACGTTCCCATGGCGCCACTGTCATATAACACTGGTGCATTCCCCGGAATCTTTCCTTCAAAACGTGCCTCGTTCCCCTCAACTGACATCGTTCTCACACCGAAACGATCCTGATAATTTACCAAATTCCAGCCGAGCAACGATAACGACGGTGACAATTACGTTAAGCACGGGAAGTGATGCCCACGCGCGCGAGCACCCTCGAAACGAGGATCCAATTTAAAAGAGTGTGCAATAAAAATGAATATATATGTATATATCGGGTGGGTTACAGAGACGATCACGGGTAAATTGATTCTCAGCGCTGTAAAGTTCTAAGGTCAAAAGCCATTCGGGAATCGTATTAACGATGCCTGGGCCGCTGTGTCGAAGTAGCGACGAATCGCGCAATTAGTCCATTACATCAATTACGCTCCTTATTAGAGGAGGCGAGGCTTCTGGCCGCGACTGGCCACTTCGCTACTGGCCTTCAAAGGGCAATTTCTACCATCGCCGTTCAAATGATCATTTTCTCTGCCTGCATGGAATGTTGCGCCGCGTCATTATGTCGTTATTAAAATTAGAACCGGCCTGCCTGCGTTCAGAAGTAGAGATTGTGGGAGCGGAATCGCTGTAATTTTCTATTTCCTGCTTTCCAAGTAGGGAGTTCGCGATTAAATGGACGAGAGGAAGGGGGATTTCGAGTATATCATCTGGCGATTAAAATCGTATTATCGAAATTGAGTTCGCTGCTGTGTCTGATGTGTTCTGTTGCGCGATTGTGTGAGTATTTACAGCAGGAGTGGATGTTGTTTCCGTGTTCAATAACGTATTCACTATTTCACAGGTAATGTTGACTGTCACGTGTGTTATTGAGAATGTGATTTATTTGTGCGTAAAAATTTACCGATCAGCACTCTGAAATAGATACTCGGTAACTTTTTAAAATAGTCGACATTTCTGTTGGTCACAGTAGTCACAAAAATGTCACACAATCTCAACGCCAAAATTACTTCAATCTGGACGCATGACATTAATTCGTAAAGCAGAATGCCGCAAGAGCCGAATATTTACTAATCACATAGAATTTACCAATAGTTGCTCTCCAAATACTTCATTCTAATCAACAAACTTCACAGGAATTTCTTAAAAATCTGATCCAAAGGAAGAGTCGTTCAAAGAAACCATCTTCACTTCACCCATTTCAAACGGTAACTTCTCATCTCTTCTACCAACAGCAAAAAATACGATCTTCAAGCCATGTCAACCTAAATTCCAAACAAAGCATCTATTTAGCATAAACGCGCTAACAAAATCGTTTAAACGAAACGTGAAAATACCGAGAAAAACACGTTCACGTAAAAATGAAATTCAGAGAATAATTAAAAATTAAACGAGCGTGGAACCACGTGGGAGAAAATAGCGAGCGGAACCGCAAAGAATATTAAGAACGGCGCGTTTAAACGAGCGCATTGTCGCGGCCATTCCTTTTTCGAGCGCGACGAATGGGACGTCGCGGCGTCGCGCCGCGCCGCGCCGCAGCGGCTGGACGCGCACAGCTCCGCCAACGGCTGACCGCGGTGAGATTTTTATGCGCGTCAAAGCGTCGACGCGCGGTCGTGAGTTATCGCACCACCGCCGAAATTAATTTCGACGTCGAGGGAGAGAAGGACGTTTCCACGTGCGAGAGAGCGCGCGCGCAGCGAGATCTTCCGGTCCGCGAGAACCCTCCTCGCTCGATTTTTCCGCTCTGCAGACGCGCGAAACCGCGAGCTTTAACGGGCTCGCCCGGTGAAATTGCGCGATGAATCTCGCGAAAAACCCAGCCCCATTCCACTTTCATCCCCCTTGTTCGGAGAAGGGTGGATTGTTTTTCGGGGTTCTTTGGGGCTTGTTGACTAGAAAAGGGAGAGTTCGGAGCGAGTTTTTCACGTGAGCTGCCGTAAATGGAGGTATTTTGGAGATACGTGTGTTTGAAAGCCTCTACTTTGGGATTCAATTTAAGTTTCTATAACGCCACCGTGACTTGGAGCATTTTATTTCTTGCTGTTTTTCCTGCTTTTTTTTTAGTGTAATTATTAATTTTCGCTTCTCTTACCAAAATGTAGTTTTTCTTCTCATTAACGAAGAACGATCGAGTTACAGAGAATTAAATTTGGCATGAGGTGTAATCATTCGAAAGGAAGTTGTTAAAAAATTATTAAGAAACATTAGGAAAATAAAAAGAACGAGTTGCATTCGAGAAGCCAAAAAATCGACACTCTTGTACACTATTATAATAATATCGTACTTTCTACGAGAGTATCTACCTATCGCTAATTTTCAAAATTTTATCAAGAAATATTTAGATCATTTCCATTGTGCATTAATTAAAAATTTTCATTTTAATTCCAATTAAAGAAACACCATTTTCATTTGACTTCTCATTTAACACGCTTCTGTATCCCTGTAACTCGTTTCTAAAATCCCTTCGACAATTGCGCAATACTAGACAACGCATCTAAGTGTCCTCGAATGTCACCAAAACACGAAACACTAAATCAGCGTGTAAAGACGTAGCAATCAGACTCCGGCGTCGTTGCTGCTGACGGTTCTTTTCATCAAAGATCTCGTCTACGGAGATTTCGCGTTCCTCATCCGGTCCACGATCGCTTCAACTATCAGGCAGCTGCAGAAATCTTGAACGGCTGTATCAGATTATCCCGGGCTTAATTATTTCGAGGGATTCCGCTAATCCGCGTCCCGTTTCACTCGGAATATCTGATAAGCGTGCCATTGGAGAGTCTGAAAGCATCCCCTCAAGAACCAGCGTTTCGCGGCGACTCGATTATTTTGCCACGGTGAGTTTTCCTTGTCGACGCTGGTTAGCTAAATGCCACGTCGTCCTCCAGGCTAACGGATTTGTTGGGAAACTTCCACATCCTGCGGAATGAAACTGCCAAGAGAAGTTACTCCTGTTTATGGAGTTAATAACGGGACACCGTATTCGTGCTGCAACTTGTCCGCGGCTCTTCTTGCTTTTTGCTGCAACTCGTGACGAGCTCAGAAACAGACCGAGGGAGTACGAGAGAAGGAAGATTTTAACTTGATGGAAGAAGAAGATTGTGTAACTCGCTTCTGTTACCAGAAGCTCTTAAGAAGATTTCAAGATAACCGGCAGATAAGATAATTGAAAGTGAATCGAGAGAAGGTTTGTACCCCTGTTTCGTTCGAGGTAAATCAAGATCTGGTTTGATCTTCGACTGGATTAGCCTTGACTGGACACAGTTTGAGCTAAACGTGAACTATACTAGATTAGGCTGGATTAGCTGCACGGTAAGCCTGAGGTGGAGAACTAGGTTAGGACTGTTCAGGTGTAATTTGAATTGAGGTAGGCCTCTGACGTCAACTCTGTGTACACTGACTTCTGTTGGGTCTGTATTTAGATTCAGGTAGGTGCAGGTTGATTTTAGGTAAATGTAACTCGAGCTTAGATGGTCACGATTAATCTACATCGGATAGTAACTAAAATTTAGAATAAGCGTCTATTAAACTTGATTAAGATTCATTCGAGTTTGTAATTAACGTAAATGAGTCTGAACTAGTTCTTGATAGCCCATGTTAATATTTTATTATACTTCTAACGAGCGTCTGAATTATCTCCACTGGCATTGTAAGTGAGAAAAAATTAGTAAGAGCAGTTTATATGCTTTCAAGATGTACATCTGGTGACGATAAAAACAAGTCCCTCCAAGGCCATCAAGACGAGTTCAACGACCTATGACGTTACCACCTCAAAGTGACCTTAAACGGTAAAAAAAAAGTGTCGATGACCTCAGAATGACCTTCGTTCAAGGCGACATTTTTTGTTATCAGTAGCTTCACGTCCTCAAACCATTATCGACTATAATTAGTAGACTGGGGATTTTTATGCAAAATCATATTTTTATGAATATAATTTGAAAAATGGAAGCTACAAAATATTACATTAAGTACTATATTTTCGGCTTTGTTTATATATTTCGCTTATCATGTGCATTCTGTGTACTTTTCTGCCTTCAAATTTTCCATAAATGCATAAAAATCCGCAGTCTAACAATTAGTCAATTTTTCTTACTTTCAATGTTCATTACAAGGGGAGCACCTTGTATTTAAAAACCAAAGGTTGTATTTGACTCAGATCTGCCTCACTATCGTACTAAAGATTCGTATCATCTGTCTTTATGCAAAATTCCTGTTCAACTCGAAGCGACTCAAATTCAACATCTCACTTACACAGCAACCACATCCAAATTCCCTCACCTTCCACTTACCTTGGTAATACCGTCGAACTTCCACCTACAACTAATTCCGCTCCCTAATTACCAAGTGCATTAAAACACCTTGCAAGAAATGACGAACGAACGCGATAGGGCTGGAAACAAAGGAAGATCGTGGCGCAATGGCGTTTAATGAAACGACGGGACAACAGGAAGAGGTTTGCATGTGGAGAGGGAGGGCAGCAGGGTTGCAGTTGCACTTGTGCCCGGGTACGCTTCGGGGTGTCAGGCGGGTCGTGTCGCGCGGAGAAAACGAGACGCGGCTTTGCCATTAGCCGACACCCGTCGTGCAACGCGACTCTCTCATTCTCTCGCTCTCTCTTCTCCATCGCCGTCTCTCCTCTCTCCGGCGGCCGTTGCACGCTAATTGGCAAACATCGGCCTGGCTCGCTTATCGCGATCGGCCGGCGATTTTTGCAAATTACGACGCTCGTCCGACGCCGCGCGAACCAGCCGAGCCGAGATCCCCGATACCGTGTCCGCTGATATCGAAACGATCCGCTGTCCTCTCTCCAATGCACGCGACACGCCTCCGTTCTTTTTTTACTTCCTCCTCGATCTTCCTCGCCTCCACCTCCACCTCTACTTGTTCTTATTTTTCTTATTACCCGTTGTCGTCCCCGTACTTTGCACTTACGTGTTCTTTAGCGGAAGTTATTCGGTTCGAATGAGAATAGGGACGGTAACTTTTGTGGAAGGTGAACTGAGGAAGATTTTTCTTTTTTCTTTTTTGGAGCTCTGAGAATTTTTCTTGTAACGTGAGCTCTGTTTGAATTTGCGCGAAAATCGACGAGCGGAGTTATTCAAATATTCGCTCTGCGTAAAAATTGATTAATCAGAGTGTTCAAATATTCAATTATTCTTTTGTGAGGAAGGTAAAGGGAGGATGGTTTTTTACACTCTGAGAATTTCTCTTGATAATGTCAGTAAGTAACGATTTTAAAATATTTGCTTATTGAAGCTTTTGGAAATTGAGAGTGATGCTCTGTTTGAATGAAGCTGCGTAAAAATTGATTAATCGAAGTGTTCAAATATTCACTCGCTTTTCATTTTCACTCTGACAATTTTCCATGCAATGTTAAGTTAGGTTAATTTTTTGTGTTACTACGTTTGCAAATTGAAGTGTTGCATCCCCAGAGAAAAAAATGGTAAATACGTAACACTTTTACTTTATTCGCATATTTCAGCCATAAAACATGAGTTTTGTTATTTTTTTATTGCATTTCTGTAAAAGATTATAAATGCTGAAAATTTTCATTTCACTCGCGTATTCCGTCCGCTGAACCCACGACGATAAATAAAACATGGTTTTTCGCGATATAGATTGCGCACGTCGCCGTATTTGTGCCGGTTCGAGAGTGGAAAGGGTTAAAATACTTGGCAAGGGGGATTTCTGCGTGACAAAGAACGGAATCGAGAGGAGTTTGACGTTCGAGTGATCCAGTTTAGCAGAATACGAGACAGAAGGGGGTGGAACGATTGCGAGGGTTTTGGATTTCTTCGTATTTGTTTCTAGAGCTTTTGTAAGGGAATCTTTGTGTAAAAGCACAACTTCCTTGACCCGCTTTCATCTCCTCGTTTGATTTTTTTTCTTCCCCTTTGTCAAGTGGATGTTGCCTGACTCGAAAGTAGGAACGACTACTTTCCTCTGTTTTCTTTTTTTTTTTAGAAAGGTACTCGCGAGATAAAGATCGCGATCGAGAAATACTTAAGAGGAGAACCTGACATCCAAATGTTCCACTTTGATGTCGAATTGCACAGGTTTCACGTTTCGCACGTCCGCGAAAGCTTTGTAAGGGAATCTTTTCATAAAAATGTGAACATTGTTATGCAACTTGTTTAGTGTAATGCGTCCCAGTGCACGTTCGTATCAGATTTCCCTATTACGTCGTCAGACGAGAGTTTTGTTTTTATGAATTACGTTTGTGTAACAAAATATGAGGTAGAATGCCGGATCTCGGGTTCTATTAAAACACGAATGGAATGTTCAATCTCGTGAAGTGATAGTAGCAATACGATTGTCGTGAAATAACTACAATAAAAGTGACGAAAGAGACGATTTTTATACATTACCTACGTAAAAAATCGTAACTATAAATCATACTTTAATTACTTCACGTTAAAAAAAATTGACATGTAGCGCAAAATTTCGAATGAATAATCTTATAATAATTATATCAATTAACTGCATTCTAATGTTATAAAGTTAACTTGGTTCTAATATTGGATGATTGCAGAAGTTCGTGCCCGATTTTCAGAGGTGGCGAAAACCTTATCGGCACAGATGTTTCTTTCAGCGCAACGTTACATTCCTCTCGAAAGATACACCGCTTGTGTTTCATTTCCAACTAATTATTCATGTCATTCCATTTCAGTTTCAAACGAAATCTGCTTTTGCACACACCGATTGTGTTTTACTTTCAGATCGGGCACGAGCTCTTGCAATCATCCAATATTTCCTAATTTTTCAGCACAAAGACACTTGGCAAATATTCGTTCTAATTTATTTGAACATTACCTCGAAATTTTATAACACAAAGACACAACCCAGAAACAGTTTAATACGCAATTGTACGTATTCCTGTTAAAAGAATACAGACCGCAGCAGCGCGTGCTGTGCCGCGAAAAAGTATTTGATCCGCTGCGCTCAGAATATTCGCAGGGAACTGAATAAAAAGAAAAATAAACGCGGTAAAATAATTCTTTGGAAAAAAAAATGGTAATGTCTATATTGTGGAAAATACATTTCCCCAGGTTGCAGCAGAAATGTATCCCGAAAATAGCGCGCTCGAGGGGGAGTAAAATTCAACGATGCACCGAGACGAGTCGCGGAGGCCGCGTATTTCGAGGGTGCGCCTCGTAATTTTCCGTGCATCGATTTCGAGGCGGGACGCGGCGAATTATGCACGCGACGCTGACTCCAAAAGCGAAAAA
Organism: Habropoda laboriosa; assembly: GCF_001263275.1. Taxonomy (NCBI): domain Eukaryota; kingdom Metazoa; phylum Arthropoda; class Insecta; order Hymenoptera; family Apidae; genus Habropoda; species Habropoda laboriosa. Next base: position 9,220,139 of record NW_017100261.1, read on the forward strand.
TCGCTGGAAACGCGTAAACCGCGAGCACCGTGCAATTCTCTCTCTCTCTGCTCTTTTTTTTCCCCTTTCTTTGTTGGCCTGTTTGGCCCGGGTTCAGGGGCTGCTCGCAAAAATTATCGTTGTTATCGGATCGCTGCACACGATAACGGTCCGTCCCCGGGCCGGAAATCGGTTTTTGCGCGACCAATTAGATGCGCGACCGCGATAAGTCGCGATGGAAACACGCGAGGTAATTAGATTTTCGCGAAACGCTGATCCACCTGGTGTCCACCGTTCGCGCAATAATTATTAGATATTGACGCGTTCGCGCTGCCATCGCGAGCAGTTTTTTTTTTTTTTATAACAAAACAGCGACGCGTAATTCGATCCTTGGAACGTGACGTGCACGCTTCGTACCGATACCCGCCGGGAAAATTGAATAGAATGATCGCATTAGCAGGTGTAATGATCGTTCGTTTCACGGTGAAAATACGATCAAGCGTCTCTGTAGATACTCTTTCACAGGGAAATATCGGAATTACGCAAAGCATATTTCATATCGATTCTTCGTAATTTTCACCGTAAATTAAGTGTGTTTGTGTAGCTTCTTTAATAAATTGCTAATAAAAAGCACACTACGATATTCAAAATTTATTTCAATTCGTTTTGATAGGTAATACTTTTAAGGTATTAGAGAATCTGTTTGGGAGCGTAAATTCTTTCATTTCTTTAAATTCTTGCTGACTCGGTGAAAAATTACAGTTCGCAAGAAGCGTGGTCCACGAAATGACCAAATTATTCTCAATTTCGCAAACGACGGTGCCAAAAAAGAAGGGAGCGAAATAAGACAAGAGAAATCGGGGACAAAAACGAAACCCTCCCTTCCACTAACCCAACCATTTTTCTCACTTACTCCGAACAAAAGAATGAAAAAAAAAAAAAATCCACCGTAAAGAACTCATTTCAGCAAGAAACACTTAAAACAAACGTTAACACTCACTCTCTGACTCGAAAAAAATCTGACTCCGGGAATCGGTCAAAGGGCGCAGAATACTTGGAGTGAAGGAGCAGCAACTTACCTGAAACACACAGAGAAAAGAAACAATGTAGATTAGTATAGTGGACACGGTGGAAATTCATGGAACGTCGGAAACGAGGGAAATTAAAGGGACACAGAGTTGTGGTAAAAGGGGTAGCATTCACGTCGGGCATTATACGTGTATATTATAAATGTGACTGGCGACGAAACCGCGTGTCGTTCCACGCGAGCTGAGAAAGAGAGAGAAGGAGAGAGAGAGAGAGAGAGGAGAATCTTTAATAAAAAACGCATTACACGCGTCAGGTGATTTTATCCCGAGTTTCGTTTCGCCTTCGGTGTACGTAAGCCAGCTTGTACACAAGAGAACACGAGAGGAAGCAGGCCGGGGTTGGATATTGCGATTCCCGCGATACATAGAGGGTGTCCCCTTCAATTTCGCGTGTCTCCAGGACTAACAGATATCGTCCTGTAAATAGAGAGAACATCGTCGCGGGCGATATTTACTTGGCGTGAGCGTGCCATCTTTGCGCGGAATTGCCGAGCGTTTCTCTTGTACTCTCGCCTCGGTTGCCCGTTTCATTTCTCTTTCGACTGCATGCCGGGGTAACACCGCTGGTTGCCGTGCAATTGAAGAACGAGCCGTGAATAGCCGTGTCGTCGAAGGTCTACGTTTTATTGTCGCTGAAATTACACCGAAGTCACGAGGTGATGCGAGATAGTGGCGGAAGGATCCTCACTGGGTCACGAAACTTTGGTACTTTCGGGCCTTTGAATTTAGTCTCACCGCTTGATGCTCCGATATTGCGTGGAAAAATTTGTTTGGGTGAATGGAGGAATGAGGAATGAAGTATAAACGTCTGCAAACTCTTTCGTGGAGATGTTAATAATTGTGAACAATTTGAATGCATCACAAGGACAAGGTTTAATTGGAAATAGAATTTCGTTTCATTTAATATAATTTAAGGTAGCATCAACATATTTGTCATTAGCGACTACAGTTTGCAGTTATATTTCACGATAAAAGTTTATTCTACGAATAAGTGGAACTACTTTCTTGAGATTTTCTTCCGTTTCAAATATTTCTTTAATATTGTTAGTCTTCTGTGCTCTTGCACTCTAATAGAATACGTTTCGTGGTTAAATTTTGTTAGTAGGTTTTACAGTATGGCGAATAAATTCTTTTAATATGAAATATACACCTCAAAGATTAAGTATGGTACCACACTTTGAGAAGATTGTATGGGAAAATATATTTAAATTAAATTAAGATTCCTCGTTTCAGAGATGACAGATTTTCTCGAGATTCTATTTTTAAGGAACTCTTTTCACAATCTCTGAAAACATTCTACAGAGCCCTATACACCTAGTACAGTACTTCGAACTATTCAAATTGAATAGAATTTTTTTCAAATAAAATTCACTATATTTCAAGAAAATCCGAATTTGCAATGACGTTTACTGCAAACTTGCCACATTCAATCTACGTAACTAAATCATCCTCCATTGTTGAGAATAGCTGAAAATTACCGAAGAAATTCCCTCGAGGGGAATAAGATCGAAAATTTCGCTGAAAACTTGACTAACATCGAAGTTACAAACACGGATGATCTTGCGCCGAGTCAGCTTTCAATCTGGCTCCTTCTGAGTCGCGCTCGCGTGGTCGTCGAATAAAATACGCGGAAGGTGAGCACAGCTCGATGCTCTTTCAGCGACTTCGCGAAGAGTTTGGCGACGTATCGAGTGGCTGGGAAAAGTAGCGGTGGCGCTTCGTGTGTAACAGTTTCACCCAGGACGAAAAGTTTCGCGAAGTCCCTGGTTCATCATATCGAAGTTCTCTAGGTACGTGCAAGAAATACGTTTCGCGTTTTCCTTCCCTCTCCCACCTCCTCCTTTCCTTCTACTTTTCCACCTTCCTCGCCGGTTGCCTGTTGACGTCTCTATTAAGGGGCTGTTCGTTACGAAACCATGAAGCGGGAGAAATCGCGCGACATCAAAGCAAGAAGAAAACTTCCCGAAGCGGCTGATTCAAATCGAAATCCACGCTGGGTTAATTTGCGCTCTTGGTTATTGCGCCTGAAAGCTTCCCACCTTCTTCGAACGTTGCAACGGGAATTATTAAGGCGAGGTCGTGCGACGATTTAAAGGGAAAATAAACGTTCAACGACTGGGAAAAGCGTTTAGCTGGTTTTTCTTCATGTTTCTCTGATTTCTTTCGCATTCCTTGCGGTGAAGGATGTATGAAAGTTCTTTTTTTTTTTCAGGAAGGTCTTTGGGGAGTTTCAAGGGTCGGGGAATTTTTTAGGGCTGCGAAAGATTCGAGATTTCAGGATCTCTTGAAGTTTCATCGCGTATCAAGGTAGGATTTCGAAGATAACGATGAAATTAGCGGAGGTTTTCTGAGCTTTTTGAAAATTTCAAGAATTCAACTTCTTGAGGACAGTTCAAACATTTCTATCCTTTCGAAGGAAGTTCTTCTAAGAATTTTTTGAGATCTCTGAGTATTACAAGATTTTCAGGATTTTATTTGAACACCGAAACTGGAAGTCTTCAGGAATTCCACAATTTTAAGAAATTTTTAAAATCCTTCACAATAGTAAAACTGTCTGTTTTTAGAACTCCCAAAAAATCGTACAAGTTCGCCTGAAAATTCGTCAAACTCTCCAACCTCCTCCACACAATTCCAACTCTCTCGTTCGACAGAGTCCTTCGAGCATGTCCCACGAAAACACACTAAAATGCAGCCAACAGGCCATCAAATTCGCCAACCACAGTCGAAATCTCCACTGGAGAACCGTCGTTCCCTCATCTGTAACCTCGTTTCCCGTCGCTTCTTCCCCCCTCACGGTTATTCCAGCCACGGCTGGCCAAGAAGTCGACGTGGATACACGCAGCCATTCGGCCTACAAATTGAGCCGAACAAAGAAGCGGCTCGGGAGGTTGCGAATAACCAGCGGAGCGCAGACGACTCGGTAATATACGATATTCCTTGACACCAGCCCGGGGATATTAAATAAAGAATCCCCTAGCAGTCTCGCGGGAAGCCCCGGGGCAGCGTTTCGCCCATTACCGATCATCCCTCCGCGTATTCCTCCGGAGACGAGACGCGTATCTGCCGATATTATGGCCTTATTCATGCCAACTTACCGAATATCCTAACAATGTATTACGCGAGTCGATGCCATTCCGTGCTCCATCGTTTCCCTCGGCCGTCCCCCACCGACTGCCTCTACGAAACACGCTCTTTATCTCCTCCGGGGTGAGGTACCGCGATTTTAATTATGTTTGAAGAGACGACGGAGCTGGTGAAAAATTTAGATTTATGGGTGATGACGAGGGCTTCTCGCTTGGAATTTTCGGATTCAGGGCTGACTTTTCAGGGTCACGTGTTTGCGATATTTGGTTAGATGTGAAGCGTGATTTAAAGGGCGGGTTCCTCGACGTAGTACATAGGGGTTTGAGATTGGAACGACGAAGGGGATTTAATAACTTGTGGTTTGTGAAATTGGTTCTTCGGGGTTCGTTTAGGTTGATTCTTCGAGGAATTTTCGAGGAATGAAAATGTTGTACGAGGGACAATTAACTCTTTCAGGCCTGAGGTTCATGAGGACTGTCTTAGAAAGAACTACGTCTTCGTATGCAGAAATTACAGGCAGAGAAGAAAATCCTTTGTATATATTCCGTATGATAATAAATATAAAATGAAATGTGACAATTATTACACACGTGTATAAATGTATACAGTTTTTTAATTTATTATGTACGAAGAATAAATACTCTGTCGTTTATTTATATTCTCGAAAAGAATAATCTTTAGAAATATCAATTGTTACTAAAGAATCAGGTTCCTAAGTGACAAAAAAGAGAAAGACTTAAATTGAAGGAATTAAATTTCGAAATGACATCGTTCACGCTTTTGTCGGCTATTTTAACAATAACAAAATAGCACAATGTGATCCCGGCTGTTAGTGAACAGCAAAAGACATACCTAAACAAGTACCAACAATTTTCCTTCTTCCCTGTCTTTTTCAACGAAAACAAACCAACAATCACTACATTCGAACGAAACTCCGCAACAATAGGAATCTCCTCCATCCAACGAACGAATCCGACAATACACATCCACGTTCCAAATTGTCACTGGAATTAATAATCAAACGTCATCAGCCTGGCCTCTCCGCAGGGAGGCAGATTGTTGTGGAGGCCCTCTTAAGAAGACATCCGGTTGTTTTCTTTCAATTACCGCCGGCAGGCTAATAGACGCGCAGAATCTCAGCTTGCTTTCACTCTAAACAGCCCGGCCACGACGATTTCGCGCGCGTCTTATCGTTACTCTTCTTTCAACGGGGACCGGAACCGAACAATTCTACGCGCTCTCTGAGAAGACGAGACAACGACAACAGAACGAAGAAGACAGACGCTGGGACAATGCGCCAGGCTTCGCCGGGCGAAATTGCTCGAGATCTTGAATGCCAGCTCTTCTGAGTTAACGTCGAAAAGCTTCTGAGTGACTTGCTCCGGGTTTAATCACCGGCTGAAACTTCGCTAATGGCGGCTGCAAAGTGCTCGCGAACGAACCTGATGCCTCCGCCTGTCTCTTTGTCGCCGAAAACTTCCACGAGAACGCACAGCGGTGCACGCGTTCACCTTAAAAACTCGTTCGTCTTCGAGGATCACCCTGCGTGCTGCCGCTTGATAAACGGACACGCCGCCAGTGGATCCAGGCCACTTTTGCTGAAACGCTGGGATTTCTCGGACTTAACGTTTGTTCCAATTTCTTGTGTGTTAGATACGTCAGGATTGTTTGAATATGTTTGTTTCCGTGGCGGAACCAAGTTTCTTTAGCTGGCTAATTCTATCTTTTGAGAGATCGTGATCTTCTCATTCTTGGAAATGTTGTTGAAAAGAATGAGCAAAGGTGTGATAGGAATGTTGAGTTGAAGACAAGTGTCGGATGACTGCGTGGTTAGGAATTGTTTAACTTTCGATCATTGTGAGTCCGAGTATTTTCGAGGTTGTCTTAACCTTTGACTAGGAAGAACTTCGTTATTACAGCTTTGCTCATTCACGGTAAGTGCTCGAGGAAAATGGCCATTCCTAAAAGAATGAGCAAAGGTGTGATAGGAATGTTGAGTTGAAGACAAGGAATTGTTTGTGTGTTAGGAATTGTTTAACTTTCGATCATTGTGAGTCCGAGTATTTTCGAGGTTGTCTTAACCTTTGACTAAGAAGAACTTCGTTATTACAGCTTTGCTCATTCACGGTAAGTGCTCGAGGAAAATGGCCATTCCTATCCCTTACCCTTAACCCTTCGACAGTTTATTCCGTGTGAGACTCGGGCAAAGCGTCAAATATTTAACTGTTGAACTCAAGAGAGACTCTTAGGAAGAAAGTTCGAAAGGGACGAAATATTATTGTCATAACTATGACGCAGGATTATGTATTCCTTCTTTTAAAAGTGATCATACCCAACGTAATTATTCCAAAAAAATACGTGTGAAGTATACATTTCTTTTACTGCAATTCATAATTTTATTAGACATTCTTTCTAATAAAATTCGAACCTAAATTTTGACCTGTCTAAATGCAATTCTTACACCAGTAATTGTAGACCGAATATCTACCGCTCAAAAAACTCTCGTCCTAGAGTAACGCAATCGTGTGTCTTCCGTGGAACCCAATACAGATATTCAATAATATTTCTACCAGTAACGAATATATTTAACGATTAAGACTTAACAATAACGGCTACAACGTCTCTGCTCTATCTCTTTTACTGCAACACTTTAATTCTTCACTCTCAATAACTACTTCTCTCTCATTCACCCTCTTTCATTCTTTCTCCATTTCTCTAGTTCCTTCACTCTACGCGGATATTCTCAAAACGCATTTAGTCACGTCCACCCAAATCTTTGGGTGGTCACGCACGCTTCGTTCATCCGATATTCTCGCGCTCTAGTTCTGAACACTTTGCATTCACACCTCTTCATCTCGAGTATTCTTCGTTCACGCAACTATCGCTCTAGCGAGAAATCCTGTCACACGTCTATCTCTTTGGTCCACACACTTGCCTAATTATTAACATTACAATACGTCATTTCGACAATGTCGACGAGGAAATTTATGTGTACAGCGTTGATCTGTACCTTTTTTCTAAGAGGAATTTAATTACCATGCAAAGGCAGCTAACAATTATCTTCTCACCCTTGGAAGTTAGTTCGGAAGAGGGAAGAAAGTTATCGACGAGAATATTCGTGTTTAGCATCAATTTGTAGGTTTGTTTTTAAGAGGAATTTAATTACCACGTAAAACCAGCTAAACGAAAATCGGGGAGTTCGCTGGAAAATGGAGAAAGCTCTGGTGGGAAAAGTTCGAATCCCTGCGGAAGCCTAGAAGAAAGGAACTGGTCAATTACGTGCAATTTGTAAAATGGTACGTTTCTCGTGCCCGAGTAATCCTTCAGTTGTGTACAAATCTTAGAGAGTGAATCCTCATGAATCAGAAGCCCATAAATTTTTCAACGTACCCGATTAGACATAAAACCCTGGGAATTGCTGCACCTTCTGACCTGTCCGCTTGCTAAAACAATATGTCTCCCGGTTGCACCTGGGGTGAAAATTTATTATGAAACGTGGGAGACTGTTTGAAATACGTACGAACCGTATCAACAGTAGCCGCACGTCGTGACTTGTCCACCGTCTTGACAACACAACGTGCCTCGTAGAAATCTAGAATCTCCTAGGTTCGGAATCTACTCAACTCTTTGAGGTGTATGCTGCGTTGCATTAACATCGTCCGCACGTTTCGAGTCATCCACTTTGTTGGTGCAAACGATGTCTTATGAAAGTCTAGCCGGTAGGTTTTCGATATATATCAAGCGTGGAGAACCTATTGAAGCGTAAACTGCATTAATGACCACCGGTGTATATTTCCATCTGTCAACGTTGAAGCTGCGAAACGTTCTCGAAAATCCTTGGATCCGCGAAGTTTCTCGTTCACAAAGCTATACATATAGGCGAAACTATAGCCGTGGTACGTTTCGAACGATCCTCAGATCGGAGATGAAACGGTTACACGTCTCCCGATTGTAGAGAAACGTCTCCCCTTGGGTTTTAAATTGATCGTGTATACGATTCTATGAGCAGGAGTATGCATCTCGATCTGTCTACTTTTGTCGCAAAATGATATACGTTCCGTGAAACGGGCAGAATCTCCAGGGTTTAGAATTTGCCCTACGGAGAAATTCCACGTTAACAACCGGCTCACGTTTTGACCTGTCCACCTTGTTGGCAAAAAGGATAAAAGCATATGTCCGCCGGAAGTCGTCGAGTTCTGGATTTGATAAGTGTGGATTACCGCGCGATATGCCCGCTGTCACTTTGTCCTCTCCACTTTGTTCAAACAACGTCGTGTCCCGTAAAACTTTAGAACTTCTCTACGCTCGTCGGCTCAACTTGATAAGTGCGGATTTCTTCGCCTCTGCGATCTTCTTTTTTTTTTTTTGTTCGATGCCACTTGACCCGTTTACCTTGCTAGATAACTGACGTGACGTGAGTGAACTTTCGCAGGGCTTTACGGGAAAATAATGTGGATGAAAAAGAGGAAAAGGGAAAATTTATTGTTCCATAGGGTAATAAAGTGTCTCCGTGTATTTTAATATTTGTAATATTCGGTGATTTAATGAAGAAGTATAATTAACAGGGCTCATATTGCATGTCCATTTTAGAATATGCAAATGTGGCACTGATTGTTAAACTGAACTTTCGGAATGTACATAAATTTTCGATATGAAAATTGAATCGTGAAAATTGGAAAGGGAGTTCATTTCGTAGTTAATCGAACTCTGATACGTTAATATTATAAATTAATGAAAGAATTCGAGAGAGTAGAACAAATTCATAATTCAAAGACTAATGTGTCCATTTTAACCATCTCATTAATTTAATCCATAAGGAGGATCAGTCACATCGCGCAACTGTATGAACGCACTAGTTGAAGATACATTATCCTCTGTTGACCTACATGAACATTCAAACAGGCTGTATTGAAATTACACGCCTATTTGTATCGAAAAATTAGTACACAACAATTGCAATTTAAGAAACTTCGTTGTTAAAAAAGGGAAACAAAATAATTTTACCATCTGTTATGAACGTACAATAGAAAAAAAACGAGATAATTAATATTTTTAGAGGTTAGGTACAGTCGATGGAAGAAATATAGCGAGGTTATAAATTAACGAGGTCGTCATTTTACATTTTTAAATTAAGACTGAATCAAATTTAAGGCATATTTCATTCAGTCCTGACAAAGATTTCAGGCCCTTCTTTTCTCAGGGTGTTTGAACTTGTCGTGTAAACTTTGTCGTCTTTTTAGATGTTAGGTACAGTCGATTGAAGAAATATAGCGAGGTTATAAATTAACGAGGTCGTCATTTTACATTTTTAAATTAAGACTGAATCAAATTTAAGGCATATTTCATTCAGTCCTTAAAAAAATTTCAAGCCATTATTTTCTCAGGTCGTTTAGAAAATGATATTTTTCTCTTCGACCAACTGTACATCTCTACGAATGAAAAAATGCAGGAAAGGGAATTGCAGTCATCAACAGCTAATAAACCAGTCATCAATCGTCCGATTAATCGCACGTGTGATAATTCTAGCAGCGAGACACGGCGAAAAGTCGCGGCGGCTGCTTTTTGTGCCGTTTAACGACGCGTTTTGCATCCGGTCTGCGTGACTCGCGCACGTGCGGCATGCGACTCGCGATTTTACGACGCGACGCGCCGTAACCACGTGGACGTAGCTGGCCGATAATTGGCGGACACCGCCTTTCGCTAGCGCAAAATTGTATTAATAAATCGCGACCCGTAATGCGCCGGCTAATTTGCCCCGCTGGCTCGCGGTGACAAGCTTTAGCCTAGCCGGCTAATTAATATACACAACCCGGAAATTGTACCCCAAGGAATTGACTAGCTTCGATCGATATCTTCGTCCCTATGTTCTTCGGGAGAGTTAATCAGTGACTTCTCGAGTGCTTTTTCGTTGATAAATTTCAAAAGTAATTTTGGCCAGTTATTATCAAGGAAGAAGTTTGAATTTGTTTATTCCATTATGATATATGTTATACAGCGAGACTTTTTTATTCAGAAATTTCTAAATTACAAACGGGGAATTATTAGAGTTTGTCACTTCGAACGGATCATGTGTAGAAGTTAAAAGTGGCTTTGAAAACATTCTGTAAAAGGTGTTTCGTTCGAATTTTTCAATTATGCATGACAAATCGTACAAGTTAAGCGAAACCGTCAGGTTCTGATTAATTATTCTTCGCGTTCCGTCGAGAGATCTCTCTCGCAACAAGTGATCTTAACGTAGTTTTTTCCGCTCATACCTAAATTGCGTGATCAAGAGGTATTTATGTAACCGGTAATGGTGAAATGAAATTCATCGATCGCCTCGACTGGGCATTCCACCCCCGATTACCATCGTTAATCCTTAATTTTACCGGGAATTATGATTTGCAACTGAAATGAAAATTTCGCTGAAATTAAAATTAAGAATCGATATATCGATGATCCAACCGTCGAACTTCATTCCGACGGAAATTGATTTCGTTATTCTCGTTATGCAAATGTAATTTAGGCCAACGGGAAAACAACATTACTGCTCTATTCGGAAAATGAACGAACAGAACTCCCGGAATATGTTTTCAGTACTTCAGTAACAAGTGGTTTAATGATCTCTCGACAAGTTAAGCTCGACACTTCAATTAAATACGAATTGAATGTTGCAATTATCCAAGTATATTTCAGATAAATGGAAACATTTTGAAAACTCCACTCGTAATTTCTAATACCAGAACACGCGTTAATTCTGCAATTGAAACGGACAAATTCCTCGCACGTTCCATTTCCCTAATCTCCCTCGTAAACCCCTTTTTCAACCATAAGTTTCACCGTTCAAACCCATTGAACCCACACGAAGAACCCTCAAGGCATGCAACCAACAAAAAAGAAAGAAGAAAATCACGCGGAGCTGCAAACATTCCTCCCTCGCAATTTTCACGAAAATTAAAATCTCGTATCAAAACCGCGGCAACCTTTTCATCGCTCCCTCAGAAGACGCTGGAGAGCAAAGAGACTCGACGAATCGACGAAACGAAGAAATCGCGAGTGTGCCAGAGGATCGTGGCCGTGGGACTAATATTTCGAGAAAGAAGAGTTTTAATCTCCAGCAACCCCTCGCTGGTCTATATGCATTATAATTATGCTCGGGTGGCTTCGTTTTAGGGAACGCCTCGCGAACCCTTCGCCGCTCGAGGCAGCTCCGTATAATTGGTATTTATGCCCGTGGCTCGGTCGCGCGGCCGCTTGCCGTGATTTGTGGCTGAAACTCCGTTAATGAGACGCACGTGTCCGTTAATTAACCGAGACCTGCTGCGCCTTCGGACCATACGATCGGCCGGATTAGCCGGATACTTTTTCTCCATCCCGCCTCGAAGCCTCGTGAAGGAAGAACCGAAGGAGGAGCCGGCTTCGATCATGCGATTTTTTTCAATCACCGTCGTTTCTATGTTACACTCGTTAATCTTGTTCAGTGGGAGTTCTTAATGTGTTTTGGTGATGCGAGGAAATGGCTCGTGAGAATGTGGGTAAGCTTGGAAGGTTCCGATGGCAACATTAGGTTACACGGAGACGGAAAAGGGCGGTTTGTTAAGTCTGGGAATTCTTGTGGTGCTTTTTTCTTTTTGGATATTCATAATGTGTGAGTTTGGGAATTTTTGTGCTGTTTTTTTGTTTTTATATTTGTAGTGAAATTGGGTAATTTGAATTCTGGATGGTGTGAAATGCGTGGTGTTGATGTTAAAAGGTTTTGAAGATGAAAATCATTCAGATAGGGTTGAAAAAATATTTTAGAAGAAACTTTTGTTGATGATATTGGAAGGTCTGAATATTGTTTATGAAAGTTTCATATCTATACGAATGAAATTATTGAATTAAATGAGGGGAGAAGGTAATTCATTATACTTGCTTAAAATAAACCTGAAATTTAGACAAGCTTTATCACATCTAGAAATGGCTATTTTTCAATATATCAAACTATGCCTTCCTACTGCCTCTAGCCAACAAAATAAAAAAAAAAAAATACATTAGACACCAAAGTACGACCCACATGAATACCTGAAGATCACCTTTCTGCTTCTTTCATTTCCACCTATTCCTCCTAAAATGCGCATCACCCTCGGACGACGACAACCAAGGCCGCCGCACTTCCCATTCGAACCGGCAGATTCTCTGCAGAAACTTG
>NW_017100261.1:9232570-9233909 GCF_001263275.1 Habropoda laboriosa
AGATGACCAACCTTGGCATTTAATATCAATTTGCCCTGGCCAGGTTTTCTCTCTTTCCTTTACCCTCCTACCTCGTGAACGAGAAATGTCCCTGTACGAGGGCCTCCCTCTGGCCCTCTAACGCTCGAGGGTAGCTAGGAGACGAGGATGACGAAAGAGGGAGGGCGGGTGAACGCGGAGCTAGGAGAGTACAGCGACGACGATAAGAAAATAAGGGGGAGCCAGGACCACGGCTGAGGGAGGGTAAATGGCTGGGTATCGTAACGCGGGGGAAAAAAAAGAGGTGGTGAAACGAAGGCAGGCTAGCCAGCGAGAAATTTTCGTGGTGGAAGGTTGGCCATGGGGCTGAAAAGAAAGTCACGAGGGAGCGCAGGAACGCGCCGCGGAACTTCTTTTCCTCGCCCAGGGACGAGTAATTGTTAAAACGCGTTCCGAAAGATGAGAGCTGCTGATTACTTTCCCTGCTCTTCGTGAGTGCGTCTCGCGACCGAGTGCTTCCTCTTTTTCTTCTTCTTCACCTTTTCTTCTCTCTCTCTCTCTCTCTCTCCTTTCTTCCTTTACGCTTGTTGTAAATGCCCCCGGACGCTGCGGACCCTTGCGACAACTACGCGGAAATCTAGCAAATTGACGGGGACCTCGTTGTCCCGCGAGAAGGAAATTAGTCGAGTAACGCGGAGTACTTAGACGCTCCTCTGCTTAATTCGCCGTGATGCCGCTTTGTGGCCGCGTTCCGTTTTATTTCCACGGGCAAATTTCGCGCTGGAAGCTGTTGAGTGCCAGGTGGTTCAGCTTTTTTCGTCTCTTTTAAATTGATTCGCCGAGGGAGGATTGCCTCCTTTGCGAATTGGTTATTTCTTTCGTGAATTATTAAACGTGGGTAAACAGGCGTCTTTTTTCGTTGAACGTGTATTCCAAGGAACCGTAGAAATATTCAACGTTCATGCAATGGTTGATTAATGAAAACTTGGAAGAACTCGAATCATATCTCTGTTGCTGGTATCAACTGGTTGCTGGAATTTTTCAATTTTCTCTGAAGATTTTTGCATCATAATGTGCAACGGATTTCTAATTATTGAGTACACTTGATACACAATATTTAGAAATAATTTGATCAAGATCAAGCCTAAATTTATCCATAAAATATAATGAAAAAATATTTGAATTTCTTGTTCTCTTTTATTTTCTACGAAATTTTTATTCTCACAATATTCGAGTATAACCAATGCTATAATTGATATCAATAATATCTCATTTGTAATTTTTTCAAGTTCAACCGTAACCATGGTTCCCCAATTTACGAAGTCAAGAATTATCGAACTAAGAATTATTATTCCTAGTT
>NW_017100261.1:9234095-9244199 GCF_001263275.1 Habropoda laboriosa
GCCACTAAAAAATTAAAAATTAATTAATTCCTTAACACTTTCAAACTGGACTCTCTCCTTCATCGTCAATTTTCCTATTTCACCGAAACTTAATCCTAGCCAGCAAAAAACCTACTTACACTTTGAATTTATGAAAAAAGAAAAATCAATTTTTCGATACTTCCACAGACGTGGCTAATTCGCGAGAAACGGAAAGAACGGAAAATCTGCGTGGAAATATAAATGCCCCGCGAGTCGAAATACCCAACTAGAGCCCCGGAAACCGCGGCGACCATCGAGCACGACGCCGCAATTTCTCATCGGGTGTAGAGAGCAGCGACCCCGGGCGAATCGAACCGAATCGCGGCCGGTCGAAACGCGGAAATCCTTTCGATTAACACAGCGCGTCGAACCGGACGCGAGGAATTAATTCACCGTCCCTCCCGCTCCTCTCGTACCAGCGGGAACATGAATTATGTCCGAAGAAGAGCGCAGCTGTCACCGAGCGACCACAGTAATTGCGTTATTTGCATTTAAAGCGAAAAAAGGCGAAAGAGAGCGAGAGAAAGGGAGAGAGAGTGAATCGTGGAAAAGGCACGGTTCGAGCGTCCTTTGACCGGTCCCCATCTTCGAGACATAGGCGTTTCCCGTGGCATCCCTTTGTGGCCACGTCTGCCTCTTATTAAGGCCGACAAGCTGGCCGCACGATTGCCAACTCCATGCTACCAACTCGTCAAAGTCCTCTATGCTCGTCCCTGTCTCTCTACCTAGGGAGGAAAGTGTTTCGAAGAGGAGCAAGGAAAACCCTTTGACGGGATCGCGAGGGTTGAGGCTGGATATATATCGGGCGACATTCGTTTCTCTGGAATCCCACGATGAGACAGCTCAGACAATTGCACTGCTTGATATTCCACGTCAGTGTGTGTATGCGTGAAAATTGTCGGATGGACGAGGGACGTAATGGAGTAAGAGAGAATGTGGGAATGAAGTAGATGAGGGACACGCAGTGTGTATTGCACACCCTTGGTGTGAAACGATGCACTTTTAGGGCGTGAAGATGGCGCGGTGATTGTGATCGATGGACTAGAGTTCAGGTGTAAATATTAATTTGGAAGTGGATGAATGATGCACGGAAAGGGGTGAAAGTGGAGCGAAAATAAATAGCGGGAAAGGCTCGAGTTGAGGAATAAGGGGGAGACGTGTAAATAGATAACGGAATGAAAGTGAGAATAAAAGGGGTGCACGTGTCAATACGAGGAGAATACCGTTTCAGAGCAGGCGAATCTTGGATAATTATTATTGTAAATCTAGCAGTTTCAGTATTATTCATTATAAAGTTTCATTATTTCTGAAGTACTTCTCAAATTATTATTATAAATCTAGCACCTTGAGTATTTTTGAATTAACATATCAGTGACGTCTATGTTTTGTTCTTTAATTTTATATTATTGTCAATGAGTAGCTTATTAATTTCTTCATTATAAATTTTCATCTGGTGCATTTAATCCACCTGCACATCGATTAAAGACAGACACGTTCAAATTAACGAACATAAATTCCAGACACGATTCTCTTCTTCCTATTAAAAATCCCATCATACAGATCCATATCTCGATGCAATAATACCGACCGATCTCAATCGGAACAGTAATTCAAAAAATAACACGCACACACTCCCGGAAATTAAAGCAAAGAGCTGAAGGGCCGAGGAGAGATGGAATTACGAGGAAAAAAATTTCGAAGACATCGCTCAGCAGGATAAAATCCAAATAGCGAAACGTTCGCAATAATATACGCGGAATTTCTCCGTGATTCGAAGGAAAGACCTGTGTTCGCAGAATCAGCCCGACGATCGATCCTCAATATTAATATCTCCGCGACTAAACGTAACGAGCGCACGAACATGGGAATGCACGGTGGAAAAATGTTTTCCCTCGGTCTCGGAAAACTCGAACAGGCAACGATATCCCAACGACCGTGCCGCGTTTTGTTTCCATAACCGGCGGAATAACACTCGAGCCGCTTATCTTCGAAACAGCCACCGCGAAAAGAAACTTACGTATACGCGGTTCTCCCCACAGGAAGTCCCAGTTTTTTCCCCCTCCGATGTTCCCTCCCCGCTACGGGAAGAATCGGAACGCTCGCCTCGGTCTCCGTTTCTTTTATTCCTATTTTTCAACCACCGGCAACGTCACAGCGTGATTAACGGCCGCGGCGGCGGCCGCATAATGTTCCATGGAACAAAAGTGATCGCGGGGCAGCCTCTCCTTCGCGAAACTGAAACACGCTGGATGCACGAAAGACGGACAACTTCGTCCTTTGTTTCGCAACTTCAGAATTTCTTCGAAGTTATGGACCAGTTATTTCTGTATAGAGAGTGTACAGCAGGTACGTTCTATTTTTATTAAGTAGGTGACATGGTTTGGTTGTTCCCTTATGGACAGTGTTGGAAATGTGGAATTTAGTATTGTTTCTCGCGGAGATTTAACGGCGTTGTTTAATGTTCGAAGTGTGTCGAGTTATTAAGAATGTGATCGTATGATTTTGGTGAAAACGAGGATTGAAAATTAATTGGAATTTTCTTAATTTCGCAGTGGAGTGTCTTAGCAACAATTATTCCGAATGATTGTTATCGGAGCTTGAAAATATTGTCATAGGTTTCGTACTTTAAATCAAATGGCATTTCAGCGAGAGGAATATTAAAAATCACGCAGCTTTTCATTGGAAGTTCCAAGAAGGACCAGGGGGATTTGTTCTGTTCAGTCTGTCGTCAGCGTTCAAAGTAGAAAGATTGGGAGTACTATCGATAGTAATTCTTTGAATTTTTCAGTTTTGATGATAGTTATTGCAAATTAGAGCATAGTTGCATGTAGTAAGCAGTACAAAACTGATACTTGTAATCAATTTTATCATTTTAAGTCCGGATAGCGTTAGGAGCGCGTAAAAATTAAAAAACTTTCGAACGCCTGAGAAATGGATGACTGTACTACTTACTGAACTTTAGCTTAAAAATATTCGAGACCTGAAGCTAATTAGAGAAGTCAATCATATCTGAGACATCGAAATTCTTCGATCGACTGAGATATGGTTGACTTAACTACTTGCTCCGATTACGAAGTTTGTCTATTAATCAGGAAGTAGTGCAAGTCGATCATATCGCTGACGTTCCATTTCTCGAAATCGATAAGTAGTATCAGTCAACCACTTCTGAGTCATCCCAAAAGTCGCTAAAAGTCCGTATAGATCCTGAAATTCACCGGAAAGCTTCGACAATTTCGCGAATGTAAACTATTTAGACATGTGTTGAGAAAAGTAACCGATGGTACGAAACGCCTCTCGAGCGTACCAACGTGTCTACACTCCCATCACAACCGTTGTTCCCCACTTCTTTCACGACTGTCGACGTCACCTGTTCCGGCCGCTGCCTCCAGGTCTGCTCGGGGCTAAAAAGAGCGCTCTTGCTCCCAAAACAGCTGCCTATGTGGCCCTTTTCCCAGCGTAACTCACATAATTTCAAATCGTTTCGATTATATCAATGTAGTGGCTCACATCGCAATTACTGCTCTGTTGCACTGTATAGCTAAATTTCAAGCTACATTTTCATATATATCTCCCTATTGCAACACTGTTTCTTTCACCATTTGTGAACTCACAACCCACTCCTTCCTTCACCCTTTGTCTCTCACCACTTTCCTCAACATTCCTACGCTTAACTACAGTTATTGTACATTTCTCTCTTTGTTCTTCCTTTCTGTCAATTCTTTTGTATCTCACTCTACATCGATGTATCAGTTTACTTTGCAGTTTACTCCCTTCTTTTCCGTCCAAGTACTAAAGGCGTTAAATAAATAAGAATAATGCTCTGTCCTTGCACTTTCGACCTGAGATCCTCTTGATCCTTCGGAGCAAAGACGCGAGACAAGCTCGTCCACAGGCTGTGGCGTAATTGATTTTGCGACCGGTGTCCTTCGACCAGCGGAAACGACCAGGCTTAATGGTTGGTCGGCGGCGTTTCGTCCTCCTCTTTTACGGGGCCACGTATCCCCAGCAGCCGCCATTACGCCTGCTGGCGAACTTTCCCCAGCATGGAATGCGACAGTAAAGAAAATACGCCTCACATGGGCTTTTACTGGCCGCTGGGAAACCGGCTGCCCGAGAAGTTTCGTTGAAAATTCTTGCTACCACCGCCGACCAGGTGGATACACTTCCGTTTCTTGGAGATGAGAGGCGGAAACGATGTTTTTCCAGCGGAGTTTTCTCGGCCAACGTTGGATGTAATTATCTGAGCGGATGTTCAATGTTTGGAGATGATACGAGAATTTTTTTCTCCTTCAAGAATGTCAGTGTGTTGTGACTTTTAATTGGTTGACTGTTATTGTTAGAGGTTTCGAGTGATTCGATTTACCTTCGAATTTTTTGTTTCCACGCGTATACAGGGTTTAAAAAAGTGTATATTTATATTCAGAAATGTAAAAATGAATTTAGCTTGAATTAATTAACCCTTATGTCAATAACCGGGTACCCTTTTGCATAATTCTCACTTAAAATATTTGATCTTCCGGCAAATATTTTGATATTTCCGATTTGAAATATCCGGCCAGATCGTTGTTATTTCGCACATTTCCTATCCGTGTTTGCCTCAAGTTTCGAATTTTCTTATCAGAAAACTACTAAAATTGGACGACAAAGTAGACGACAATTCTGGTTATTGACGTAAGGGTTAAGCTTCGATTAATTTTCACTCTCGTTCATGCTAAAACAACAGCTTGTTAATACAATTTTCATCCCTCAACTGTATAACAACTATGAACCTCGAGCTCACCCACATTTACAACCATAAATCAAAAGAAAACACATTCATCATCCATCAAGATTAACATCGCAAGTACAAACACACTTACCCTTTAAACGTTCACCAATAATCTCGTTCAACTACCGCGTTATTATGATTTTCACCCCAACATGAACACCGTAACTAACCGATACTTACACAAACGGAAAAAAATCCATCATCCATCAAGCTGAGTGTCACGAGCACCAATCAATTTATCCGTCAAATTTCACACTAATTCTCACTTTCGATCGTGTCAGTATATCTCGTTGACACAACAAAATTCCACCCTTTAATTTCATTTGCAAAAACCTAAATCCTACCAGAAAAAAATAAAATACATTCATCATCCATCAAGTTCAATGTTACACAGACAAATCGATTTACCCTTCGAGCTTTCATCAACGTTCAGTTATAACCTCGTCAAAAATCTATTTACATCAATACCACTTTCACCGTTTGATTAAAAAAAGAGAAACAGAATCCTACTGATACGATTAAAAAAAAAGGAATACTCACCAACACACAATTCCTATCCTAAAGACCACTTTTCGATCACGATTTCCAGTTGAACACGAGACCTCAGCAACCCAGCGCTTAAAATCGCAAATCAAAAAGACTTAAATGGTCGAGGCCTCTTTCCCAATGACCAGGAGAAATCGAGCTTCCACGGCTATCAACGATACGGTGGAATCGCTACCACGAAACAGCGTCGACGCGCTCGCGCGACGAGCTTTTAAACGGCGAAAGTGTTCGCGGTCCTCTGCGAAACGTGGCAGAAAACTATATTTCACGGTTGTCTCCGACGCCGTTACGGCGCGGAGCGTCCTCCGAGAGGATGCAGCAGCGGCGAGACATGCGTCTCGTATCGGGTTATGGACCTGTAAATACGCTGGACGTGTTTACACGGCCGTAACCGCGGCCGTCTTGTAAATAAGTTAACCCCGGGCCTCTGGCCGGTTTTACGAGAACAGCGACAAAGTACCGATATAACGTGGTCCGGTGCTCACCGCCTCGACCAATCACAGTCCTCCCAGGACGTTTCTACGTTGAATACGAACCGATCTTAACCCCTTAGCGCAAGCGGCACGGTAAATCACGGTTAGCTATGAGCACGCGCGTGTAAGTATGGTTTCAGGGGGTTAGAAGGATGGCGACGACCAGACGTTCACGTCTTCTGTGAATTACGGAAAACTCGTGGGTCCTACGCTGATTTGGTTACGCTCAGTTTCCTTCTGGGAAGGAGCTTCTTGCGTGTGAGAATTAGGGTCTAAGAAGTTGTTCGTCTTGATTTGTGCTTTGGAGTATGGAAAGGGTTGTAGAATTGGCGAGTTCTTGTAACTGATAAGTTGAATGCAGAGGTTCTTTTGGGGATAATGACGATAGTGAAGTTTTGGTTGTTTATGATTCAGGGATTCTGTGTTGCATTACTTTTGCGTTTGAGGAGTAGAAGTATAGGAATAATTCGGAGCATTTCGAATGCGAATTATTTATTCGGATGAATCGAATAATTCTGATAATTTCGAGTACGAATTCTCTGTTCGAATAACTCGGATAAGCTTGAGTACGAATTCCTTATTCGAATAACTCGGATAAGCTTGAGTATGAATTCTTTATTCGAATAATTCGGATAAATTTGAGTACGAATACTTTATTCGAATAATTCCAATAACTCGGATAAGCTTGAGTATGAATTCTTTATTCGAATAACTCGGATAAGTTTGAGTACGAATTCTTTATTCAAACAATTCGAATAATTCCGATAATTCGAATATTCGAAGTGTTTGAATTTCTGATTGTACTGAATATTTGGATTTTCGTAACAGCCCTAATTTACATTGAAAATTTTCACTTCTGACAGTTACATCGTTTTCCATTACTCCTTTTCGTTTATTTTATTTTATTTGAGGGGCTATTGTATTTATTTTTAGTGCATAAAGGATTATGCAATTCTTCACTCTTTGCAGTCAATGTATTACCTAACTGATTTAGATTTACATGGAAGGGTTGCACACGATGGGAGATACAAATTCCGGTTGGTTTCGGTACAAGAATGTTGCTCAATTATCCTAAACTTTATCTCTTGCATCATAATGTATTTTCTTTTCGGTTTTTTAAGTGTTCGATACATGAAGGATTGTGTACTTCCTGGTTTCTTACGATTATCGTACCACATACTGCTCTACTTTTGTGTAAAGCAGGATACAAATTTCCTTTTCCTTTTCATGCTAAAGCGTTGCTAACGTATCGTTAACTATCCTAACCTGTTTCTTTTTTTCGCTATTTTTAATCTCGAGTACATGAAGAATTACATAATTCCTGGGTTCCATGCGATTAATAAACTGTGTATTGATTTAGTTTTGCATGAATATTATAGCAGAAGGCATAAATCTTAGTTATTTACGGCGAGTTTTGCTAATGTACTGTCTCAGCTTTCTAGCCTTATGTCATGTTATTTTTTCCCTTGTTTCTCTTTGCTTTTCGAGAATGTGACTGATAGTTGCGCCGGTTTTATTGGACAACAGCAGGTGTCGTTAATATAATCACTAACTCAACAGCGTTATACGCTTCTTTTTCTAACGATACCGCAATTTATTACGGGTTAACGTTGCACGATTACGCGTGATTTCCATTGTTCTTCTTTTTACCGCTACAGTAAACTTCCAACGCGACTAACAAACGCTTCTTATAATCGATAAGTCTCTCGTTGCAGACTTGTACAAGAGCTTTTCACATCCGAAAAGAACGATGGCGAAGACCATGGTTCGTCGCGTCTGCACATTTTGCTCGCAAACAGACGGCATTTTTGAAATGGTGTTGTTTAACAAACATTATCGATACTCTATAAACTTTCCGCGCGATTTTTATTCAGCGACAACTGGAACATGTAAAAATCGCGAAAAATCGCCGCTGTAAAAATACAGGGAGTACGAATTTAGTATGTACACAGGGACAAAATAAACGTTTCGGCACTTTCGAGTTTACAAACAGCTATGAATAATACAGAATTACGGTCACAGATTCAAAATTCGTGGATTTTACTTTGAATGTGATACAGAATGAGACAAACCTGATGGGAAAACAGAGAAAAATTAAATAGATGTAGCGAAAGTATACTGAGAATTTCAAGCGATGCAAAATTTTTCAGAAGAAAGCTTTTAAGAATCTTTTGACGAATAGTTACATAGAAATTCTTAAATTGGTGGCAAATTCAATATTAGTAAAAATTAATAAATTGTCCCAAACTTTTGGTCCACTAAAAATTAATAAACAGTCCCAAATTTTTGGTCTACTGAAAATTAACAAATAGTCCCAAGCTTTTGGTCTATTAAAAATTAATAAACAGTCCCAAATTTTGGCCTACAGTGTATATCTAAAATTCCTAGGTGTACCTTTATCCTATAGACCTACCAAAATGCAATTATTGATATAAGTTTCACCAAACTCTTCCCTTTTAATTATCATAATCGTGAAAGAACCGAAGAAAATGTATTACACATAAATAGTCAGGCGTTATGTAGAAGAAGAGATGTGTAGAAATAGTCTTGAAACATACTTTTTGGAAGTTTCATCGTTTCATAATTCAAGAGCATTTATAGAGTATTATAGAGGGAGGGAAAGCTTCGAAGTTTTAGAAAGCATATCATTCACTCCGGAACACCCTTCCCATTATTTCTTCGTACACGTCAGAAACACGTCCGCCTCGAAATATCGAGCGAAAGAAGAAGAATCGAAATTACATTTTT
This sequence comes from Habropoda laboriosa, assembly GCF_001263275.1. Classification (NCBI taxonomy): domain Eukaryota; kingdom Metazoa; phylum Arthropoda; class Insecta; order Hymenoptera; family Apidae; genus Habropoda; species Habropoda laboriosa. The sequence goes on from NW_017100261.1 coordinate 9,242,652, forward strand.
CAACGAAGTTGACTTCGCTGATCAACGAAAAGCCTGAGCTACTTATCTGCCGATTATCTAATTTGCAAGGTGAATCTTCGACGCGTATAAACATCACTTCACCGCAATGAATTTTCAACGCAAACAAAGATCGGTTCACCAGTTATCGAACCGAAAATTGTTCCACCTGAAATCCAGTGCGATTCGGAGAATCGTGTAAGTACGAGATCAGCGGACGATCTCGAAAATGGTTCGAAGTTGGCCATTCGCGAATGGAAATGGTCGCGCGTTCAGACACTCGATTCCACGTTATCGAGGTGGATCTACGTGCAGCTGCTGCATGTTCGAGCAAACGCATCGAATCCCGAACTAATAACTCGAATGGAAATTGGCCTGGGGCGCTCGAAATATCGAGGTTTCCACCACCGTGTCCCTTTCTCAATTATGCGTCTTCGAGATGTTACCACTCGCCGTAAGATAGCGAAATCCCCAGGCTGGCGCACGGAGACATAGCGACTACAAGCATGCAAATTGCAGTGCGAGTTGTCTCACGCTGAACAAGTTCCGTGCAGCATTTCAAATCAGCGTGTAAGTTTATTTTCTGATTCTTTCGGAGCAAGTGAATCGACGGAATTACGTGTTACTCTGCTTCTGTGAAGTGTACCGTGAATCAGATTGATCTGGAATTATATGGAACATTTTTCTTTTCTTTTTCCTTTGGAAAAATATGCATTTGACTTCTTCGGTCTCGCGATGAAAATTGTTCCGGTCGTTTGGTACTAATTTTTCAGGTAATACAGGTAGCATCGAGAAATGAAAGTTTGATGAAAATAATTTTAGTTGTTTGGTACACGTTGCTTCGCATGTAAGTTTGGAGAATTTAATAAGAAAGTTTGGTAAAAATGATGAAGAAATAAGAACTCTTTAAGAATTATTCTTTTGAAAGAACGGTGATAAAGGTACTGAATATTTTCCAGCTTTGAATGGGACGACTATCGAGGCAAACTTACAGTGAAATCTTCGATTAAAACAGTGCAACTTCTGACAAAATATAATTTTCCTGATATAAAAATTTCTTTTATAATATATGTGAATATCGTACAATTAATTTCAGCATTTGGACCATTTAATTCCAACATAAATCCATCCACATTCTGAGTCTGTAAATCTTTATAAAGTTGAACTTTTGTGAATCACATTTTAATGGAACTTTGTTAAGTTAAATCCTTATTCTAAGTCCACAAATTGTCCAATAGCCAACAAACATCTACAAATTCCCATAAAATGAAACTTTTGTGAAACACACGTTAATCAATACAAAAAGTAAAAGAAAGAAACTTTATTAGCTCATAAATCAGTTCTGGTCTAAAGCTTCATATTTTTAATTAAAAAAAAAGAAACTTTGTATGAGTTTAGTCCTCATTCTAAACTCACCAATAACTCACAAACATCTACAAATCCTCACAAAATCGAACTTTCATGAAACACATGTTTTTGATCAATACGTCTAAAAAAGGAAGTGCAGAAAAGAAACTTTAAACAGATGAAGTTCCTTTTCCAATCTCTCTC
>NW_017100261.1:9244343-9247731 GCF_001263275.1 Habropoda laboriosa
CAGCCGAAACGAGCCTAAAAGAGCGCGGAGGCGTCGCTACCCAGCGTAATCACGCTGTCACCCTCGCACAGGTCCGCGAACACAGCCATAATACACTAATTCCGGCGCGAATACTCTCAGAATTAAATAGCGATCAATCTTCCCTCGGCGGCTCTCCCCAATCCCTTTCAAGGAACAAGATGGAATCGAGGTGAAAAAACAATTCCTCCTTATTGAGGCAGCACCCCTACTTTTCTACCGCGACACGCGTTTCTCTCGACGTTAACGACACGCAAACGAGCCTGCTCGACGTCGACTTCCGACGACCAGCGACGACTTCGTCGACAAGCCGTATCTGCTTATTCATCGTCCGCGTAATGGGGTGGCACAGCCCTCTCTCTTGCTACGAACAAAGCGAAGAAACGAATTGGCAACCGGGTGACGGGCTTTCGAGGGTGACTTTCGCTATTTCACTGGCCAAGAAGAACCGAGGGAGCGCCCTAAACGCGAAGAAACCATGCTCGATGCTGGGAACAAGGACAGAACGGCAAGGGATGAAGAGCAGAGTGGGGAGGGAGGAGAGGAGGGGATGAAGACGGTGGTTAGGATGATGGTACAGCGATCGTTGTACTATCTCCGGTGAATAAAGCCAGGCTAACCCCTGTGTTCCGGAAGCGGAGGGGGGAAGGAAAGGGAAGCAGGCTGAGTCTTCGACTTCCGGTTCATCCCTTGAACGTTCAGTCAACGCGGAGAATCGATCGTCGAAATTGTGTTTGGATCTCGAGTACGCCTCGAAAGAAATACCTTTTCTGCGGCGTGTTTGTCCAGAAGAGGCTGCCGCGTAATTTGGATTTTAATTAAATTGCTGCGGCGATTTCGGCGGTTGTTCGAGCAGGTTTGTATCGGGCTGGATGGTGGAAAGGGTGAAATAACGGATCGATAGTTGGGGTTTGTAAAGCTCTCGGCTACGTCGAAGGTGTCTTGTCGCGAGGCTCTCGGTTCAGCCGGCAGAGCAACACCGTTGCATGGATAAGGCTTTCGACTTTGCGGAGAGCATCTTGCGCGAGACTTTCGGTTGCGCCGAGAGAAAGAGTCATCCTCGCCGCGGTTCTGGATGAAAGAAACTGACGGTTGAGATAGGAATTCGCCTGGGACGAGTCACTCTTGCAATTAGACAGATTGAATGTTAACCCTCGCCCAGCAGTGCTGGGTCACTTTTGACCCATGTTTCTGGCCCCCTGACAGCAACGCTCAATTGCTTAGGTATCGCTCTAACATAAACAACGACTGCATGGAGAGCTCCAACGTCTCCAGCAGACAATATTCAGTATAACAGCGAGAAGAGAAGATCAACCCTGCATTTAGTGGATTGTTAGCAAGTGAACCAGGACAGGGATAAATATGGAAAATGTTCGAGATGTTACATCGACATCAGAAATGACAGCAAATGTTCAATTACATTTTTTTGTTTCCCTATATGATATAACTGTTACTAGATGATATTTAGTATCTGAAAATTCGATGTGGGTCTAAATTGACCCGGATCGGTATGTCGCGTCGCTGTTTTTGGTTAGCAGTGAAAGGGTTAAGATTAAAATTTTTAGACTTTCCCTGACGCACTTACAGATTAATCCTGCAAGAAACGTAATAGGAAATCGTATAAATGCTTCTATGGAGCAATTTATCGACAGCTGAAAAATCCACTTGTTTCGAACCCGGAATTCACACCTAACGCCGAACGAATCCCTTCTTCGTAAGAATTAACACTCCCCAGGGCTTCTTACACAACTTTTCCCCGAAATCAATTCGTCACAAAAGCCTCGACAAAGCGTCGTTCACGCCTAGAACTAGCTCGTGCTGGCAATCAGCGACAGCGACGCAGAGTCGTCCACAGATTCGATGAATCAGCGGGACAACAAAGGGAACGGAGGGGCAAAAAAAGCGGAGGAACGTTGGCCGGAGGAGGGAAAAAGAGGCCACTGGACTCTGGCAGGGGTAGTCAATTTCCATCGACCCCCTGCCTGCACGAAAAATGAACAAAGTCCAGGCTCGAGCTCGCAAGCCTGATTATTTCGCTTTTTGCCACGGTGCAACGTGGCGTGGCGTCGCTGAGAAAAATGGCACGATCGAGGAATGCGGTTTTTCGTCCCTTGCCCCGTCGAGTCGAACGATTTGTCTCGCCCCCTCGTGGCAAAACCATCGACGTCCATCGCGTGCCGGAAGGATAATCGTCGCGATCAGAACATCGCGGTGACTCGCCCGGATTTCTCCCGTTTCGTTTCACGGTTATGTTACCGATCGAAGCTTCTAGGAAGGAAGGATTGATGGCTAACTTCCGGGATTATCCTGTGGGTTTCTTTTTTAGAGAGGATAGGGTGGATAGGAGGAGATTGCGCGATGTAAAGTATACAGGAGGGACGATGACGATCTTCCATGGCAATACGATACGGAGATTCGTGGTGCAATTGGAATTAGGGTTATACGAAAGTATTAATTTTTGCTACATTTTAATGGAGTATTTTCAATTTTGAATATATTGTACCTTTAATTTTAATTTTAACTTTTTTGGGAGTATTTTTTAATTTTGAAAAAGAGTTAGAATAAAAAGAGGCACAATCTTAAGAAACTATTGATAAATTTTTTATTACCCGAATCTACTAAAACGAAGTAAAGTGCTATTGATGAATTTTGTAAAAAGAGTTAGAAATTTCGGAATCTTTCGATGAATCTTTTATTACCCAAATTTAGTGAAACGAAGTACAGTGCTATTGATCCCCACAATATTAATTGGAAATCTATAAAAGATTGATAGTGGAATCAACATCGATGTAAATTGATTAATGGTCTAAAACTTTTGGTTGGTAGAGTACCTTTTCATCCAGCAAGTTCCACTTCGTTTATTTTCAGTAAAGTATTAATTCTGTAAATTCATGAAATGAAACAGTATGGATACTTTTCTGAGTTACTGTACATTCCTTCCACTTGAACACTTATTTATGTATCTTTGCGGCAATTTATAAAAGAATCTTGGGTTACGAGTGTAACCGGACTATCTCAGAATGAAATATAAGAATAAGATCCTTATTATTTATCCTGAATAATGAAGCAGAAAATGGTAGATCTTTTGGAACAATGTACAATGTAACATTTGCCTGTATTTTAAAATACTGTAGAAAAAAGTGGTTCTGACAATCAACACAACACTTCTACAATTTTCAAATGGAAATCTACCAAGAACTCAAATTTTAAATAACAATCTTTCAAAGTAATATCAAATATCCAAAAACATGACACAAACATCAACAAGCAATACTTCCAGCAGCTACACGAGCACACAAGAATCCCATCGACGACACGCACAAGAATCCTAACTTCCTGTCGAAGTTCGCCGGGGGGGATAGATCAGCCA
>NW_017100261.1:9247829-9256000 GCF_001263275.1 Habropoda laboriosa
TGGGGTCGCGGCTAATAAACGTCGTCGGCAACGAGTGGCGAACGATCGTTGGGCGAAAAATCTCGCTTGTTTATCAAGAGCACGCGGGAGTTCTTTCTCTCTATCGGAACTCGTTGGGAACGATCGAAGTTGTTCGCGAAGGCACGTAGTTCGACGGCAGTAAAACGATGATATACGAAACACGGAATCGAGACGACACCGGGGGCCACGGGAAGAAGGAACGCGACCAGCGAGAGGGAGAACAAAGGGGGAAGAAGAAGAGAAAAAAAGAGAAACGTAGACGACGGAAGTTTTCCAAGTCCACGGCGAACGAAGATCGTATAATAAAACAATCGTATTCTGGGCCAGCGGAGCGAGAAGCAATAAGGGCGCACCGACAGTCCGAGAATATTCTTCAAAACAATATTTCGCGAGCGTCCGACAGGGGACAAGCGGCGTCGCCTCGCTTTAAAAGTGTATCGACGAGTAGCCCGACGGTTCTCCGCGGGCCTCTGACTGCGTTTATGGATTTTCGATGCCGTCGAACGTCGCCTCTGAAAAGTCGAATATACCACCCCTTCCCTACCACCGATCCTTTACGTACACACACAGCACACGGAGGTTCGTAAAAAGTTCCCTTTCATGGACCGTAGGCACCCGTTTTATCCGACGTTTTTCGCCAATGGATACGCGCGTGAACCTACTCACGAAGTTTCCTGTTCCTTCGAGGAGATTCTTGAGGTTCGCGCGACCTCATGACGTTCCAGGTTCAACGAGAAAGTTTGATCGTAGGGGGGAATTAAAGGTTTCGTGCTTTTTGATTACGGGTTTGATTTTGACGTGAGTAGGCTGATGTGCAAGTGTTCTCTTTTTGTTGATTGATCACTCCTTGGAATGTGTTCTTCGGTTGTAAAAGCTTTTATGTGAAACTGCTGTTTTTGTTGATTAAGCTGATCATTTGGAATGTGTTGTTTGATTTTAAAATGTTTTATGTGAAGCTGCTGTTTTTGTTGATTAAGCTGATCATTCTTTGGAATGTGTTGTTTGGTTGCAGAAATTCTGATTGTGGTACAACAGAGTGTACCAACAATTGTTGGATATTTAAAATAAAAGCACATTTTTGCAAACAACCTTCTATGTACTATTACACGAAAATGATTTTGGAAATATTATTTTTATCCTATTGTTCATTTATGGTTTCGTTTGGTTCACTGTCTTTTCCAAAATTTTACAATTCTATATTACCAGTTTTAATTCCGGTTCACTCGAATTTTGTTTCTGAACAACTGTTCGTTACACATTTATCATATATATATTTGTTTCCTGAAGATTTCAGTGTTAATAACATCATGGCTCTATTCGTCGCGTCAAATTGTTCCAAACTTTTCCATATCGTGCATTGAATATCCAATTACTACAAAAGATCCCTAACTGATACATACAAAAGGTATATCCCCTCATAAATTATACAGGATTATACCCTTCCCTATTTTTCTACGAATGCTACCCAGGTAAATAGAAGCTGAAACGTGACGACATAATAGACCGCTCCGATTACCACAATGAATCGTTAGATTCAACCCTCGATTCATTATAAACATCACCGTATAACCCTATAATTCCACGACAAAAGATTCGTGACGATCCGACAGTAGCCTCAGATCAATCCTAAAACTAAATTAATACCTGAAACCTCCGCCGTCGTTCATCCTGCCTACTTTCAACTTCCACCAAAAATATCTCTCTACTCGACTAAAATTCACGCGAGATCAGCGAGAAGGAAGCTGCCGCGACGACAGAATTCTACGGTGAAATTTTTCAGCAGCGAATTCCAAAGGCAATTGAACCGGTCATGTTCCGCCTTCGAACGATAGACGCTGTTCGTGACGATATAATGGCGACGTGATCATATAATAGGCGATGATGAGGACGCAACGGGGAGCGTCTCTCGTTCACGTGAACCGAGGAAGTCTGTACTTAATCGGCAACGATGACGACAATCACGTCTGAGCAGGCCTGTCCCGCATTCTTCACTGAAACGCCAACCTCCGGGCAACGCCGATAATGCGACGCATGTACACACACACAAAGGGAACGATAGAAATCGAAACGTCGATCGTAGAAAAGCGATTCAACCGAGCAGACGTAGCCGCGGACGATTCCTTCACGAGGACACGTGCAAGTGTTGCGGCAAGCAATGAAATAAGATGCGCTTTATACTTTGCTTAGGCGGACTGCACAGAGTTGTGACACTTTCAATTACAATGGTCATTATTCACCGTGTTTACCATTGGTTTTGAAAATAGAATTTTTTGTTTTATTTTGATGATTTTTACTTTTTTATACTTGGTAATTTTCAAGTATTCGATAATTGTAACGGGAACCTAATAGGTCGATGCTTTGCCGTATCACAAAGAAGGTGTTGGTAATGTTTTCATTCTAAAATGAAAATTTACGAAAGCGTGAAATAATATTTTTACATCGTCTAGACTTTACACTGTGCTGATAGCATAAGTATCTGAAGCGTGTTAGGGGATTAACATTGACTTTTTGTATTTAAATCACGTGTCGAATATTTGAATAGTAAAAAGGTTTGAATATTCATTTAGCTTCCTACAATTTATACTCACTTCTGTTCACAGAAGTTAACAGCTGAATAAAATTCAACAGTACCAATTTAATTCAACAGAACTTTCTAGAAAAATTAAAAAAACACTTAATAAAAATATTAGGTGTACCAATTAATCCGATATCCTTTTTCACAAACATTCTTCAATGTTTATTTACAAAAAAAAAAGAAACATAATAGGCAACCGACGAATTTCCTCTCTGAAAAATTTGGCTTCGAGTCGACAAATCTTCTTTCATAAGCTAAACAAAGGCACCGAATTAATTTCTACGCCTGCCACCCAACACCAAACACCTTTCTAAACGATAAAATTTTACAAAACCTCCGAAAAATCTCGGAACACCAGTATCAGGCAAACAACGTGGCAAGATGAGCAACGAAAAAGTCCCTAAAACCGTAAGTTCGTTCCTTTAGAGCGATTCCTCGCACGTTGCAGCAATCTCGCAGCACCAGATGTGAAAGGAGGGAACGCAGTGGCTGTGGAAGAAGGTCGCAGGTTAGCAAGAAATTTGTTGGCCATTCAGTGGACAATTCGTTTGATGCTCCCGGACCACTTCCTAGGGATATTGCGGACGAGATGCGGCGGCCACGGTCGGGCTTATAACCGAGATATGACCGCAGCCTCGGTAAACGGCGGCAAAACGTATTTCAATCAAAGTTTCGAACAGCTAATCTCGAACGATTTCGCTGGGGATCGAGGATCGACTATAAGCCACCTACTCCCTGAATACTCGCCTCTTTGGCGAGCGTTCTCCTTGAAAATCGGCCAGCCAACCAGCCGCGATCGCTCAATCTGTGGATATTGTTAACTAGAATCTTGTTGGAGAGACTTTGTCAAAGAACGGCGAGTGTTCTGCTCTTTTTTGGAAGTTTGCACTGGAACCGGGCCAAAAGATTGGCGAGATTATAGGGCGGATTTTTGGGATCGTCTCCAATGCAAATTCGCGGCCACCTTCGGCAGAGATTACCGTCTTTAAATTGACTGGTAGCTAATGAAGGATGTACGGTTTCGAAGTGTGGACTTGGAGCGAGTATCAGTGTAAATTTACCATCTCCATCTGGAATTTATGGAACTTGATTTCCTGTAAGTCTGTAGCAAGGATTTAATACTTCCAAGGAATACTGTTGTAACAATATTAATAAATGTATTTGTTTAAAAAAGTAATAACATGATTGTTACTTCCAATTTGATTCAAAACATCAGTTGGCACTCTCAAAGTCTACTCTCTCAAGAATTTTAGTGTTCTAACCTAACCAGATTTTTCACTGACAAAAATGCACCAGCACTAGAATCTAGGAGCACGAAATTATGGTAAATTACGAATACCGAAGAGTATAGTAAAAAGTGTCGAAAAAATGTGGAAATGAAAAGCATGCAAGACATCAGGCAAAGCCAATCTCGAACGAACTCCATCAGCCCATTACCTAATCCACTTAATATTCAGCTTTCTACCAAAGACTTCCCCAGCTCCTTTGATCTCGCGCACGCGATCGGTCGCTAGAGCCAGAAAATATAACACAGAAATCGAGCATGGGAAATCACGTAATGCACCGATCGTTCCTCCGACCGTACGGTTCAAAGCGGCGAAAAAGCCACGGAAGAAACGGGTAGTGGGGGGCGAGGAGGAGTGCAGCAAAGGGGCAGGGGATTCGATTCCAGGATTTACGACGGCGAACCGTTTCGCCCAGGTCCGCTGAAAGGAATCGAGCAAACTCCGTTGCAAGGAGCCCACGGACCAATGGAATTGCATCTAATGACGTCTGAGAGCCGGGGCGATCCCAACGAACCGGCTCTGCTGACAAGTGTAATTCCTCTTCTCGGTTTCCTGCACCGAGAATTTCGATTCCCTGCAACTTGTCTCGTCGCGGCCAGGCGAAACTCGCGCGACCTTCTTTCGTCCACCGCGCGTCGACTGCTCTCTCTCTCTCGCAGTTTCCCAGTAACTTGTTGCGCGATGGAACGATTCGATTTTTCTCCTATCCGCGCTGGGACGACAGGGAAACCCGCGGACCTTTGAAGCTGATGGAACTTAGGAATCGGGGGTGGACGACTGTAGACGCAGTTCGAGTCACTCTTGGGGCGCATAGCAAAGGTGTGCTGTTTGGACGATCGATTTGGAACGAGAAAGGAATTTTTTGATAACTTGGTGTTTTTGTCAACTTTTTGAGATTCGGTGTTGCTACATTTGGAAAATTTTTTTTGTAGATAGGGGAAAGGTTTGGTGTATGGTATTCTGGAATGGGTGAATTCTAGGAATTTTTGAAAGATGCATCATGGACAATTCAGAGATTTCTTATTTGGCTTGATATTTGGTACTCTGAAATCGGAGAATTTTAGAAATTTTTCAAGGATGTACACTACCGGCCGAAAGTTCAGAATCACCAATTCTTTATTAATTTGAAATTGATGTGGTGGAGATCAATAGCACTTTATCTCATTTCGATCGATTTGAATAATAAAAAATTCGTTGGAAAATTATTACAAATGCTAACATTTTTGGGCAATTTTTGTGCAACTTGCAATGCACAGTGATTCCAAAGATTTGGCCGGTAGTGCATGTATAGTGGACAATTTAGAGATTTTTTATTTGGCAGTTGGTTGATCAATGGTGAAAGAAGAAGGAATTTTGTAGTGTTCTGGAGTTTGTTGAAGTCTCAACGTTGAACTTGTCAACATACTACGTTGAATGAAGATTTTTTGTGACAGGTAGTAGGAAGGATATTTAAATATTTGGTTGACCTTTTGGTATTCCAGAATCGGTAAGTTTTCTGAATTGTTGAAAGATAGAAATTTCGATGACGGAAAGGTTGTTGCTTGGTTGTAGAAGAATTCTCGAAGAACGTTCGACTGCAGTATTCGAGAGTTTTTGTAAAGATGAATTTTCAGGAACAACTTGTGAGCAAAAAAGGCAGTACGGCAATCTATTTGGTTGACCTTTTGGTATTCCAGAATCGGTAAGTGTTGGATTATTTCTAACAACACCCTATGGAAATAATCAAGTGAGGACAAAAATGTCTCCGGGTTATTTTAAACAATGGCACTGGGACTTCCACCAGATGCATCTGGTGTTCGTCTTCGAGTCACTCACTGCACAATGCCATACCATAACGTAAACAGTTTCTAGGTATAAGGGGACCCCAACTTTCTTTTGGGTGCCTAGAGACAGTCCTTCAGAAGATTCAATAGAGTAAAGACGTTTCCTCTGAGACCGTAAATAAATCGTATATTACAAAGTGAAAAGACTATTTCATTCCACAACCCATTTCCAATAGTAAGTTTTCTGAATTGTTGAAAGATAGAAATTTCGATGACGGAAAGGTTGTAGAAGAATTCTCGAAGAACGTTCGACTGCAGTATCCGAGAGTTTTTGTAAAGATGAATTTTCAGGAACAACTTGTGAGCAAAAAAGGCAGTACGGCAATAAACTCCGTAACTTGTTGCACGCTGAAACTACATTCCATTTCGTGCGAGAGAAGATAGAATCTTCGCTTCTTCGAACATCCATGAAATTCACATTAATGGAATATTCATGAAACTGAAGAATCTCCTGCAATGAGTGTGCATGACATTCACCTTCCTGTCGACGGTAACTAAGTCCTTATCCCTAATTCACTACCTAACGAAACCCTCAATTTCTCCTAAACAAAACTATAGACAAATTTTTATTCAATCTACTCCTCGGCTTCTCGCGAATCTCCGAATTTCACTGAAAAAATTCTGTCGCTGAGTAAAAATATTCCTTATTCTTTAAATTTGTGAACTTTAATAATAAAATCAAAGTCACTTATTCCCTCGCAAAATGATTAAAATCATTCAATTTCTGTTCCAGTTTCTTATAAATACACGACAACAAACTAAAAGCCAACGACACAAAATAAATCCGTCACAAAAATAAAAAAACAAATCGTACGTCAATTATTCCTATCATTCCTGAAATTCACGAGCCTCGTAATGCATCCCCTCGCGTATCGTTCATTACCATTAAAATGAAGAAAGAACGAAGCGGTGACAGTGAACTTCAAAACGATCTCGTCCACGGAATTTCAAATTCCAGCAGCATCCACGTCGATGAAACATCGAGGAGCAGAGATTTATCTCGAAATCCTCACGGTTCGAGGAACTTGCTTCTCGAGCCTCTCGATTATTCCCAAAACGATACGTTCCGTTTTCAGGCCGGCCGATTTCTTCGCCGATCGAAAGCCATCTCCGGCGGCCGTTCACGATCGCGGCGCGGCCACATTAATAATTTATGTCGTCCGACGATGGTACGTCGGGCCTCCGACACGATCAGAAATCGTGAGCGCAGATACGATCGCCTCTCCTCGCGGAAACGCAAAAGAAACTCTACGCCATCTAGTCACGCGCTACTCTCCCTCCCACCCTCTTGCCCTCGCCTTCTTCCACCCTCCTTTGTCCACTTTTCTCCTCTCCTTCTGACCGAACACAAGGGTCTAATAAGGAATTAAGGACACGTGCGAGCTCCTCGTGAAGGAAAACGAGTCGCCTTGGAACAGCAAGAGAGAGGAGAGAAAGGGAGAGAGATGCTCGACGTGCAAACTCGCGAGACATTTTTCAACGACGAAGTTTCAGGGAACTGGGTCGGTCGAGGTGGTTCCATGGGAAAAGCGTCGATTTTCCATCGGATCATCCGGATCCGCGGGGGAAAAGAATGAACCGCCGCTGGTTCATTGGATTACGTCCCGTTGGAAGATCTTGTCGGATGTCGTACGGTTGAAAAGTTTCTCCGAGGATTTCTGCGCTCGCGTTGTTCTAGATTGGAGGGGTTCAATTGTTTCGTTGACAGTGGCGAAGAAAGAGAGCGTTTTTGTCTGTGGAATTGATCAGCTCGCGATTGTTCGCCGGATACTCTGTGAAGAGGGAGGATTGAATGATTCGAGAGAGAAGTTTGTGAGTTTGGATGATTGGTTAAAAGACACTTTCGGTGTTACACGATGTATAATGGGAAAGCGGAGGAAATATGTCGAGTATGACGGTAATATTTTTATCGAGGAATTTGGTAATATTGTTTGAAATACGGCGAAAATTGGAACGGCGATGAAAGTAGGGCATTGAATGTAGTAGATAGATAGGTGATCGAATATTTGATAAAATCGAGACATTTCAATGTATGCCTTTGAATAATATTGAAAGATATGTCCCATTCGAAATATGTACATTTTCCATGCAAATTATTGCAGCCAAATTGGTGTAGTTTAACTTTCTTGCTGCGCATATATGCTCGATAAATCACAGTTTTACTAAATTGATATTTTCGATCGCGCGATATGAATTGTCGGATTAAAATGTCACGTTCGTTAACGATAAATCCTCAGATTCCCAAAAAAACTTATAACTCGATCGATCAATTTGCAAATTATCCGACATTTCAATTTTTCAATTCTCATTTTTCCAAATTGAAAAGTCTGACACTACAATGTTCCATTCATAACTAAGCCCATTGCACACGTGGATTATGTGTATATTTTCAATTATATTATAACAACGTGCCTCAGAGATCCCAAAAAGTCACACACAGACTTTTCTATGACAAAAAATCACGCA
>NW_017100261.1:9256086-9257639 GCF_001263275.1 Habropoda laboriosa
GGATAAAAAAAAGGGGGCCATTCGAGCGACAATCACCGGGAGGAATTCGCCCGGTTGGAATACCATCGACGCACTCGCGGTCGCTTCGATTCTCTCCCTTCGTATATTTATCCAGCGACGAGGGGGGGTAGGTGGGCGCAGAGGTTCGCAAAACGGGGTAATCGCGTTCGATTTCGATGCACGCGCGAAAGAGCAGCGCGTTTTCGGCTGGTCGGCCACGCCGATCAGGCTGCGATACACACTTTACTTTTTGAAATGCACGCAGACGACGACAACGTTCCAGCGCTCGTAATTAACGTCATCGCTCCAGGGGGTTCACCCTTTTCGACCCAAACGCCCCTACCACCTCTCAACCCTTCTCTCACACTACAATTCGACCTGCAGGGAGGCCACCGCACACTTTTCCCAACCGGCGAACCGACCGACCGACAGCCATTTCCCCGTCAGCGCCGCCCTCTCGTTCCAACGACGTAGTATAATTAGTGTCCTCTGTTTCCCGTCGGCCAGTAGCCGCGTTAATAACGCCACGCCACCGGCTCGATCGCGTTTGCGGCTACGCTTATCCGTTTGAAAACGAGATTCAATTACGATGCTGCCCCGCGCACGCCCATAGCGTCGCGGAGGTGTCGCGATTCCGCGTCTCGTTGAAACTCGACTCCTATGTGCCGCCGCCTACTGTTTTCGTCCTTTTGGACGTTCTTTTCAAGCGCTGATTGGAAAAATTTGCCGTATTGCTTTGTACCGTGATCGGTGTGTCGCGCCCGGCGCAAACCGGTGGTATTTAATTTGTACCCTTTGAGGATTTCTATTTAATACTGGATTAAAAACATGCCTTGTTATCCGGGCGTGATTGAGGAAAAAATATTTTACGGCGGGGTAAGAAATTTATGAACAAATGGAAGTTAGCTCGAGAAACAAAAAAATGAAGGTGATTCCCTTCATAGTGTAATGAAATGATAGAAAGTACTTTTCGTTCCCTTAAATTGTGTGAACTTACGACAAAAAAAAATTTGAATAGAAGGAATTTAGTCTGAAGTCCAAAAAATGAAATTCAACCCCTTCACAGCATAAAAAAAGGGCAGAAAATATATCTTTTGCCCCCATAAATTATTTGAATCTGCGACGCACAATTGGTGACACAAAGTACTTGCACAGTACCACATTCGATGGATTGCTCTGTTTAAGCATGACAATGAAAATTCGATACAAAAACCGCACATTAATTTCTGGAAAGCTATTAAAATTACGAATCACCCCAAGACTCTCATCATCCAGCAATATCCAAATCTACACCAACCTCTGACCCAACTTCCTCAAACAAACACTATTCAACAATACCCAAACTCTCCCTCTCCACTTCTAATCTCCGCCAAACTAACTTCCACCCAGCGTCGTCCCAGTAAATTCCACCAGGGTGGCAGTCTCTCGCCTACGATTTTCTTCCTTTCAGAGTAAATAATATTTCAATTACACCCGAGCCACCCTTCCAGAGTCGACTTGATCGTGGCCATGAGCGCCGTAGCCGGGCGAGTTATCGCCGGTAGTCGCAGGTG
>NW_017100261.1:9260477-9264811 GCF_001263275.1 Habropoda laboriosa
CGGGGACAAAATAACCGATTATTCGAGAGACCACGTAAGCCTTGGTCGCCGTGACAGGAATTTATTCGCTCGATTTCGAGGCAACCCAGTGCCGCTGACGGTTCTGACTGATAACGGCCACTTTGCACGGCTTCCCCTATTTTCATAGACAGCTCTACCTCCCTCTGTCCCTCCTCTCTCTCGCCAAGTGCAGCCACCGCTTGATATTCCGTCGGTGTAAAGGCGTTGCTGGAACCGCCACAGGGCCCTCCACTCTCTCTTTCGCGAAGTCGATTCCTCGCGACGAGCTGTTACCCTCCAAACCACCACGAGCTACACTCGACAAATACCGGCGGACGTGGATTTAATTCCTGCTCCACGGAATCGAGTGGCCGCCGTCGCCGCCGCTGTTTACCTCCGTGAACCTTGAATCCCCGCCGATTATGCGTCGCGTTTTTGTCCGGTTTTCTTCAGCGTACGAGCCGGGAATTCGATTCTGTTCGACGGTCTGCAGGTGGACCCGGGGTGAAGAATGCGAAATTTGCCGGGGGAATCGTGAAAGGGAGAAAGGTGATATAATAGTAAATATTCCGTGGAAGTTTGTGTATATTGGGGGTTCTATTTGTGAATAAGTTGGACAAAATTTGAGGAAGAGCCGGGGAGGTAAGATATTCGGGGAATAGTAAAGTGGGTTGTAATATCGAAGCGAAATATTGTGTTGTAATTTTGTCGAATTCATATCGGAAGTTTATGCGTATCGGAGGTTTTATTGTGGCGTGTCTATTGAAGTTGAGTCATGCGCCTGTAATAGATATGTAGGATACGTCGATGGCTCAGGTGTCTTTGTCCGATGCTCCCCATGTAACATTTATCAGAGAGTATAAGGGTGGCACGGAGTTTCTTATTTTCTCAAATGGAACGGTGTATAAATTCCTTCATTTTTTGTCGCTCTTTTAACCCTCTTACTGCCAGCCAACTTATCGCGCATAAGGTATGGGCCGATAAATCGGTCGGCTGGCAGTGAGAGGGTTCAAAACAAGCGGGTTCCTTGCTTCACCGTGTGCAATTTTACATTGCAAATTTCTCAAATACGCTTGTAAAGCTGCTTAAAAGAAAGAAACAACGACGAGGCGAAATACGTGTTTACAATGACTTGCGAGGAATTCACAGTGGAACACTGGAATTCTGGCAATTCTTCGGAATAAAAATTTGGGACAACTTACAGAAATTTCTGTAATATCTTCGGGGAATATAAAGCAAATTTAACAAAAAAATATAAAGCTTACTATTTTAAATATACAAGTGAAACCAACGGAATTTTTGGAATTCTACAGTCCTCACCCCGTGAGTTTAGAATCGCTCACAGAAATTTCCAGAGAAGATTGGAAATTTTTTAGCACCATTTGAAGATACGAAATAAATTTAACAAAAAGATATTAAACAGGCATTACTACTTTTAAATACACAAATTAAACTAGAGAAGTCTAGGCTGCTGAAATTTCAAGACTTGTTTCACCAAAATCTACTCCAACCTTCGAGCCAGCAACGTATTCGCGCACAGTGCTCAAAGGGTTAAACGTCAGAAGCTTTTAAGAAAATTAGAATCCACCTAACCTGAACCACCAGCTAATCCACGTAAAAAAAAAAAAGAGGGAAGAAAAAAAGAAGCAACTCTCCAGCGACACTACACAGCTTCAACGTTCATCCTACGAAACGAAGCTACAGACCATAAATCACCTTTCTCCCCTGTAACGTCAGCCTAACGATTTCCCTCATCTCGTGGAACCGAAGGCAAACGAAGAAAACTTCCTCGACGGATGACTCGTGACGGTTGCTCTCTCAATTTTCACTCGAAGGGACAAACATTCGTACAGCCCAGACACACAATGTGTCTGCCTCGAGCCGTTTATTGCGGATCGTGTGAAAGGGACACGCTGCCTGGCATTCATTAGCGTTTTTGGCAGGCAAGTCGTTGGCCCGGGACCAGAGCCGTTTACTATTTCGCCCAGTTGACGCTCTTTCTCTCCGAAGAAAGTTCCTCCTCCTCCTCCTTCAGCTTCTCTACAAGCTAGTTTAATTGCAACCGGGCAGCGAAAGTTGCACACGGATAACGCGGGAAAAATTGCTGACAAACTGCGGAACTTCGTTTGCCGAACGACGAGCTACCAGCTCCGCTTCGTAACACGCCAACTTTATTTACGGTTCCGCCGAAAAAGATTTAATAAAACCGACCACCCACCGGTTACGCCGCCTCTTTACGCGAAATTTCAATCTTCCTCGCCCGTCGAACCTCGCTCCGTGAATACTTTTTACGGTTAATGGCCACCCGGTACATCCAGCCAGTTGCCGGGTTTTTTTATTAAGGAAGTGCCTGCTTCCAGGAGGAGAAACGCGACGAGGCGAAGACGTTGGCTTGTTTCTTGCGAGGAGGAATTCGGGGGAAGGCTGGTTTTGTGGGCTAAGCTGGGTTGCGGGTGAAATTGGTCAGGCTGTGGTTCCGATTAATGGAATTTGAAGGTTATTGGAAGAATGTGGCGGTGACGATTGTTGCTTTGAACAACTGTGAAATTTTCTATGGTCGTGGGGAATTCTTTTAGTGATATTACAAGTGATTTTCAGCGATATAAGGATTGTTGAAAGAATGTGACAATGGCAAATATTGCTTTGGATACCTGTGAAATTGTGTGTTTCGGTGAGAAATTTTTTTAGTGATACTGGAAGTGATTTCGAGTGGTATAACAGTGATATCAGATTTTACATTTCAGTGGAGAATTTTTTGAGTGAAGTTACAAGTGATTTCTGGGGTGTGAAATTATATGCAGCTTATTGCTTTGAATGTCTGTGAAATTTTGTATGTTGGTGGAAAATTTTTTTAGCGATATTTGAAGTAATTTCAAGTAAGATGTAAGATGAGATTTTCTATATTGATGGAGTATTTTGGGAGAGCAATTGCAAGTGATTTCGAGTAGAGAATTTTCTCTGAGAATTTTTCGTGCGATAGCTGAAAATCATTACGACCATAATACGCTCACCTCTTTTAAATTGAATAATTCTCATCGGAGAAATTGATCCCATGCGTATATACTTTGGGCGATACACAAAATAAAAATATTTATTGCTCCACTCGGTACAGTGCAATCATAAAAGATCGTAACACATTAAGGACCACTCAAGTTTTCTTCAAATTTTTCTATATAACTCTACGTTTCAATAGTAACAAAAAATTATTACGGCATACTTATAATAAAACTGTGACCGTAACACATTTAATTGTCTACGAAACGTTGACACTAAAATGCAAATGTACCGAGCGCTACCAAGCCAGTAATACTCGACTGTTATGAGAGAAACCGTTGGCCGGGAAATTTTCCATAAAGAGTATAGCCGAGGGAAAATGAGAAATCTCATTTCCTGTCGGCAACGTGCATCCTTAAGAAGGCAAGAAATCTCGTTTCCGATCGCTAAGGTGATAAGATTCATCGTCACACAGGCAGCAGTGTCAATTGAAATCTTGTATGCTCCACTTTGTATACACGATATTACTTAATCAATTAAAAACCGCAGTTACTGGCCAATGATCCATAACGTGAACACACATAGCAACCTCATAATGTCGACATTAGCACGAGATATCGATCTATGCGATTGTTATACCACGCTTTATTCGAGCGATCGTGTGTTTGATAACAGGATATCGTTGCTCAAGTAGCATTAATAGTGATCGTTAATAGACACGCTTCCTTTAAACCAGTCTGCCCTATGAACTTGCGAAAAAGTACTTCATAATGCCAATACAAAGAAGAAGAAAAATTTTATAATAAGTACATTACCAAAATACAGTTCTTTTTTAAACTGAATCCTTAATTAATTACTAAGGAGGCTAACCTATGAAATTAACTAATGTAAGTATTTTTCAAAAAATGATATTTCACAAAAGGAATGGAAAAAAAGGAGGAAAAGTTCTGAATAAGTATTCAATTCATCATTAAACATATACTGTACTATTACTACAAAAATTCTATTCCATTGTATCCCTATAAAAGAAAAAAAAAGAAAATAACAACTATACTTCCAATCAATCTTTAAATATTCTATTACCACGAAAATACCGTTCCATTCAATAGCTACAAGAAAAAGAGAGGACCTGAAAAATTGGACAAATAACAAATGCACCTCTAATCGTCCCCTAAATATTATTCTATCACAAAAATTCTGTTCCATTCAACGACTACCAGAAAGATAAAGAAAGAGGGCCCACAAAGTTACCAAAATCACAGCTTACACCTTGACCTTCAGCCACTCGAACTCCCTCAAACACCCTCAAATCACCAGAGAAAGAGAAAAGGAGAGAACAA
>NW_017100261.1:9264823-9315125 GCF_001263275.1 Habropoda laboriosa
AAAACACGCGTCGAAGTAGTGTCGCTTAATACAGAGCCGCCGGTGTATCGTAAAAAAGCTCCCGCGACCCAAGAGATAGAGAGGCGTGGGTGGAGGAGGAGAAGAAGGGAAAGGGTGTGTGCGGCGCGCCGCAGGGCAGGTGCTAATTGTCCCGACTGCCCCAGTGGAAAACGAACGAGCCGGCAAACGAAACGGGAAATCGCCGGCCGAGAAGCTGGCGTGTCGCATGATTTGCGGAGACTTTTATTGCCCCCGGTGAGAAACGTAGATGCTGCTCGACGATACGCCGCTGCTCTCGCGACCGATACACACACACACGCACACACAGAGTAAGGGGAGAGAAAAAAAGCAAGAGAGAGAGAGAGAGAGAGGGAAAGAAAGGAGAGAAAAAAGAGAAGAAAGGGGGTGATCGATCCGAGTCCCACCCCCGCCACCCACTCGTGTTTCTACGTTCACGCAGCCAAGCATCCGTATCCGAGGGGTTAGCCAGACCACGGTTCGATGACTTCTCTCTCTTTCTCCCCCACCCTCTCTGTCTCCCTGTGTTTCCGCTGGTGAACGTGGGGAGGCGAAACGATGAAATCAATCATGTTCGCGAGCCCGGGTTTACTTTCGACGTGGAACCGAGTCCGTACAGTCTTTGGAATATATTTTGGATTAGGGGTTTCTCGGTGGGGTTTTAGAATGTATTGCCGGCTGGCTGGTGGAATTTTTGGTTCGGCGAGGATGAGTTTGCTTTAGTTTACGGTGGTGTTCGGGATAATTTGTGAGTACTTGTGTGGCTTTGGGGTGCAGTAAAGGTAAGACACGTAGAGAGATGATGAATGGAAGTTTGGTTCTAATTGTTGCAAATGGTGGATTCAGTAGAGCGTGAAGTTGCTTAGTATAGTTAATTGGTGAACTTGGAATGGGTTAGACGGTAGTTCAAGTGGTTAGTTTTGATTTCTTCCGAATGATCCGCGCTAACTGTTTAATGTTTAAATTAGACAATTGTATTAATTCGTTGAAATTGAAGAAACGTTTTTTTTTTTTTTTGCAATTTGAAAAGAATTCTGGAAGAAATGTTTCGGGAATAAAGTCACCGCAAATCACCTAAATATACGCATGATCTGATACTAATCTCTTTGTACCGTACAAATGATCCGAAGGAAACAAAACTTCTCGTTCAATTACTTAAGAATAAATCCACATGTAGGCTAAGAGAATTAATACTTGGTTTTACTACTTTCCTTCCTCAAGTGAATTACACATTACACGAAACGTCCGCCGAGGAAAAGAACCGGTGAGAGCAAGACTTTATCCCTCGAAACACGGCAGGGCAGGGGGTTTCGTGAGCGTTGCTCGTTCCGCGAGGCGCGACGAACAGCTTACGAGCCGACGACACGAGAAACGCGCAATTTCTCGACGGAAAGACGACGTGATCGCGACCTATCGATCCCATGGATCTCCGTGTTCCGTGCTTTATCGGGCCTGATGCAGAAATTTATGCGCGTCGCTGTAATTGTGATTTGCGAGTAGGCCACGTGAGAATTCGCCAAAACGGGATTAACCGTGAAATTGTTCGAAATTTTTCTGTGTACCTTGGCGTCGAATTGCGACGAGAAACGCGCCTGTGCCACAGAGGAATTGGAAAATTTCAATTTTTTTGTTATACACGTTGTTCCGTATGGAACAACGGTTCCCAAAAAACCATAAAACGGCCCTGACCGAGCCTCGACGCAGAGGATTAACGGGACCGTTAGACCCCATTAATAATATTAGAAATATTTTTTACCACCCATTATATTTACCTATCCTCTAATTATCAACCTAGCCTTTTCCTTCTCCGATGTTCGATTTCCTATCCTTCTGGGATTTTCCAAAACGCTAGCCGCCTCGAAGTTCCATCCCCACTTTTACCCTTTCCCTATTCTCTTGCAAATATCCTAAGACCAATCACCGAATTTCTATCGTTTCAATATTCTACCCCCAGATTTTAACTCCGCCTACACCAACTCTCATTTTCTGTACTCCTCCAATTTGTCAACCAGTCTTCCTCCGAACACCAAACCATACACTCCAAAAAAACGATCAGCCGAGTCTGTTCTAGAATCTCAAGCAGAGACTTGTAGTTTACCAGCAAATTAAATAAACTTGTACTCCGGATTCTCGTTAGTTCTCAATATAAGACATTCTACTCGTCGTGATCCAAGTCCGTATTGGTTGTTAAATTTAATAGTAACTATAGTATCCTAACAGAATAAATTGAAATTATTCGCAAATGTGGAATATGCGAAAATTATGTTTATGTGATATTAAAATGTAAAAGAGGAATAATAATGTGTTTAAGTTCTATAATAACGAAGTTTTAAAATTTGATTCACTGGAGGGCAAAATATGCTAGGTATTTTCGATGTACTTTTTCACAGGAAAATCCTGAGTGGTTTTCTCTACCTAGTCATATACCTGAAATACCAGGCGTTTGAACGTGGTACTGCGAAACACTTCAATTCCAAACTTTTTCAGTGCTGTAACGCTGTTCCCTCGTTATGGCATGATTCAAGTGGTCTACTCGTGGCTTCGAACTGGACTCTAAACTGTGTCTTCAATTTATCACGATCGGGGAATAAATTGGCGATCATCGAGAAACTTATTTACGATTTCGTAACTTTAGCTATCATCTCTGCGGCTCAATTAGCTCGAGTAGAAAAACGAAACTGTATCGGGAGATGTAACTTTGATAATCTTTTTCAAGTGTGATCGAAACTTGAACTACTAGCGCAACATAGCGAAGCAGGAAATGTTTTTGAAGTTATCTGCTGATATTGATGCGGTATCTAATTTATTTTTTCGTTAATTTTCTAACATTTTTTAATTCTTGAACTTGTAATTGTAAGTGAATGAAGTCACAAAGTGCGTACTATAGTGAAGGAAATGGAGCGGCAATCATGTAACTGTAGTTTGGAGCGAGCTAATTTAACCGAACTATATAACCATAATTTAACCAAAGTTACACACAAAAAGTGAACCTGTAGTATAGTAAACTATAGTTTGCAAAGGCTCACATGAAACCTAATTCCTAAAATCAACCATTCTTCCTTGGAATATTTCCATTGCAGTAAACTTCCTCTTAACCGGCCCATGTGGGACCAGACCTCCGGCCGGATAAACGAATAGCCGATTAATCCGACGATATCACTTATAGGTTGTAAATAAAATAAAAAAATCATATATTTTAGTTACTCATAAAATCTAAATATAATATAATATATCATTAATATCATTTAGAAGCGTAAAAAGAAATAACAACTGTTGTCGATTGTCTTATGTCGAAGTCCATTACTACTATAGAAAAATCACAACCTCTTTCTACGAAAACTATTAGCCGGTTAAACCGGTGCCGGATAAGAGGAAGTCTACTGTATTTTCCATTTTCTCCAAAAGAAAATCTTTTTTCGCGTCACAAAACTCTCTTCTTGCGTACCAAAACTACTTCATTGTTTCTCGTGTTTCTACCTCTCGAACGTTCAAACCGATGATAGCAACAAGCCAGAGGTACGCCATGCTTATCCACGAACGTTATGAATCAAGCTGCTCCACGAGTGGCGGAGCAGCGTCTCATCTGAATGTCCGTTTCTTGGCTGGCCGTGCAATAATGAGACAAAATGGCCGTGAGAAATGCGGTCGCGTGGCTGTTGGACGGTGCCCAAAGACGATGAATTATCGGGAATCCGGGACGGTAAATTTTCTGGTGGATGCCTGTGGGAAAAGCCAAAGGCGGCGGCAATTGATCGTCTGGTTGGTGCAAAGAAAACGGACAATACCAGGCTCAAGGATCGTTTCTGTGTGTGCCAGCCAGTCGGAAAGAAACGCGGCGTATGGAATTAGAGACCGAGTTGCCCGGCGGAATTTTATGTTGATGGCAACGGCCACGCTTAACGAGCTATAATACGCGCGGGCCAGCTTAAAAGACGCGGTTACAGCGGCGGAAAGGCCGCAATTGCGAACAAGCCCGCTCTCCTCGACCTTCTCGCGACTCTCGATTGCGTCTAGCTTGCTTTTTCTTTCTGGACCAGAAGAGGGTTTTATGGGATGCGCGTTCATTTGGTTTGATTGTCTCGGACGGAAATCTTGTTCTTCTGAAATTGAGGTAGACTGATGGGGAATTTTCTTCATACAGAATGGTTCATACGATGTGTGTTAACGCTCCAGCAAGAATGCATTCGTGGCAGAGTGTATGGATGGATAACTTTCAAAATTTTGAAAACGATTCGTAGCACAAATTATGGTCAACAATTACCTACATGGGATGGCCTATAAAATAATTGAATAAATTTTTTGTATTTATTTCTTTATGCATACGACGAAGTATATGTATTTTGGATTATGTGATTCGTCGTGAATTCTTCATACGTAGGCCAAATGTCATTACTTCAATTTTTAACCCAATTTTCAGCAAATATTGGCTACTGTTTCTGAATCAGCACAAACTTATCAATTTTTCATTGATGTATTAAATGACACTACCAACCATTTTACTTGTGATGGGGCGACTGCCCCGGATTTAGCCTCACAGTAGATGATTCATATTTGGTAATCACCTAAACTGAAGTTACAGTTAAAATTAAAACAAATGTGAACTATTTTTGTCGCTTGGGAACGTAACTCGATATCCACAGCCCGATGAGGGTTAATTGCAGTTAACTTGAACGTGAATTAAAGCAGCTCGGTAATTCGTACGTAACATATGAATCACCCTGTACACATACTGCGCCGCGGAGCCTACATAAAGGGGTAATTTACAGGGGTAGAGAAATATGTTGAGAATATATAATCACATTTTGTTTGCCCGGAGCCTTTGTTCCTGTGTGAGTTGAGGTTGCAAATTGATCGAGGTGTGGGACACGGTTGCAGTAGCAGGAAAAGAACTATTATATCGTTGAACGGTGATTTTTAAGTAGCAAGATACTTCTATTTCGCTGTCCATCTTTGAAACTTGCATACACACATTGTTGCAGTCTCTATTCTCGAATGCAACATCGATGGAAGCACTATTTCGAATGCAAAACATTGTTGTACGCGTTACTTTTGAATGCAACATTGCTTGAAGCGTTATATTTGAACGCAAACATTGTTCGAATCTCTATTTCTGATTGCAACATTATTAGAAGCGTTATTTCGAACGCAAACATTATTACAAACACTACGCTTGAATGTAACATTGTTTCAAGCGTCATTCTTGCTTGTAACATTGTTAACTTGTATTATACTCGAATGCACATTGTGGCAAACGTGTTACCGAGTTTGCAACATTGTTGCTGAGAATCGCTCTCGAAAAAACGTACATTGTTGCACGGTGCGCTGTTTGCAACATTGCGACTCGCCGCGGGCGCCCGAAAAGCACATTGTTTGCACATTGTTGCAAACGCGTTCTCGGTTTGCAACTTTGTTGTCTCGAAAATTTGCACATTGTTGCACGGCGCCCCGTTTTGCAACTTTGTGCAATTTTCGGGAGCGGCTCCGGGCAACAAAGTTGCATGCGCGGTTCTCTCTTTTTGCAACTTTGCTGCCGCAAGTCGCTCCCGAAAAATGCACATTGTTGCAAACGCGTTCTCGGTTTGCAACTTTGTTGCGACAAGCCGCTCACGAAATTTGCACATTGTTGCACGGCGCCCCGTTTTGCAACTTTGTGCAATTTTCGGGAGCGACTCGCAGCAACAAAGTTGCAAACCGAGAACGCGTTTGCAACAATGTGCAATTTTCGGGAGCGACTCGCAGCAACAAAGTTGCAAACCGAGAACGCGTTTGCAACAATGTGCAATTTTCGGGAGCGACTCGCAGCAACAAAGTTGCAAACCGAGAACGCGTTTGCAACAATGTGCAATTTTCGGGAGCGACTCGCAGCAACAAAGTTGCAAACCGAGAACGCGTTTGCAACAATGTGCAATTTTCGGGAGCGACTCGCAGCAACAAAGTTGCAAACCGAGAACGCGTTTGCAACAATGTGCAATTTTCGGGAGCGACTCGCAGCAACAAAGTTGCAAAACGGGGGCGCCGTGCAACAATGTGCAAATTTTCGAGACAACAAAGTTGCAAACCGAGAACGCGTTTGCAACAATGTGTAATTTTCGGGAGCGATTCCCGGCAACAAAGTTGCAAAAAGAGAGAACCGCGCTTGCAACTTTGTTGCGACAAGCTGCTCCCGAAAATTGCACAAAGTTGCAAAACGGGGCGCCGTGCAACAATGTGGAAATTTTGGAGACAACAAAGTTGCAAACCGAGAACGCGTTTGCAACAATGTGCAATTTTCGGGAGCGACTCGTGGCAACAAAGTTGCAAAAGGAGAGAACTGCGCTTGCAACATTGTTGCCGAGAGTCGCTCCCGAAAGTTGCACATTGTTGCAAAACGGGGTGCCGTGCAACAATGTGCAAATTTTCGAGACAACAAAGTTGCAAACCGAGAACGCGTTTGCAACAATGTGCAATTTTCGGGAGCGACTCGCGGAAAATAAAGATGCAAACTCGATAACGCGTTTTGCAACATTGTTGCGCGACGGCGTTCTCGAATAATGCACATTGTTGCTCACGGCGTCGTTTTGCAATATTATGGCTCGCTTGGGCTCTCGAAAAACGTACATTGTTGCAAACGCGATTTCTCGCTTTTGCAACTTTGTGGAACGCGTAATTTTTGAAACACACGTTGTTTGCAAACGTATTTTCGTTTGTAACGCTGTACGAGATGCAAAACATCGTTGTATGCTGTACTCTGTACGCAAAACATTTTCACAAGCATTTACTGGAACACTTGTGTTCAAAAGAAAAAGTGCTAAGCCACATTTTCAACTTATTCTTCTATGGATAATGCAGCTTGTACGAAAGTATCTGTATGTAAAATACATGCATTAAACGTGTTTTGTTATTAAAATAAATTTTGTACTAAGTAGAAATTTCATCCCATTTGAAATGAAATATACTTACAATACAATTGAAACCTCCCACAGTGTGTTCTCTTCTCTCAAATGAAGTTACCAACGAATTCTTAGAACCCTCCACCGAGTAACCCTCCACGAGTAAAAACGACAGACAGAAATAATAATATCGAAGTTTTAAAACAGTACCGTTCATAATTCTTACCTACCTCTCGTACAATATCTTAAAGCAATTTACGAGCACATCAGTTTCCACGTCCATTCGATTCAACCTCGTGAGCAGCCGGGAATCGATCGCGGCCACCCTAGACTATAAGCGTTGGCTATTTAAATCGGCGACTTCGTAACAAAAATACGACGAAAATACAAAGGTGTAAAAAGTGGAATCAGAGCTGACGAGAATTAGAGTGGAATAACGGAGAAGTTTAATGAATACAAAGAACGCGAAAGGTAATGAATATGGCGGGTCACTCTTGCTCTTTACGCTTCCACCGTTTTCTTCGCAAAATACCCCGCGATATTTCAGTGGAAGGTATACAAAAGAATTACCGGCAATCGTTACTTACGGTAGAAGAGGGATACGAAAGTTTCGCAGCCGCGAACAGAAACACCGAACTTTTTCACCGGTATTCGCGGAAGAAAAACTACTGGCGAACTTTCTGCCACTTCCGGAATGAAGAATACGAAAATTTCATTACCACCAGGTCCGACAGGGAAATACAGAAGTTCTACGTGGGATACTCACTGGCTGAATTTCGTTCAACCGTCGTACTTCTCTCTTAACTGTTCTAACCTATTCTTCATAACCTTCTCCAGGTCAAATTGAACCTCTCCACTTCTAATCGCGACAAAGTTGCGACACATTTAACCGGCGTGGATTATTCATTCAAAACTCCGGTCTTAAATCTGAATTCGTTGGTGGATATCTGTGAAAGGAGGGCAAAATACTTCCGACCGAAGTCTGGAAAAATACACTTAGCTAACCTTAACATTTTTGCTTCTAATTGTGACAAAGTTGCGACACGTTTAACCAATGTAGATTATTCATTCAGAAACTCTGGTCTTAAATCTGAATTCGTTGGTGGATATCTTTGAAATGAGGAGAAAATACTTTCGACTGAAGTCTCGAAAAATACCTTTTGCTTGCAACGAAATTCTGAAACGCTTGATTTGGTATAATTACTTACAAGAATGTTTTATATTGTTAAACTAACCCAACTTAACCCTTTTGCTTCTACTTCTAACAGAATTCTGACACAATTAAACATCGTGTAAGTACTTCCAAAAATCTTATTCCAAACTAACTATACAGAGTGTTCATTCTAACAATCTACACGATTTTTAAGCTGTTTGTAATAATACAATAAAAGGAATTATTTATAAAAATTTATCTAAAAGATTACCTTGAGTTTTATAAATGGGACCATATTTTCTTCTCCATCATACTGTCGAAGACATTCAGACGAATTGAACCAGTACAAAATGTGACACTCTTATTCACACAATATTTTTACAGCAGTGAAAGTAGTGAAACTTCAAGATCACTAATGAACAAATAGAAAATATTTCACTACTAGAAGAAAAGGATTTTCAAAACGTTTTTTATCCACTCAACGCAGATCAATTTCGATACATCAAACCAAGAACAGAATGCGCAACATTCACGAGTGTTCCGCCGAAGCCGAAGATCCGTGCGGCCGCAAAGTCCCGAAAAAAATATCCCCCGAAAGGGGAGAACGTATCACCGAAACGACCAAAAGAAGATACAATCGCACTCCAATCGTACGACAATATCGCAATAAATCTCCGATCCTCCTTTTCACGAGAGTCCAGCGTGATTCGTTTCGGGGGAGGTGAACAGGCTAAAAGGAGGGGCTCAGAGGAATCTTCAGCAAACAGAGCCACTTCCCGTCAATAACGCAATTCTCGTTAAACGAGCCTTCAAAAGACGACGCTCGATATTATACGTCGCGAGCCCGGTCCCGCCCTATTTCCTTCGTCCTAACAACCTCATTGATCCAGCGATCTTATTACAGGCCGATCGCTCGCTTCCTCGCGAGTCGTCAGACAACGTTCACGTTCGTCTACGACGGACACACACCGGTGGATCGATGATGCTACCGGTGAAGAATCTATTTATCTCTGACGAGGAATTCAGAAAATCCGATTAGCGATAAAAAGCTCGTTTCCAGCCACCGGAAGAGGGACGACGACGTCTGCTCGCACTTGAGAAAGGGGTGTAGGGAGGAGGGAGAAGAAGAAGTTGGGAGACAGGTTCGAACGAAGAGACAGAACGAAAATGCGACACGACTCGGCCACGTTGTCCAAACGAATGTTTGGTAACCGAACGTCACGGTGGATGATGGATGACACGCTAATCGTTCGTATTTACACGCCACGACTTTTTCAGTCGTCGTCCAGCTTGCTGGTTAGAATAGAGAGGATAGGAATAGACTGATGGGAGGGAAGATGGAAAAATGTTAGTTGGTGAGAAGTTCGGACCCCCTGCCTGGCGTTTTGTCGATACTGATTCGATGCTGATCGAGTGGCGTGGAATGATAAGGTGGAAAAGTGGAATTTAAGTAGAATCTTGATTGCAGATCGAGAGGTAAGGGATTCGATCTGAGTTGAATTTTAGTGAAGTAGATCGACGTACCGGATAATTGAAGAGGTAGCTGGTGAAGTAGAATGTGGTGAACTTACCTGAAACAGAAAAAACGAGGATTGTTAAGTTTTGATTGAATAAGAATTGTATTAACTGGAATTAAGATCTATTGTTTTTGTATCACAGACACTTTCACTTCGAATCTGCAATATACAGATTAAGTAGATTGCAATTTTTCAGTTCTACATATTGTTCATTTATATCTGGAAAATCATATGTTGACATAATTTTAAGTGTGAATTAATGAATGTCGTAATTACACAGTGAATGTTTGAATGTTTCTACAATTGTAACATATCAGAGGCAGATTGTACTATGGGTTAGTATTCTTTACGTACCTCAAGAGATTCTAACGTTACTCTCATGTATTTTGCATATTTCGATATATTATAATTCACAGTCCAGTCGCAATATTAAACTAAATTTTTCAGCAGTACCATAACGTTAAAAATAATTTCTTTATCAATACCATAACATCAATGTAACATACTGTTGACAGACTGTACTATGGATTAGTGTTTTTTATGTACCTCAAGAGATTCTAACGTTACTCTCATGTATTTTGCACATTTCGATATATTACAATTCACAGTCTAGTCGCAATATTAAATATAAATTTTTCAGCAGTACCGTAACCTGAAAAATAATTCTTTCAGCAATATCACAACATCGACTATAAATTTTCCATCAACAGTTTATCAACCCATCACTAGTTCCTATTTTTCTCTCACTCATCGTTCCCAAAACCCCGTGCACCAAGCAACAAAACCAAAACACGATAATCCTTATTAGGGTACAAAAACCCCAAGCCTCAACACAGGTTACAAGCACCAATCGATTCATCGACTCGAATGTCCCTTTAACCCAAAAGACTGCAGGTGAACGGAACCCACCTGGAAGGCTCAGGTACCTGCAAGAAATCTCGAACAACAACGTGGACGGTGTTTCGTGGGAGAGGAGGACATGCGTGGCTAACGAAGAACAAGAAAATCGTGGAGCATCGGTGAGATTGACAGGGGGGTCGTTCGTGTATCGCGTTACATCGCCGCGTTCTTCACGTTTCCAGGCCGGCCGGGGCATCAGTCAATGGAAGAAAAATGATTGTGGTCCGTTGGCCTGGCATTAATCGAGCGCCGACTTAAACAGTGCTCGCGACGCGACATTAATCATTCAAAAATCTTGCTCGTTACTTCGTGCAGCGTCTCCCCTGTGCTCCTTCGAACCGTGCGGCGTGTGGAAACGGCGACCAGGGGCAAAAAAGAGAACACCGCGAAGAAGTTTTTAAGCGTACTCGTTAGAGAGGAAGCGAGGAGTTACTTGGAATCGATGCTTTTTACCCTCTTTTTGGAAAAGAGCGTTAACGAGTTTTTTGTTTTCTTTTTTTCTTTTTCCTCGGAGCGTTGCGGTTGACAGGTCTCTGGTTTGCTTAGTTGAAACGTAATAGTTCGTGGGATGCAGTTGTGCGGTGAAATTGAAGAATTGAATAGTTGTGAGTTTAGGGTGTGAATACACTTGATGAATGCAGCTACAGTAGGTATATACAGTGTACAGTATACAATGGTATACATCAAATTGCAAATACCCAAAAAGCAGTTATATTCCTTTTGTATTTTATAACTTCTCCAAAGACAATTTTTTTAAAGTTAGAAAATTTTATTCATTTTAAATCATATTTTATTTAGAATTTAAAAAAAAAATTAAACGTACACGTACGTGTCGGTGTTCCTGAAGAGGATAACGTAATTTAAGGATACGTTCACATTCACCTGAATTCATTATTAATGTGTTCCTGACTGTTCCGAAAAGTTTCAAGCCGCTATAGATATAAAATACGTGATCAGGATCAGGTTATAGGAGAATTAGTATCGAATTCTGCCGGAAAAGTGTTATTCTGTATGGAAATTGACGTTGTTCCGAGTATATTTCACAGAGAAAAGGATTGGCAAAGTGGTGGCTGGTCTCGGAACGCGAAATTCCGGCGAATTGGCCAAGTTCTGTGTGCAATCAGGCGCAACTGGTCGACAAAGCGTTGACGAATCGCCGGCCGGTTCGCTCCCCCGCCGAAAAAACCCGTAGGAAACATCGCCCCTCGCGATCAACGATGCGTGTCGTCTCGCGGTCCATGGCGCTCTCTCCCGATGCTTTTGATCGATCGTCTCGTATTTATTTATATTCCATCGAACGGCCGCACCTGGTGCCATTAGCTGTTTCTCATTCGCCGCGCAGACGGCCACGGGGAAAAATATGAAATCCCCCTAGGCCAAGAGCCCCGGCACTCTATCAATTTTTCGTGGCACGGGAGAAATCTTCGCCGGTACACGGGGGCGATCGGCTGTCACATCCAGGAAAAGGAGAGAGTCTGGAATTTGATCGGAGACGCTGCCGCGAGAGTCGATCCTTCTTTCGTTACTATCGCCACCTTGAAATCTCATTTAATTATATTCGATAGGTATACGTCGATCTTTCAACTCAAACCGAGTACGGAAGAGAACAATTTCTCGACAGAGGAATTTTTATTTCCTTGGGAAATTCACTTCGTCAACATTCGGTAGCCGATGAATTTGGTATTTAGTATTGGACTCTATCGATACTAGATTAACGATTCGATAAGAGGTAGTCGATTCTCGAATACCGATTTTCGATAGACGATAGTCGATTCTCGAATATCGATTTTCAATGATCGACAGTCGATTCTCGAATATCGATTTTCAGTGATCGATAGTCGATTCTCGAATATCGATTTTCAATGATCGATAGTCGATTCTCGAATATCGATTTTCAATAATCGATAGTCGATTCTTAAATATCGATTCTCGATACTCAGTGTTTTATTCTCAATAATCAATAGAAGACTCTCAAATTTCGATTTTCGACAATCGATACTTCATTTGCGATGCTAATTTGTTGATACTCTATATTCCGTAGAACTTAACGCTCAATTATCAGCTCTTGATATTAATTATTCGCTGATGAAGATTCGATAATTGTTACTCCATACATCGCACGTCGTACTTCACGTTCAATTTACTTTTCCAATAATTTAATTTTACAAATTGAAGTTTCGTCGTGTGGCATATTCTAATCCCAATGCAATCCTTTACTCGCTTCTCAAAATATTACGTTCGATGTTCCGTTCTTTGTTCCGGCATTCCGTGCGATTCATTGCAGACGCTGTTACGCTCCACGCTTTTCCTTCGGGGTTAGATTTTACAGCGGCAATTTATGCCAAACCTCGCCCACCGCACTTTTCCGTTACTTTCTCTTCGCGCGGCACACACATCAATTTCATTCCACGGTGCTGTCACTCGCACCGTAATAAAGAGGATATTGTTGTTATTATCGTTATTCGTAACGCGACCTGTTTCATTTTTGCCTGCGGCAAGCCGCCTCGTTAAACGGAGGCCGCTCGTTTCACCCGCGAAATAAAACGCGTGCAATTCTTTCCACGAGTTTATCCGCGTTCCGACGCGGTAAACAATTTCCACACCCGTGGCTGTTGGACATCGCATCCGACTCACTTTGATCATTTTCACCGTCGTTCGTGAATCAAGTGACCCTCCCCGTTTTTCATGCAGATTTTTAACAACCTTCGAACTAACAGAGTTCGTGATATCTTCCGTGATATCTTGATGTCAAAGTAAAAAAAGAGTGAAAGAATACGAAAATTCGGAAGCTGA
Organism: Habropoda laboriosa; assembly: GCF_001263275.1. Taxonomy (NCBI): domain Eukaryota; kingdom Metazoa; phylum Arthropoda; class Insecta; order Hymenoptera; family Apidae; genus Habropoda; species Habropoda laboriosa. Next base: position 9,278,074 of record NW_017100261.1, read on the forward strand.
AAAATATTCAACGAATGAAGAGACTGTAAAAAGTGATGTCAGTGGAATCCAATTTTAAGGGTGTACAAAACAGAAAAATTTGGGAATTTTTTTCGTAGGTAACTACTAAACGAAAAGCTTCATTTTTTCAGATGATGTACCTAAATGTAATTTCCAGTTTTTTTCTCCAATTGTTACAAAGCAAGCATGTTACGGGAAAATTTACATTTGTTACGTTAAAATTTAACGGAACCGTACTAAATAATTCTCAATTCAGTCAATTTTGATTATTTTCACTTCAAAACACTGGTGAATATTCTTGAAACATAAATAAATACGCACACAAAAAGTCGATGCTAGAAAGTCTAATAGTTTCTTTGTAAAAAATCTCAAAGGAGACCTAAACAATGACGCTCAACATTAGGATTTTGAAAGTGCTTAAATTAAGAAAAAAGGAGAATTCTTCATTTAATTCTAATTTTTTGCGCTCTGGATCCCGCACAACACAAAACTCATATCTCCCGCGTTAATAGAATGTCCTACCGCACCTCTCCGAGAGTCTCCTTCGACAGTCGAACGCTACCGAACTTTTCCCTCCGTGAATTCAATTCCCATTCTGACATCGCTGTACTTCCGATACAGATCACTTCGTTTCCCACACCAATTTACCCTCCTCGAACCGTGACATTTTCCGAAATAACTAATGGCAGGATATTTCACCGGCAGCCACTCCATAAACATTCCCGAACGACGCATTAGCAGTCAATACTGTTGCCATTCGGCTCCGGCAAGAAGCCGGGCCGATCGATCGATCGATCGGCCGCGATTAACTTTTCCACCGGTTACAAGCTCCCTGGGTCCACGTCCCGTTGTATCTAATTTATCACGAACCCCGCGGAGTGTAAGCAACGGTCTCGGAAGCCAATTTCGTGGCCAGCATTCGAGCCTCGGACTGCGGAGGGCTTCCGGTCGAAATTCGACCTTCTAAATCCGCGCGCCGCTTCTTTCCAACGCCGTCCTCCACTTTTAACGAAGTGTATCCCCGCCAAACAGGAACAGCGGCGGGGAGGAAGGGAAACCCGATGACCTGCAGACTTCTCGTTTCCCATCGTGAACGGGGAGGACTGTACTGTATATGTACTTACAGCAGGCTGTGTTCCAGCCAACGGGGAGCAAAAGACTCGAGAGAAGACGGGGAAAAGAGAAGAAAGGGAAGAGGAACGAAAGAAGGAGGAAAAGGAAACCGAGCGAGTCGGCGTAACAATTAATTTACTTCGCTTACGCTCGGGTAATTGAAAAATTGTCGATAGCTAACGTAGGAAGTCGATACCAGCGTGGGAGGGTGGAGGGTAGGGGGGAGGGAAGAGGCGACAAGCGGCAGATATAAGAAGCGAGAAAACGGAGTTAATTAAAGCGGCGTGGAAGGGCCGGCAACGAAGGCGGAAATTAAAAATGTAAATCTGCGTGATTGGAAACCGCAGACACCAACCCCTGCCGGTGGGCTGTTCGCCCGCTTCCTTTCGATTTGCAATTCGCGATTTTTATTATAATCGGTTCGTCCCTTCGTACGCGACCAGACTAGAACATCCCTTTGCCCTTCGCAAGCTCACGCTGATTGGAAATCGAGACCGCGACAACGCTCGAACCAAGCTTTTCGCTGATCTTTCGCGGGGGCATTTTATACGAGTGTTTCGACTAATATTGACGGTATCGTTGATCAGCGTCCAATTGGTGGTGTATTGAAGTTCGACATTCAACTCTGGTTACAGTTCGTTTTGAAGTAGGGTAAATCGGGGAATGATGGATCACTTTTTTTAAAGATGGAACTTCGTGTATAATCGATAGAAGAGATGGTTTCAACCCTCGTACGTTCCTCAGAAATAGTTGCGCAAGAGATCCTCGGGTGAGATTTCACCCATCGTCGTTCTACATTTTGCTTAATGTGATCTCTTACACTATGTTTCATTGAAAGTTAGATAAATTTGTGAATTTCAAACACGCGAAGTTATAACACATTCGGAGAGAAATTAAACGTAGTACAGCATCTGGGAAGAGGCTATGGGTGAATTTTCACCCGTGCAGCGTACGAGGGTTAAATGAACTTACAGTAATAATGCTCAATGACACGGAAATTATATTACTCCCTTCAAAAATAAGCACGTAAAATAAATATAGTTTTCGATATTATTTTAACTAATCCTGACAAAATATTATTTAGACTAAAAGCCCTTACAAGGACAAGTTTGAAGGAAAGGATTTAAACATAATTATCTAATTGTTTGAACAGGAAGATGAGAACAGCTTGAAATTCTTTAGACTTGAACGAATTGAATTGCCACCGGGGTAATCAAGTTGTCGAAGAAGTTCGCTAAGAACAACCCGATCAACAGCCACGAAACGCTTAAACCTACTGAACTACATACCAGCCCATCGAACCAATTAATATTCAATTCGCCTATCCGATACCAAACTTCGTAACAAAACAACGAGCTAGCATCCACCCGGAAACCGAAACACTGGCCAGCCAAGTGTTCGCCAGCCTTCGAGCGGACATGCACAGTAGATCGCCAGATACAGAGTAAACATTGAAATAATGAAATACAGTATGTAGCAAAAGTCAGCGGGCTCTAAGTTCGATAATTTATTGCGGTGGAGTGGACAAGGAGAAGCATAATTTTGGAAATTGGCAATTCTATTGAGCGACGTGAAGTGTCCAAAGTGTTTAAAATGTAATCTGAATGTAATTTAAATCCCCTCTGTTTCTCCTTAATTTCTCTTAATTTTTAAAGTCCTTATTCCAAAAATTCAAAAAAATTTATCTTAATTTTTAAAGCTCCCATTTGAAAATTTACAAAATTTTTCTCACCACTTCTTTTCAACTTTAAATATTGTAGATATTTGTCAATTTAAGCAGGTATTTGTTTCTTTTTAGCCGCAGTAAATTACAGAACTCAGATCGCAGAAAAGTTTGATTGCCGCGGCTGACTATTCCTAGTTCACTCTCCTTTTTCTCAGGGTTAAGTAACGATACGATGTTGCACCAACACAACAACAAGGTTTCCAATTCACGAAGATACTGTCGTTTCCTTTTCCCTGTCTTCCATTCCACTGTAATAAATCGCTAAACTCAGGTGACTTTTGCCGTATACTGTATCAGAGGTTGGAAATTTCTCGACGATTATCAGTATCCCGCAATCGACACGTGGAAAACAATGCCGCGTTCAACGGTCTCGAGTCGATAATTCGGAAAAAAGGAAAGGATCACGTTGCGTTTCACGAGCACGAGGACTCAGCCTTGATCGTCGATAAGAAAAAAAATGCCACTTCTGACACAACTATCGCGAAGGAAACCCGAGGCGATAAGCGTGCATCGTGGCGCAAATGAGAAATCATGCGGTCACGTGACCAGGGAAATATTTAATTCCAACGGGAATCTCCGTTCGAAGATCTAGCTAGGCTCTCTCGATTTACGAGCAACGCCGCTAATTGCGCCGGCAAAAAGCGACTCGGACCGTTCTGTCGGATGGTAAACAAGTTTTTGTCAAGTGTCTCTAATAGTCGCTTTGCGGGATCCTCTTCTGTCGCGTGCAGATAGCATTGACTTTCGGAGGAGCGTCTCTTTTTATGGGGCTCGCTCGTGTTGCTGTTTGTTCGACCAGAGATTCGATCTTAATAGTATTTTTTTTCTTCTCGGCGGATATGAGATAATCTGTGGCGGAAACGCTGGGAAATTTTGTCGATAAGTCGGACACTTTTGGTGGATCTCGAACGAACAAGAATTTCTGTCATAAAGTGACGCAAGTTGTGCGAGAAATCTAACATTTAGCAAAATTATTTAACGATAAGCAACGTCAGAAACGTTTCACAAGAAATATTTCCTTGAAAATTTATAAACAGTAGTTGTAAATCTTGGAAGAAATAGCGAGGAACTTGTGGCAATCGTTTTAAAGTGTCTTGAAGACAGCTATGTGAGAATTTATTCAAGTGGAAGTTTATCATGTATAAAGTAAGCTATTTATTGGCATGATTGTAGCTTATAAGAAATGTAAGTGGGTAATTGGAAGGCCATTTACGTGCTGTTTCTTGACAATTGCACAATCCTCGATTGTTATTACGAAAGTGAAAGATTGCATCACGGAAACTGGGATATTTCAGCTATTTCATTGTTCACTTTCGAGTTGTCACGTATCCGGCTAGAAAAGGTGGGCAGGGACACCCAGCGATAACCTCCTCGTGCCTGAAGATCGAGAAAAAAGATTCTTCGTTGGGATTTTTTGTTGGAAACGGGAACACTGAAAGGATTTCTCTCGCTAGTCTGATTAGTCGAAGCTGACCTTTGAAAGGAATTCCATGCAATCTACAATCAACGCAGATAGCGATTCGGTTGCAATCCCAGAGATACCAGGAATTTAATTTCGACTCAGATCCAGCTGCATTCGACTGTACACCTTGCCGATGCTTCGATTACTTGTACATGTAATGCGAAGGGAAAAATGTGGCAACCTCCTTAATGCTGGTAAAATATCTTCCTAAATTTCAATGTTTTTCAGTTTTTAATTTTGAAAACTTAAGTTTTTTAATATTTTTTTAATTCAATAGTAAAATTTTAATTTTTGTGATTTAAGATAGTAATTGGAAAGTTGTTACATTGCAGTATTCTATAGTTAGAGGTCGAAGAGATTTCAGGCTACTGAAAATCACGCAATATCACTTCCCTTAACGCTTAAAGTAAGGCAGGCAAGAAATTACGAATTTTTGTCTCAAAGGTTTGTGCGTAGTTTTAGGAACTTTCTTTGCTTTTGTACGATATTTTACATTAAAAATTTTGAGAGTAATCATTTTTTTCAAAGTATTCTGAGAACAGCAACAGGATAGAGAACACAACTTTGAGAAATATCTCAAATTAGAAAGCAACCACAATCCAATGTGAATTTCTTCCAATGGTCACCCATCTTTGTGCTAACCGCAACGAATGAAGCTTGACTCAGAAGATCGCTGAACAGTCGACAGTACTTACTTCCTAATACCACCGAAAATTTTAATTATCTAGTGTAACCATTTAGAGTACTATCGAGTACAGTCTGTCTAATTTACATTTTCAATTTTATTTTACAATTAAAAACTTCTAATGTTTATCATTCGACATGTAATAATAGAATTTTATGAATAAATACTCTAAATTAAATAGCGAAAGTGTTACATTTTCCATTTTCCCTCTGCTCAGAAAATACAACAAAATGTAACTTACCAAACCTCGAACAACCGAAATTCTCCGTTCCATTTGCAACAAAAAACGAGTCCGAAGAATCAAGAACCGCCAAGACCAGTGACCTATCGCAACACCAAGCCACCATAAATCTATTTCCAGCTTGAACGTTCCAGCCAAGAGGAATTTTAATAATTCTATTTCCCATTCGACCGGACACCCTTCTCCGCCATTAATCTACCACCGAGGGCATACGAGCAATAAGGTGTGCAGGACTATAATTTACACGGCCAAGTTGCCAATCGTCAATACCACGGAACACTTATGCACGCTGGTTGCGTGTGTATTTCTCGAGGGAGCGGAAAAATAGTTCGGTCTGAGAGGTGTCCGTCAGGTTCGGGGGCTAGGAGCTGATTCGAAACGGGTCAAAAATCCCTTTGGCCGCGCTTTATTACCTCCATTATTCATAGGACACGAGCAACAAGCAGATACGATCTAACACCTACTCGATCACGGTTCACCGCCGCCTCCCGCGATCGACAGCAACGATATCACTTAAGCCGCGTCCGGCCGCGCGATTTTCATCTTCGATCGCGCCCCGTTCACCAACAAATTACTCGGGGACCCGTGCGCGTCCATCGCCAATTTACGGTACCTGTTACGCTCTTAGAAGCTATCACTCCCCGATTACACAACGGCGATGTAACGTCTCGAATCGTTTCTGCACAGTTAGCCAGGCTGATTTGCGGCTACCGATGACTCGACTCTGGTTAAACGATTCTTGATTTAGGCGAGGAGATTGCTGATGAATGATTTATAGAAACGGGCTCTTTCAGACGTCGTTGGGTGATTCGAGGCTGTAACAGCGGTTGTTAAATGACTCTCGAGGAGACATTCGAACCTAGTTAGCGTTTTCGAGTGGTTGAGGAGAATTAGATTAGGATGATCTATGGGAATTGGCTTTCTATCGATCTTCGGAACATCTTGGATGATTCGAGCGTGTAAGAGTGATCGTTGAATGATTCTTGGGTAGACGTTAGAGTCTATTCTGTATTTTTCAACTGTTGAGAGATATGTCGAATTAGATTTAGGAAGGTCGGTGAGATTAGGAATGATCTATGGAGTTGAGTTGAGTCAGATTTTCAGAATATTTCAAGTGACTCGAGTCTGTGATAGCTGAATAATTCTTGGATGTAAATTGAAATCTACTCTGCAGTTCTGGGTTTTTACGAAGGATTAGGTTAGGTTAGGTTCGCGGTATATATAAATTGCATGAATCATTCAGTTAATTTCCCAGGTGAACGAGAGGTTAAGAATTCAGAGGTGTCTACATCACGTTTTCTATTGCCCGTACATACTCAATAGTCATTGACTTACAATAAACCGGGGATACAGTACTCATGATCAATATCCCAAAGGGAGAGGCAGCTATTAGATCCTAGCCTTTGGCAATATTCAATACTCAGAGGACGTATGCGTAAGAATGAATAAATAATTCAAGAACTAGATTGTATTTCGAGATTGCAGTGACATAGTGGTTCTATGACGTTCCTGATGCAAGAAATTCCTCTGCACGTGCCATTTTATTCGTTGGACATAATTATTGTAATGCACATAATCAGTAAAATATACCTATGCCTGTTTCGTCTGATTTATAGGCAAAAATAGCGGAGATTGCGGCCAATAAATAAGTAGAACTGTGGTTGATTTCATCCTTGTCTTTTCTAAAAGTAATTCAAGTAACCGTTGTTTTAAATCACTCAATTTATTTTAGAGAAATTTTATATTTAAAGTGCTTGCCCTATTCGTTTCTATCACGAATTAAATATCAAAGGGTTTACATCCGTAAATAAAGTACAATTATTACTAATAAAGTCTATATTGTCCTAAAATCGAATTCCTCTAAAATCCTCAAATGTTCCAATCTTTAAAATATCACAATTAAATAATCATTTCCAATCAAACTTTCTCTTCCAACATATTTCACCCGAGAAACGTACAAGAAATCTGCCAGAGGAAAAGTCGCCTTACAATGAAATAACAATTTCCAATCGCAAAGAATCTCGGTTCGCCCCTCAAATTCGAGACAAAAGAAGAGAAGGTCGCGAGGGAGGGGGAAAGAAAATCGACTCCCGACCCCGTAACGCGAAGGCAATCACTGGGGGTTAATAACTGTTCGCAGTCTCGAGGAACGCGAGCCGTGAACGGAAAATCTCGATTGTCTCGGATTTTTAAAAGGCGATCGCGCCGAGCGGCGACGTGACGGGCGTTCCAACGGCGAGAAAAGAAGTCATTCAAGTGTCGATAGAGCGGACGATTTACCGGCCACGTTCGAAGAACGCGATCTAATTTGATTCGTGGTGAAACGTTCGCTGGCTAGCTCGCGTGAGCCAGCGACAATTCGCCGCTACCGTCGAGAAATAGCCGATTAACCTCGTCCAGCTGTGTTATTTCGCGTTTCCCGACGACTCCCTTACAATTTTCACTTTGAACACCAAGGAAATTTCCTTCGTGCCACGTTAAATGCTTCTTCGACGTCCAGCTTGATAAGATTCTTTTCTTACCAGTCTTTGTACGTCAAGGTACTTTTAAATGGGACACGTTTTTTAATCTGTTTTCATTTTACTTACGACAGTTTAGATTTCTTTGCTGAATTGTCCACAATCCTACCACGACAAATCAATCAAAATATCTTGCTCCTATTATCTATCAGTGACCACACAAATTTCCACCAAAAAAACAAAAAAACAACAGCACACTCTCCGCCGAATTAAAATTCATCCGCTAAGAATCGTGCGAATCTCCGTCCTCGTTCAAAGCTCCTCGAACATCTCCTTTCTCTTCAGCTTTAAACCAAAAGGTGACTCTCGTCCTCTCAGACGCACCACTCCTGGCTTCTCGTGCGCGTATCGCGCTCTCCCTTGTCTCTCCTCCTCGTTCGTCCCCTCGGTGCACTCAGCGGAAAACGCATGAGCGCACCCGGCCGCGAGAATCGTCTTGCGGACCCTTTCCAAGGGACACGAAGGGTTGGAATGCGTCGGTGCGTGAGCCGAAGGGACCTTTAGCGACAGACGCCATCCCGCGACCCCGTAAAGGAATTCTCTGCGGCGGACGGCTCGCAGTTTCGCGCGATTTACTCGTGATTACGGCAAGCTCGGAGGAACTCGAGGCCTCCTACACGCCAAGAATTGAAACAATGACGATTGCTGGCCCCTCCTGAAACTGTTTCGACCGTTTCGTTCTAATCTCGGTCGAGGAGAGACTGGGGATCCTATTCCGGGGCTTCTAGAGGCTTCTATGGGGGTTGAAAGGTGTCGAGTTTGTGGCAAGGGTGTTTAGTTTCTGGTGAGAACTGTTGGAGGAAGAAGAGAGGCGTTAAAATTGATTCGCGTGTTGTTGTGTGCAGTATCTGTTGATTGTATTAGGTCCGAGACAATTTGTAACTTTATTTCTCGTTTGGGAATTCTTTTCTTATTGTTTATTCTTATTGTGCTCTAATTCTCTCTTCGTTCTCGTCTTCCAACATTCTCAAAAACACCTTGTGCACTTTATCCTCTCCACTTTTCAGTATCCTCAACATTCCAGGTAACTCAACTTCACTTTTCAATATTCTCAACATTCCAAGTCTCAAAGAAAATTCTACTCAACTTCTCCAATTTCGCTCTTGGATATCACCAGAATCCCAACGAAAACTCGAAAACCCTTTATGCACTTTATTATACTCATCTTCTACGACTACGTCTTCTCCAAATTCCCAACATCTCATCACCTCTTTGTTCCACTTAACTCCACTAATTTTCACCGGCATCCTCCGACATTCCTAAAATTCCAACTTTATCCGGCAAAAACACTCCGTTTACGTTGCATCGGCGTCGATGCGCGTCCTCATCGATGTACACGCACAGGAACGCTCGCACAAGCATCAGCAACAGTACTTAAGTCGAGCTCTCAGTCCGGTGGCGCGCCACACCCGTGCAATCGAGACGAGCCGGCTCGAGGCAGGCCGAGCGAGCGCGCGTTAATTCCGCTCGCATAAATTCCGGGATTAAGAGCATACGTTATACTTAGGGAAATGCGAGTTTCGTGCTTTTCGCTTCTCCTCATCCCTCTCTCACTAACCCTTTTTTCTCCCTTCTTTTTTCCTCCTTCTTCAACTCGACTCCCTGGCGTTCTTTTACCCCTTTCGTGCACCCTCGTCTTACACTCTCCCCCACCTTCTACGTTTTATTCTTCCGCGCGCAAATTGTAACGCGCGGAACGAACGAGGTTCGACCGATCGAAAGCGTCGATGTTTAGAAAGCGTTCAGACAGGAATTATATGGTAAGGAGGTTTCGACGCCTGGTATTCGGCTCTAAGTGGATTTGCCAGGGAGTTCAGAGCTCCGCCGAGGTCTCTGCCGTGGGGAATCGTGATTTTTGGTTGCATTTGGTGTTCCGGTTCTTCGGTGTTTTTCAACCTATAAATCACCGGCTTTTCTAACTTATAAATCCTTGTATTTGTCGCGTGTTGGGCGTTGAACCGAAATCTGAATTCAGCCGTTTGGGCGTTGGTTAAGTCTCAATGGGTCGGCTGGGAGAGATTGGGTTAGATAGATGGGTTTATACTTTTTATTTGCAGACGATATGTAGACTGATATGTTTCGCGGTTCCTCGAAGACTGTTTTGTACGTGTAAAAATGTGACTAATTTATAGAGAATGCGAAAGTTAGAAATCATGGTGCTTTTCACCCCGTAGGCTGACCATGCCACCCACCCTGGAATTTCCATGGCGGCAGGATGGTGGTGTGGCGTAGTGGCGGGGGAGTCGGACTCTCCGGGGAGATTGGTTCTGATAGAAATTCGGCGAGTTCCAGTGACTTTATGACACGTCAATTGCTATTGAGTATACACCAGAAAGGCGTATGGCTTGCAGAAACGCAGAATTTCTGCGTCCATATAACACTTTCTAGGCCTCGACGTCTGGGTAAACGGAAAAGTTAATTAAAAAGTAGATTCAGAAAAGAGGTCTTTATAAACTCGAAGCCTTAACAGTATTCTTGGAATTTTATAAGCTAGACCTCGAGAAGACAAAGTATCCCTTGATGCTAAAATCTATTCTTGGACCTTACATAATTCTCAAATTTTTCTAACTCCTAAACATCCTTTAAACTCCGAACTATCTTCAACTTGAATTCTTGAAAATTCTACAATTCTTCATCCAACTGCTTTACATTCCTCAAAACTCAATTAATCACTCATTCTCAACCTATTCGTTCCCTCACACTCTTTACATTCCTCTTTCATTTTCAACTTACTCATTCCTTCACACGCTTTACATTCCTAAAAATTGCACGAATCATTCATTTTCAACTTACTCATTCCATCACTCACAACTCCAACTCCATCGATGATTCCGTCTTAACAGATTGCCAACCGATTGGGTGGATCTATCACCTTCTACCTTCGACAACGAATGATGTTTCATTTTCATTTCACTATTCTAAGACACTTTGTTCCATAATATTCTTGAATATAACGAATCAGCATTCTATTTGAAATTATTCATTTTCCAAACACAAAGGCTCTCTACCAATTTTCCCAGAAATCGTTCTACCACTCTTAGGCATTTATTCTACTGCAATTCGTTCGGTTGGTAATGTGTTAACATCGAAACAAGAGGAACGAATGGATATTCTGCAGAAAGCGAGATTCCGAGTATTACAACTTAAAATTCTCAAAGTCCCATAAACTCACATTCCTGAAAATTGAATTAATCATTCATTCTCGCCTTACTCATTCCTTCACACGCAACTCCAACGTTATCCACAATTCCACCCGAACACTGAAACAACAGGAACAACTATGGTCCTCAACGAATCATTCCGCGGAGAGCGAGAAACAGAGATCGACGACCGATTCGTTATGGGTGGCCAGAGATTCGGCTGGACAATGGAAAGTCGCGATCGTTAACGTCGCACGAGGCAGCACGCGACCCACCGTTAAGTGTCCGCCAGGCTTGCTTTTCAGTAACGCGCAGTGGACACTTGAAACAGTTTCCTTGTAAACATGCTAATGGATCGAGCGAACACCGACACCAACGACGATCGGTTTCGCAGCGATTCTTTCGACTCTGGACGAGATTAATGGGCTGGGCCCAGGATCCTTCCTCGCCGAACCAACCGAGAGCTTCACCTCGTTAAGTGTCGATCGTAAATTCGGAGGTGAACGGTTCAATTCGACACGGTGGATTACTACAAATTCCTTCGACCGACAGGAACGTCGTATCCGCGACGAATCGCCCTCGCGGCGCATTAAGACCGGCAGAGCCTTCCGTTTCGATTGACCACGAAACGAAATGTTCGTCTAACTGCTAGAGGAACTTGCCGGTTGAAGATTCGGAGAAGGGATTCGTTGATTTCGCGACGACGGAAAGGGAAAATAGGAGAGAGTTGATTAAACGGGACTACCGAGAGGTCGGAGTCGTTTTCTACTTCGGCATTCATTGGCTTCTTTTTCGGTAATTGTGAAATAAATATCGTTGACGGGAGTGGAAGAGTCTTCTGGGATTAACGGAGACTGGTATTGGTGTATCGGTGGCAAGGGGAAGATTGATTAAAATGTGAATTCTATTGCTCGGTCAGGTTGATTCTATACTTAATTAATGGCGCAATTAATAGCGGCGATGTGAAAGAGTTTGGAAATCGAGGATTGAAATTTAAGAGGAACATTGGAGTCTGTCAACCTCCGAGGTTATTGAATGTAGGAAAAAGGTTTGGTAAAATTCAGTCTTACAGTTTGTATCGAGTTCCTCACAATTTAATTACATAAAATGAATACCATTGGGAGGAATTATTAATCTAATACGTAGTCAAACTTAATCCTGCGAAGAATTAAAGAAATGTCACAATCAACGGTCCACCTCAAAAAATTCACTTTGGAGACGAAATATTCCTCATAATTTAATTGTACAAACTAAATACCATTGCGAGAAATCCGATGCATAATCAAACTTAATCCTTCAACAAATTAAAAAATATTAATCAACTATTCACCTGACAAAACGTTCCTCATAATTTGTCATCCCTTAAAATAATTCTATGAAACAAGTATCATTGAGAGAAATCACAAGTAATCCAATACACAATCAAACTTAACTAAAAGAATCAACTATTCACTTCACAAAAATTACTCTAGAGAAGAAATACTCCTCATAATTTAATCAACTAGTCAAATTTAACCCCTCAAAGAATAAAAAAAAAAAAAACAATCAAAATTATTCAGCTCACAAAAGTTACTCTAGAGATGAAATATTCCTCACAATTTAATTGTACAAAATAAATATCATTAGAAAATCACACCAGGGACAAAACGTAGTGAAATCTGCGCCCCGTAACATTGTCCGGACAAATCCGGAACCCCTCTGCAATTAGCCTTGAAAGAAACAACTTCGCCATCGAGCCTCCACTGTCCCAAGAAAGGACAGAACAAGCAAGGTACACTGGATTCAGTGGAATCGTCCAGAAACCGTGGGACAGAAGGGAGTAGAGTGGAAACGTCGGCGGGAATCAGCGTCGATAAATCACCGAGGCTGGGCAATAAACGTCGCTGGGCTCAATGGTTAATGGCGAATCGTTGATTATGTCGCCGTTTCGGCGATAATCCACGGTCGCGATATATATCGCCGCGAATTTTTCCGCGACCGGGTCGTTTTTCCCCATCATCCAAAGCTGGCGATCCGCGGAGAGCAGAAGAACCACGCTAAATCATCGCGAGAGCGCGGCTCGATTACACTAACTCCTGGCTCCGCACAGTGGACGATAAATATCCGATCGCCGGAACAAATCCTTTGCTCCTCGAGCACTCACGCTTACGCAACCACCACCATGCGATTTAATTACACGCGTTCCTCACTCTCCCTCCTCCTTTGTCTTTATCTCCTTCGCTCCTCAATGTTGTTTTTCTTTCTTTTCTGGTGTCTCCGCTTTTATCTTAGATCGCATCCCTTCTTTCTTTCTTTTTTCGGTCCGCTTCTCTTGGTTGGTCTTCCTGTCGCGTACGCTGGATGGGCTCTCTCGTTGAGGTTTGCGTCTTATTTCTTCCTGCTGGTTAGGTTCCTAATTCTTTCAGGTTTTCCTTTTACCTCGGCCTCTGCTCTCTGCATTTTTTCATAGGTTGAGTCTGATTTTATTTTGGATTTGCTTCGTGTCGTTTGTGTGTTTATTAGAGTATTTATCAAAGTTTGAGTACAGCTCCTTTTTTCTATATTTGTTTATGTGTTGAGTCTGCTTTTATTTTATTTATTTCACGTCGTGCATTTGTTTATTAGGGTATTTATCAGAGTTCGAGTCTGCCTTCTTTTTATTTCTTCTGAACTTTTGCTTTCTGAACCCTTTGCGGTCCTACGTCGAATCAGACTCGACACACAAATTTTTGCCTCGCATTAATAATATAGTTAAACTCAATATTTTTTAACTAATATTACGCTGAAATATGGAAATAAAAACAAACTACACGATACTGCTCGACAGTAGCCAAATGAGTGAGAATTAATTGGATTATTCGAAATGTAAAGAATTAATATATTTTTTTATGGGTCGAGTTTGATTTTATTTTTGATTTACTTCATGTCCTGCATGTGTTTATAAGAGTATCTATCAGAGTTTGAGTTTGGCTCCTTTTCATTCTTTCCGTGATATCTTCTCGATTTTTGTTGAGTCGTGTTGGGTCTGATTTTCTCTTCGATTTGCTTCGTATCGTTTACTATATTTATTACAATATTTATCACAGTTCCAACTCCTTTTTGTTCTTCCTAATTTTTCCTCAAACGATGGTTTCCATCATTTTATCATATAATTCCTGTTCAATCCTTGCTATCTACATTTATCGTGCTCGATTCAGTCACTGTCACCCTTTTTTAATCTTCCTCCTCCTTCGTGCCTCCTATATTTCCTTGATTCATTATTTTGCCTTTTTTACTCCTCCTCTCAGACCAGACTTTCTCTCCTTTTTTTGCTCACTTTCATGTTTCATGTCATTTTCAACTTGGGTTTTATCCTTCCCCTTCTTCTTTCCTTTACCTTTAGATCTCTCGCTCTATCCGTCTCGCCTTCTTTTTTCCACGATTTCTCTCGCTCTATCTTCCCTTCACCCTCTCGACTTTCTTACATCTCGATTCGCGCTGCCGATTCGAGCTCGATCAACACGCCCCTCGCTTGTACTCAATTATCGATACGCTCGGTGCAATTACTCGCGATATCGATAATAATACGTGCCACCGCGTATCGGTTCCTTAGGAAATTATACGGTTCCAGGGCAAAATAAACGACACGCACAGTGGACGTGTCAGCGGCACGAGAAATCGTTTATGCGAATGCTCTCGAGCCCTGTCTCGATCATTTCCAACCGTTTCCTTCCTCTTCTCTTTTATTAAGATCTCAAACGATTACGATTCGTTATTGAGCACAGTTTAAAACGATTACGACACTCGCGGCTTTAAAACGATGTTGCGTTTTATCGGCCGTCGAACGACTCTGTTTCATTTTTTTCGTCTCAGGAATCAAGTTCTGCTGTTTGTTTTTTCATCCTCGTTAGGAAGCTTGTAAAGATCGGTCTCGCGGACAGCTATTACAATCGTTTTCTTGTTTCTTCGGTTTCTTAAGAGATCACGACCGAACGACCAGATCATTTTTCATCTCTTTTTGAACACGTTGAAATTTTGTATCTCTTCGTTTGAGTTTCGTAAAGGGTTGTATAATTTTTACAGAAATTTATGCGAAAGGAATATTCTGTAGGGGTTAATTTAAACTTGTCAGATGTGATAAGTTAACCTTTGCGCAAGCAACCAAAATGTTCACGGTTGTTTCACGCTTTGTTATTTAAAATTGTTCGTATAAATTTTTATTTTGGAAACGTGGGGATCCGGAGCAATTTTGGGGAAAAATTGTTGAAGGAAAATGTAGAAAATATAGAAAAAAAAACTCGGGTGCCCGGTTGCCTACGCATGGGTTAACTGTGAAATTTCAAATGTAATTGTAAAGCAAAATTTCGCGAGTCTAGTGAAATATTTCGAAATATTTTCTGTCAAGTTAATTAAAATTGACCAATTTTTTCCACTTTCCACTTGTTTCATCGACCAAACCATAAATTCCTCGCGTGAAAAAAATAAAAGGTACAAGTTGAATATCGGTGATTATAGTTTTCATCGGCGTTAAACATGTTCCATTGAGAAAACGCGACATTCAAACATCGATAGAAAATTATCCGCGATTCTACAGCCTCGTTATTTACCGCGACGAGAAATTTCGCCAGGTCCACGAGAATTAACGAAGCAACGTCGTCCACGGAAAAATTAACAACCTTGTCGAGATTCGCATTGTCCGAGCTCGAGCCGCGGAAACGGAACAATTAATGCCGGCTGGAAATTATAATTGACGCCGCGTTTCGTGCGTCCCGGAACTTTTTAATTAGGCATCGCGCCGCTTAGCGTTCGACGACCGGGTGAAACTCGGAAAAACGCGAAATTCCGCGCTCTTCGTTCCCCGTTTTCCAACATTTTCCCCTCGTACACGCACCAGAATTGTTGAATAATCATGCAAACTGTTTCCGCAAATTATTTCCTTAAATAATAGACAATTATTGCGCCGATGTTTGCTTCGATAATTCCAGACTGTTCAAAGAAACATTTGTTTTCCGATACTAAGAAAATTGATAGATTTATCATGGACTTCTTAATTTTTGATATTTTTCAATAAAGATTTGTTTCGTTCTATTTCCACAAATATTTACGAGATTTGACGTAACTATAGTGAGCTCTTTATTCCATTGTTTTAAACTTTCAACCTACTAACCATGTAAATTCAATACGATTCAATGGGAATAGTTCTGCATTGATTTGCCCATTCTCAATCTGTTAATTGACACGTGCACAGTCAAAAGTACTCGTAATACATAAATATAATGTTACATGTAATAATTTACCAAAAACATAATGTTACAATTAAACACTTAACCTCTTCAAGATTGACTTCTTTAAAGTTACCAAAAAATTATCCAATTATTTATGTAGTTATATTTTACTCGTTTTAAATTATATTTGTGTGTGTGTGTGTCAGTGTTCTTGAAGAGGTTAACATTTCTTAAATGAAACCCTTAAATAAAATTACCCAAAAAAGAGGGGAGAAAATTTTCGAACGACAAGTGAACCTCTCCCCGCAAAGAATCATTCAATTCAACAGCAAGTCTCGAAAATCAATCACCCAAACCACAAAAACCCATCGCGAAAAGAAGGAACAATCATAAAGGTCCTCTTAAAACAATTTAATCTCAGGTTCGACCTGTGGAAGTATCACGAAATCGGTCGACCAATCGTTTCCCCGGAGCGTGACTTCGGCAGGTCGAAGTTTCGATCGTTACATCTCGTTCCAGTTTGGAAAAGGCAACCTCTAGGAGCGGCGATCGCAGTTTGATAAGCGGTCGTGGGAGTGCAACGGTGTGCAACACGAACCTTTCTCCAAGCGAGCGATACCTCCTACAAGCCTAACTCAATATACATTCCCCCTCTCTTTCGCAAACGTATTCAAATCTGGACAAAAAGCATCCCTTCGGTGTCCGTATCGTCTAATAATTCATCGAAATATCGACGAGAGGTGGTTCGTGAAGGGACAAGCAAACGCTCGTCCATCAAACTTTCAACGATCCTCGACGCACGCCCACCTCGAGAGTACCATCAGCAGCCTCCACAGTCGGAGCGCCTCAACAGGTAAGCAGCAGCAGCAGCCGCGATTCGAGAAGTTCTCGATCGTCGTTTGGAACTTTGGACAAAGAGAGGTCCGGGACGGTTGTTTCGAGCAAGGGCCTGAGGTGTCGAATGCCTTCGACCTCGGAACAAGAGGAGAGACTACTCTCGCGAGGACGAGGACGTAGAGAGCGCAGATCGCTTGGTTCAGATAGAGTTCCGATCCACGAGAGCAGATATCCGGACGGGCTTCTCAGTTAGGGATCGGAAGTGGCTCCAGGCTAACTGGCGCGCTCTTTGTTCTCCATCCCTCTTTGTCCTCCTACAGCTTGACTCTTCGTTCGCTGCTTCCGGCCCTCCTTCTACTTCAGCCCGAGCTATTCGGCTATCGCGTGTCACCCGACGACCACGCGTATACGCGTCGTCTCGCGCGCCCAGGGGAAAATTGGCTCCTTCGAAATAAAGGGACGCCTCCGGTTCGAGGCTTGTTAAGACTCGCCTCTCGCGCGCCGCGACCTGACCCCGTGATATTTCATGAGCCAGACGACAGCGGTGTACAACCCGGGCTAGATGGGACGGTGTAGTCTGTCCACGCACCCCTCGATCGCGACACTATACTTGCCGGTTGGGTGTGGTGAACTTTGGAAAGGTGACGATGGGATAGGTGGGGCTACCGGGTTCCTTGGTTTTCTGATGTGGGTTGATGTGATGGATTTTCAAGGTGATCTGAGTGGTAGTTTGAGGTAGTTGACCGTGGTTCAATTGTCTTTTAACACGTTCACTGCCACGCCAGATTTACACGTTTTGCTCAGGAGGCCACAAGAAAATTTTCATTATTCTAAGCATAGTATATTGTGCTTTATTATTATTATTATTTTTTAAATTCAAAACAATGTTCGAAATTTTTAGTTGACGATATTCTTTTTATTTTATTTTTACAGCCTTTCAGAAATATTATTGTGCACTTTCTCATTGCGCTCTAAGTTTCCTTTCAACACACTATTAACTGGAAGCATATTAGCAAGCTTCGTAATAGTTCAAGCCAGTAGGAAATTTGATTATTTGACTTGTAAAATTAACTAGTTCAAGCTCGCGATGTTCAATAATGCTCCTTATCCACCTAATGTACTTTCAGCTTCATGAATTTGAGTTGTATAATAAACGGAATAATAATATGGTAATCTTTGAGTATACCTGCACTGAGAAGGATTTGCTGGTTGATAACTAAATTAGACTTGATGGTCGAGATGCACATCGAATAAAATTCTTCATCATTCCCTCTTTTCCAATTTTGCTCCTTTTGTTTGCATAAATTAAAGGTACAACATCTCAGAAATGTTCTCATGTAACTACGTTCCATGTTTTGTTTTAACACACTATTAACTGGAAGCACAGTAGCAGACTTATAATAGCTCGAACTAGTAGGCAATTTGATTATTTGACTTGTAGAATTAACTAGTTCAAGCTCACGATGTTCATTAATACTCCTCATTTACCTAATGTACTTCCAGCTTCATAAATTTGAATTGTACAATAAACAGAATAACAACATTGCAACCTCTGAATTTACACGGTCGATAATTCAGGCTTAATGATCGAATAAAAATTCTTAATCGTTAATTTTTTTATCTCCTCCTTTCTCAGTCTCGCCTTTTCACTCTATTTCCTATTACAAGCCATTTAACCCTCGTACGACGAAGCAGGGTCATTTTGACTCGACAGCGATAAAGTTAGGCGGTACAGATTACGGTTGGTACAGGAAATACACCTATTTCACGTATCAAATGTCAATAAACAAGAAAAAAATCAAATATTCATAGCTGAAAGTATGCATATTTATACACAATTCCTCCTCGAAACCCGTGTACGACAGAAATTTTGCTATGGGTCAAAATGACCCTGCATTCGACTCCCGCGTCCATCTAAAACCATTCGCCTTCCGAGGGTTAACAGGACCTTCGAAATGTATCACAAAATCCAATCTAAGATCAGATCATATCCGGTAACACTGCGTGAATTCTTCCAATCTGAAGTTAACCGAAGGACCAATTATTAGCTCAATCTCGATGTCCTTTCACCCTCCGCTCTGTTCCTGCTTTTCTTCCCGGGCACACGTCCCGTACGACGGGCACGAAATTTTTCCCCAACACACGATCATTTCCAGAAGTGCAGACGTCCGCACACGCCGTGATGGACAACTTTTCCTTATCCCACCATTACCACCCCTTCCGGTGTCCCCGATTCCATCGTCCCCGTCGCACACTCCCACGGCGACCACGTCAAATCTCCTTCTATCCCGTGTCCAGATGCCGTCTCCTCGCAGCTAAAAGTCCGCCTCCGGTTTACGATAACGAGCTGAACTCTCATAATTGAGAATCGACACCGACGTTCGACTGAACCAAGTGAAAATTGTCACCTAACCTCCGAAAGTGCTGGCTACTGTACACTATTGGACAGTTGGACGACGTAGGCTATACCTACCAACGATCGATAGCATCTAAGACAGTGACGCTGGTAGTATTGATAAGGGTATATTGTTTCGAGCTTCCTAGCTGTTGGAGCTTTCGAAGACAGAACACAAGTGATTGGTTTAATTGATAGACACGTCTATTTATCAATGGTGCTCGTTAATAATTTCCACAGTTTCACGTTTTCCAACAGAGCCACTTCGATATATCAAGCGTCACATTAGCCGCGTTAAATTTCTATTTTCACATAACAGATCACCTAATTTTCGTTTAGGAAATAGCTTCTCTTGATGGTAATAAAAATTGAACATTGCAAGTTTTAATTTTTGTGTCAAGTCGATTATTGTATGAAGATTTACTTGAGAATTTAGGGTATTTAACTTTAACCCTTTGCACTCTCCGAAACTTTGGAGTAAAGCAATTTCCTGAGAAAAGGTCCTTCGTATATGTAATGACATAGTATTACATAATCAAGGAGCCTTATTACACAATCGCTCACAGTTACATATGTACGCAACTTTCAGTGCTGATACTGCAAAGTCAAACAGCTATGAAGGCTTAGAAACTACCATGTGTCTCCCAAAATTGATACTTGTTTTCAACACAGTATAATCATGGAAGCTTCTATGCTGCATAAGATACCTACTGTGGCTTCTACTGTGTAACTAATCAAATCTTGATATCTCACAAATCAACACTTAGCTACCTCTAGACTGCTATTTTCATACTCATCGCTAACTTAACAATCCCACAAACAACAAGAATCTCCTCTAAAAGTGAAAGCAACACTTGAAGCACATTCTTTATTACTCTGAAACAAGTGACTTCTTTTCCAACAAAATTTGTTAATACTTCAAACAATTTGTTTTGTATCTTCCACTACATAATCATTCGAATCTACACAAACTTGCACTTAGTTACTTTCACAACTGTTATTGATACACTTAATCAGTAAATATCTCAGAAACCTTAAAAATTTCCATAAAAAGTGAAAGTAACACTTGAGAAACATTCCCCATTACAGTAATGTCTCTACAAATGTCAGCAAGTTTGGATTCTACAAGTGTCAGTATAGATGGTTCTACGCCTAGGTCTGCGTCATTGCTACACACATGTTATGGGTGTAACGCTACACCAGTCGGTTTCTTTTACGAGCTTTCACGGCTCGACAAGTCATAACAGAAAAATATAATTTCTTTAATTTTACTTTTTTTTAACATGTTGGTGAGATTTTTCTGATGAAAATGAGATCAAATACGATATAATTTGAATTGGTGAGATTTTTCTGACGAAAATGAGATCAAATACGATACAATTTGAACAACATTTACTTATTAACACGTTCACCGTCGCGCCAGATTTACAGGTTGCTCTCAGGCGGCCACAAGAAAATATTCATTATTTTAAGCATAGGATTATAGTATTATGATTTATAATTTTTCTTTTCAATTGAAAATAATGTCTAACTAGCTATGACGTTCAAAATTTTTAGTTGACAACATTTATTTTATTTTAATTATTCCAAACATTTGAGGCACTCCAGTCACTGATGACCACCATGGCCATATCGGGGAAACAATCTAATGTTAATACTTATTGAGTGATTAATTTAATTTCATTAATATCGCTTTGGATGAATTGCAAAAACAAATTGCTAAAAAAATACATTAAATACCTGTACACATTATCCGTCGAATGTAGAGGTACTCGACAAACTACAAAGGCGAGCGCGAGGCTCGAAAACGTAGTCCCTGACTCTACAAGTGTCAGGTGTTGCCAATTGTTGCCAGTGAAATATCTTTTAAGGAAGTGATGTTGGAAAAAAAATGTTTTAACAAAAGTTGCTTGGTACGAGCGGGAAAATTATGTGGTATAAATATTTGTTTCGTACCTGGTATGGTGGGGGAGATTTCAAAGTCAGTTTAATTTTTTTAAATGAAATGCTATATTTAGACTTCATCTCTTCTAATTCATAATATCTCACAAACTAACAATCAGCTACCCTCAAAAGTATCACGGATAAACACAACCAATTCAACAATTCCACAATCCCTAAAAAGTGAAGAACCTGCCCCATTACTCATCCATCACCGAAACAAGCGACTTCATCTCTTCTAATTCATAATATCTCACGAGCTAACAATTAGCTACCCTCGAAAGTGCCACTGATACTTTTAGGAAGATAAAAGTCTCCCTAAAAAGTGAAAGCAACACTCGAGGAACTTTCCTCGTTACTCCACCGACTGCCTCGTTATCCTAAAACGTACCACGGCTCCGAATAATCGGATCGAGCCTCAAACAAGAGTGGCTGCTCTTCTTCCCGTGCATCTCGCGACAATTTATTAGCCGACTCTACGTTAACCCTTACGCGCATAATACTCGTCTAGAAAGCAGGCGAGAGGGCGGGGGCGTTACGCGCGATACACACCGACGGTGTAATTTCACGGGCTGCACACCTACAGCCAGCGTTAACGAGAGAGACTACGCGCGAGAGGACTTCCTCGCTTTTTCCGACTAACGAACCGCCTTCCGCGTCGGCCCGCCAGCGACAGGATTTAAACAGGCGGCCACGATGTTTTTCGAGCCTTGGCCGCCGAAGAATAAACTTCAGAGGAGAGAGTGAGAGAGGGTGGTGAAAGTAACGCGGAGTAACGAGGCGTCCAATTATCAACTCGTCGCCGTCGTCGGGACGCCAGGCGACTCGGGAGCATCCAACGGAGCCACATTTTTCCTACTCGGACCAAGGGTGAGGTCTACAAGGTGTGTTGAGAAGTTGGAATCAATGAGGATTGAAATCGTTTGGGGGAATGGTGTTGGAATGCGGAGTTGAAGAGAGGAGGTTGTTTCGCGTGATTTTCAAGGTTTTGAAGTTGTTTTTGGGTGATTTCAAGATGAGGATCTGATTGATTTTTTTTTTTAAGTGGCTTGATGGAGTTTTCTTAAACAACAGCTTGTGAAATTTTCCAAATTTTTTGTATGATAGTGGAACCTAAGGTGAATGTACATTCAAATATACCTGTGCAATCGTACATTCCATTAACACTAGAACTGGGTTAAATGTATTATATTTTTTCCCTTCTGGTTTACTTAGGTGCACTACATAAAGAATCTCGAAACTAGAAATATTAATTAAAAATAAATTATTTGTTTATTTCAACACGTCATCGTAGACTTGGCCAAGGGCATCGTAATAATTTCTGTAATTTAACCCTTTCACTGTGGATTAAAAAGATGATGTTCAACAATAAAATTGCATATTTTTTTGTGTTTGAAAACACTTCTGTGAACGCTCGTGGTCGGATCTCAATGAGATACCTATCGAGCTTTGTAGAGATTGCACGTGATGTGCCGACTAGAGTTCAATATGTATGTCTCGAAGGACCACTCTTACAAATATAAGAGACTATGTAAATTATAATAACTCTTCTTCTATTATTCTTAGCAATTGTGTTCCCTTTACTATTGACTATTCTTAACTATCCCTAAGACACGTTTACGCGTGTTTTTAAAGCATCGGTGATGGCACTGATTGGTTGACAGGGGAAGGGAAGTGGAAAACGGGGTGACAAAAATGCGAATATTCAATTGGTGGATGGAATTTGTGGAAAGGTAGCGGGAAGGATTCGGAGCGGGGGTGATGAGCGACTTCTCACCCCTACGGGGAAAGGCCCAAGGTGACGTCAGCGCGGTACCGTTGATCGGGTCACCGTGGCCGTCCGACTCTTGGGTTCCCTAAAGTTTATGACACGGTAATTGCTATTGAGAGATAGAAAATTAATTTAGCTAATGCTAAGGTCACGTACCACCTATTCAGGTACGGGTAAAACTTTGCCTTTTCAAAAATAGCGTCTATAGGCGACCGTATCATAAACTAGTTCTAACGAAGACTTAACAGAACCTTCAAAGTACCTGGTGATATGTAAATATCAAAATTATTTTTCGAAAATTAACAGGTATCTGCATTTTAGCATATTTATTTATAGAAATTCATTTTAACGAAAAGAAACAAATTGCTTGATTTCACGGTAATTTGGAATCTAATCAATTAAACTCGTCACTAAAATTCTACACAATTCTGAAACAAACTACTCTTCAACGTCAATTATTAATACATGAAAATTAGTCATTAGTAGATACCGAATCACCATTATTCAACACAGCACCATAAATACTTAATCTTCATCTGCACAATTACACTGTATCGCCAATTAACCGCTAGCTTGCGTATTCAGTACGAACAACTGAAAAAGAGAATCCCACCCCGGAAGCTTCTCTGACGAAACTCAGTGAATTTCATATAATGTCAGGTGTCAATTCACCCTCATTTTAGTGACTCGTCACCGAAAAAGGAAAAAAAAAGAAAAAGTTTCTCCCCCTCTTCAGAGTGGAAACCTCTCGCGAAGGATCTTTCTTCGTGCCCCTTTGTTCGTCTCAACATTCAACGGCATATTTTCAGCACACCCTGTAAAGGTGTCCCCTCCCCCGCAGCTCTCTCTCTCGTCGGCGAACATGCCAGCCGCCCCTCGCCGTGAAACGACGCGAGTTTTATTCAGTTTTCCGAGAATCCGCCGAGAGTCCCGTCTACGAGCCGCGCTAACGATTCCGCCGGAAAGTTCCAGCCTCGAGGAACCGAGAGAAGAGGCTGGGTGGGATGGAAATTAAATAATTCCGCGGCCCAGACGAGCCGATCTACTCGCGGATCGACCTCTCGGCAGACGAGAGAGAGAAGAGAGGGAGAAATAGAGAAATAGAGGGAATGAGAGGGGGAGAGAGAAGGAGAGTGATTGAGAGAAAGAGGAGAGAGGAAAAGAGAGGAGAGATAGAAGGTATGAAGGGGGAGAAAAGAGAAAAATCGAGAGAAAGAGTGGAGGGAAGGGAGAGAAACGAAGAGAATAATTGACAGAGGAAGAAAGAAAGAGAGGAGTGGGAGAAAGATAGAAACAGTGAGAAAAAGGGGGGGGGGTGAAAGATAGAAGAGAGGAGGGAGAGGGAGAGAAAATCAGGAATAGAGGGAGAGAGGTAGATACAGGGGAGAGGGAGAGAGAAAAAGAGATGGGGGAGAGACAAACAGAAAAGAGAGTAAAAGAGGTAGATACAGGGGAGAGGGAGAGAGAGAGAGGATCGGGGATTTACTGTCCGGCCTTGATTGCCTCGACAAGCCGCGTTTCTTTGATCGTAAATCCAACTGGCCTCGCGATTGTCACTTCTAGCTGTTCGTTTTGTCGTATTGTCTCCGATTTTTTTCGTTCGCGGGAGCGGCCAACCAGTTGGAATGCTTGATCTGTGTTAGACGAGATCCGAGGGAGGTCGAGAGTCTCGAAGTGACGCGTGATGGGCTAGGTTCTTGAGCCTGTGACTTTTTTCCAGCTGTCGAGGATAGGTGCGTTCAGATAAAGATTGATTTAAATCGTCAGACTGAACGTCAATAGTGAGGCGAGAGATTTATTCTTCTTTTCTTGCAATAATTATAAACACTGCCAAACAAAACCTAGCCTAAGCTAATCTGAATTGATCTAATAAATGATAATAATGTAGGGGATTTTTGTGTGGAGGGATAGTGAACTCGAACGGACTTTTGACTATAATATATTTATTAATAGTTTATATCGCTACGCTAGGGATGTCGCTCAATCAATCGCTGGATTCACACTGCCTTTCGCTCCCTCGCATTCGCCCTAATGTCGTCTTGCATACATGCACACTTTTCCATAGAAGAAAACACACACGCACTCACGCACTCCTCGCCTGATTACTAAAACTAAACATTCGTTCAATATCGTTCGCGCTATCCCAAACACTCGACCTGGCACGCCGGTCCTTACCGCTCACGCCATAGACCCTCAAGCATTCACACAGACAACGCATTCATACAGACACGCACTCACGCTCGGTCATCCCTACAATAATTAAAACATTTGAGTAATAATTTAACAGTAATATCTGAAATATTTCAATTCTCGTCAAACTTGAAAACTCGAAATAAAACGAAGGAACATTTACAAAAATTCCTCGAACGCAAAACGAGCAAAATTCACCTCCGCTATCCTACCACTTTCCCCTTGCTTCTCGCCTCATCAAGCCGGAAGCAGCCTAGCTGACGTCTAATCGGCCGTCGAGCATCGATCGCTTGCAAATCGCCTCGCTAATCGCTTTCTTCCAACTGTGGAAGGGGGAGTAGAAACAAGTTATCATTCGAAGAACAAGCGTTCCAATCAACTGCATCGGGGCTTGATAGAGCAATTACACAGAGCGCGTCAGAAAACCCAGCCTTTTCCTCGGCCCGATAATCGTTCGCGTAATTCCGATCGGCGTAATCGAGTATCTCCGGTTTCCAGGGGCAATTTGGCGGCCAATTAGAGATCGATCGGTCGGTGCCCCGTTAATTGATCCCTAATTGCCGCGATAACTTGGCCCGGGACCCGCGGAAACGGATCGTCGGACGTGAGCAAAAGTCCCCTTTGCTCCTCGTTCTATCAGGAAGTCCCGCGGGAATCGAACGAGCCACGAGGAGGACCACGATGGAAAAACGAGCGACTTGGAAAGTGGCCTGATAAGGCCACGGGATCTTGCCGCGATCAGCCGAGCGAACTGCAAAGTTTCGCCGGCTCGTTACTGTCGCATACAGGCTGGCCAACTTCTCTATTTACTCGTGAAATTCCCGACGACGACGGCTGAAATATACTTTCCAGCGGGGCGTGCGTCGCATCGATGTTTGCTCGGCCACCATAGCTGCTTCCTGCAGCACACTTTTTTCCACCGATGCTCTTTCTCCGATCGTCACTTTTTCAACTTCTGTGCTTCGCGAAAAAGATGTGCATTTGATGGTAAGTCTCTTCTTTTTTCTTTCTCTTTTTGGTTAGTGGAATTGGCTTCTGGCTGTTGGTGGTTTTGCGAGGAAGTACATTTTTCAGGTTAGGTAATATTGCGGAACGTGGCAGAAGTGAAAAATTCTGGGCCTACTTCCATTGTCACTCATTTAAAACGGAATGCTGCGGTTCTATTTGAGGATAAAGAATTTTTTAACGCGTTAGCTAAAATCAGAAGATTCTGAGAGTACCACAATCGTCCTTAATTCTCAACTAAAATTGTAGAACTTAGTAAGTAAGTCCATTGACTTTCGAACGTAAATGAACCAAAGAAGAAGTATTTCAAAGATATCAACCTGAATAATTTTTATTTCCATTAGCTCGAAATGGAACGCTAATGTGACAGCTTCTAATAAGGAATCTTCAAGCTTTCAATATTTTTCAACAGAAATAGAATAAGAATTATTTCTCATACGTTACAATTCCAGGTCAATCAGGTCAAAATCTTCCTAACTCAATCAGTTATCCTACAAAACCTCACGAATACCGCGAATCGCAAACTAAACAGCAAAGCACGAGTAACATTCGAAAGATTGCCGTCTTGGCGCGGCTCTCCCTTAATTAATCCCGTTGGAATCGCGTGAACGGCCGCGAATCGCGACGTCGCCAGGTAAACAGCGCGATTTCCGCGCGAACTTTTCCAAGTTTCACGCTCGGCGAAGTACACCGAAAGGAGTAGTCGAAGAGGAAGTACGAGAAGAGAGAGAGAGAGAGAAGGAAGAAGTTCCCGAGCGTTCTTCAACTTCCTCCGAGCAGCAGAAACTCATAGATCTCCGGATGTTTGGTCCAGAGGAACAATGGACGCGCAACTGTAAGTCGCATTAAGCTAATCCTCGCGGAAACGGGACAAAAATCTACGACTTCCGGCGCGCGAGCCACCGAACCGATCTTCCACCTGTTCCATCGCCAGTCCCATGGTGAAACGAGCATGGAAACGGTGAACAGAGAGGACTCGTCGTCGAAAGGATAATCCTGTAATTAATACCAGGCATGCAACAGATGCGTGACGCTCGACGAAAGGTGAAAAAGGTTCGAGGAACTTTCGTGTTCTCCCTCTTGCTTTCCCTCTCTCTGTGTATACGACTGTGCCTCGTTGCGAGCCACCGTTTCCCGGCTTTTACGTATAGGTATATACCTCCATGGAGCGCACCCGGGAGCTTTGTGTCACCGAGAATTTACGGGGGATGAAAGGCGAGGATTTTGATCCAGTTTCTTTATCGCGGCCGTAATTCAAGATATCGCGCGACGCATGGGAATGCGCCCCGCGATCGGTTCCGGGGATTCTCCAGGTGAGAGAAAGAGAGAGAGAAGAGGTTCGGTTAGTTGTTATATTGGGCGGGGCAGAGAGTGTTTAGGGGGATTTTGTAAGAAAGCTAAGTTTTCAGGGATTAAAAGAGAGGCTGACAGGTATTGAGAGTTGTTCGGAGTAATTCGGGAGGCCTTTTGTTGGACGATCTGTCGGATACACTTGGGGAAAAGAAACGAAAGAATTGGAGGAATTGAGGGGTAGTTTGGAGAACGGATTGACTCGAGGTTTGGTGTTAAGGTTTGGTGATCGAGGGTAAATAAACCTTGAATTTCAAGAAAATTACGGTATAACAAGTTCATAAGTATAGCTACCCCTTTTTAATCCTTTGTACCCCGTTTAAATTCCCAACGAATTGACTGGAATATCATTTCAAAAATATACTTTCCATTGCATTCTTATAAAAACAGAGAAAAGAAATGATTTTTTGTTTACAAAATATTAAGGGAAACTTTCGATGGCTCCCGTATGACACCTTTCGTGATCGATGGGACAAAAATCGATCTGAATTTAGCATTCATTACAGACACAACGATTGATAGATATGTAAAAAATTCTTAAAAAAAGAAATAATCCAGTTACGAAAGAGTAAAGTTACGAAAGAGAATATCCTTCTTCAAAATCGTCACATTTCAGTCCTCGCGATCTCTCCAACAGTTGAAGAAAGTCTGCCCGAAGCTTCTGCCTCGTGCTACGCAATCAACATCGAGTGGCTGGTTAAGGTAAAGGAAGAAACGAGCCAAACCAGTGTGGCAGACATGGAGGAGGACGAAAAACGAAAACGCAGCGGGATCCAGAAGAAGCCACAGCACCGTGTAGTACATACTTAATCGTTCACCGTGAGCCAAACAACAGAAACTTGTCCGGTGTACATTACCCCTTTCTCTCTCCCCTTCTCTTTTCTTTCTCCTTCGAGAACGGAGGACACGAAGAGACCAGCGGTAACAAGCAAATTGTTTCGAACGATTATTCCTTGAGATATTCACGCTGGTTGCGTGCAAACCAGCAAAACCAGGGGGTTGTAAAAGTGTCCTCTTCCGACTTTATCCAATGGCTAATTACGAGGCAGAACGTGATTAAAGCAAACTGTGCTTCTGGAACCGTATATCATTGCTGATAATTGCGATTTCCACGATTCGCTGCTATTCGAGAATACGCGAAAAGGAAGCGGGTAATTTCGGCCTAATAGAGTTTTCCATTGTTTGCTCCGCGGTGACCTCGTTGGAAGGATCATGGCCCGTGAATTTTTATTCGCGCAGCCCGATCCGGAAGGCTGATTCTGTGGAATTTATGTGGGAATTTCAGGAGAGACTGATAAGGGAGTAATTTCAGCGAGAGGTATGTGAAAATAATTGCCGGCGTTCGGTAATTCTTTGATTTCCGTTGATACGAGGAAATTATCGAATCTCCATTTGCTGCATTGTACACGTGAGAAAGGAAGAAATGATTTTTATTCGCAATTCATTTCCTTTGCTTGTGATTTTTATCGCATAATATCTCTAAAGTAGTGCTGTGAAAATTCGAATAGGAATTCTTTATTCGAATAATTCGGAAAATTCGGATAATTTCGAATAGGAATTCTTTACTATGTAGAATAATTCGAAGTGTTTAAATTTCGGATTGCGTCGAATATTTCATTCATTTCGAATATTTGAATATTCCACTTATAGTACAATATTCAGCTATTCGAAGTTGAAATCCAGATTCTACTGGTATTCGAATATTCGAATTTTAGTAACGGACCTATAATAAAATCGTCCATTCTCAATATTCTAACGTAGTCTAGACGAAAAGTCGTTCACGCGAAGAACCAAGAATTATTTCCTAGAAAGCAGTGAACATTACTGCCAACCGTCCGGTCGTCGAAACGTTAATTAAAGCGGGATTATTCGATGGAATCAGACGGAGCGAGAGAGAGAGAGAGAGAGAGAGAGAGAGAGAGAGAGAGAGAGAGAGAGAGAGAGAGAGAAGAGGTGAAAGGCCGAGGGAAAATAAAGAAATTCGAGGGAACGTTTAATTTCATCGCGGCGGACCCGGAACGATCCTGTAGAAGTGGATAGAAACGACCCAAGAAGTTAACCTCTCTCCTCTCGGTTTCCCTCGGACGTTGTCGCGAGCACGAGAGAATGCCAGCGACCTTTCTTGCCAGAGCTGGCAAGAAACGCGGCTGAATTGCCTGCGTTTTACAAAGATCCTCCACAACTTTTCGGCCCGGGACACTTTGTCCTTTGACGCGACACTCCGTCTACCAGCCTCTCTGACACAATGCAAACCAATCTGCGGGCCACAATACTGCCGCTGACTTCCGACTTCTTTGTTTCGAGGGGCAACTTTTCCTCGTGATAACTTGTTTCGAGAACGATTGATGCTCGGATAGATTATTATCGAAAGAGGGGTTAGGCTGGGTTAGAATATCACTTCACTGTTTGGTGTCAAGCTTTTGCGGCTCGGAAGATGCTCTGATGGTTTCGAAAGAAATTTTATAGCATGTGGAACAACCAGAGATTCGTTGTTTCAAGCTTACCAATCTCATATAAGAAAAAGAAACAAAGAAGAATTAACCAGAGCAATTAACTGAAGCGTCAAACCCACATCCTCTGATGGATTATTATTGAAAGTAAGGTTAGGTTTGGTTAGAATGTTGCTTCACTACTTGGTGTCATATTATTTGTGGTTCAGAAGATGTTCTGATGGTTGGGGAGGAATTTTATGATTTATGGAACCTGGAGAGTTTTGTTGTTTCAAACTTACCAATCTCATATAAAAACAAAAAGCAAGGGTCAAAGGTCAAGCTTTAACCTAAGCACATGCTCTGATGGATGATCATTGAAAGTGAGGTTATGTTGAGTTAGAATGTGGCTTCAGCAGAGTTCAGAAGATACTCTGACGGTTTGAAAAAAAATTCTGTGGTACGTGGAACATCAAGAGTGTCATTGTTCGAGGCTTACCAATCTCATTCTCACCAAGGTCTCATAAGAAACAGAGAAAAATTAGACAGTACAATTAACTCAAGCCTCGAGCTCACACATGAACTCACTATAATCTCCTAATAACGAGACTATTTCAGCGACCACAACTCCGAACCCCATTAACAACCTCAACACTCCTCCACCGCAACCACCTTCCTGCAGCCTAACGTAATCCTCAAACCAACCCACCCAAGCCCTTTTTCTCTCGAAGAAAGGGGAGAAAAGGAGAAAAAATTGCGCCAGAAATAATCGTAAAATAAAACAGACCAGCGCGAATGCGTCGGGAACCGCAGGTTCTCCGCAGCGTTTTTACTATTGCTTATCACGCGAGCCGCAGATAACGCGATGATAAATCGCGCGACGATTAATTTCACCATTGCCCACTCTCTACTACACGTTGAGGGCGAGTTTTCAACGATACCAGGCGCGTAAGAAGCTCACGAGGAACGATCAGGATCCTGTTAGCGTTCTCATATTCAAAGCACGGCCGGTTTCGGGCCGAGGAAGACAAACGAACTAGCAGATCTACATTGTGTCCCGGCGGATCATTAGGCGGCCGCTTAAGCCTGCCTCTCGTGTCGGGTCGCTGGTAATAGTGGTTGTTTGTTTCCAGACGGAAATCTTATGACGTGCGGTCCCTCCTCTACGCTGTTTCCCGTGCGATCCCATTTGTTCCGGCGTGGCTGGCCAGCCGCGATCCTCACAGCCACGGCAATATACCATCGAAAGTAAAATTTATACTTTCGTTCTACGAATGAACGAGCGTCACGAGAGCGAGAGGTCGCTGCACGATTATATACCGGATTACCGGTGAACGGTGACCCCTTTGAACCCGACTTTCCTTAGGATTACGGCGTATAGGTGTATGTTTGACGGTATGAGATGGTTTTCGTAGGTTTCCAGTGGGTCCTCTCGTTGCCGAAAACAGTAAATTCGAACGAGGTCTGTGACAAGTGGCAAGGATGCATTAAATTTGTACGTTACTAGCATCATGTTTATTTAAATCAATAACATTTGAATTGTTTTGATAAGAATTTAATGAAATATTAAAATATGTAGTTCATTAAACTATATTTTATTTTATACGTAAGATTGGACCAGTTTAACGCAAATTTACTTAACACTGATGGGTAACCGTGACAAATAAGAAAAATCTTTTCCAACATATTAAAAGCATCAGATTCCATGAAAATAATATAAAAACATTTGAATTATTTCGATAAAAATTTAATAAAATATTAAAGAAAAATAGTTCAACGAACTGTGTCTTATTTCATATGACATTCGATCAGTTCAACCCAAATTTACCTCACAGCGATAGCTAACACTGATAAATAAGAAAAATCGCTTCCATAAAGTTCCTATCAAAGTCCATCAGCCACCCTCTTCATCGATCACCACAGAACGAAGCCAGCCCTACGTGAAAAAATCCCAAGGAAAAAATATCTCCAATTTATCCAGCTCAAAACCAGCATTCAACTGGCTCGGTTTCGACTCGCTCTCGCGCATAATTTCCCAGGTGAAACGGCCCGTCGCTCGATTAACTCACTACGGAGTGAAGCTAGAGAGGAAGAGGAGGAAGAAGGAAAGATTCCCTCGAAAGTCTTTAACCCGTAGCCTGGATTATTTTTTCAGGGCACGGTTTTCGCTCGGTTTACGAGGGAAACAGCAAGTTTCCGCCTAAGAAACGGTTTCTCGGGACGGCCGAGTCCCGATGCCAGAACGCGGTGAACTTGGTCGCGCGAAGCCACGACTCTGTGGCGGCCTGCGCGAATTAGCCGGGTAACTTTAAGTGAAAAGTTTTTTCCCTCGCGCCGGAAGGCTCGCAGTATTTTCCAGGCAACCCTTTGTCGAGGCGACCGCGACGTGTCCACGCCTCTGCATACTTCCTGTTTTCTGCGGAACCTTGGCATTCCTAGAAATGTATCAACTTACGGATGATGCTGCGAGGAGAGACAAGACGCTTCCGGTTCACCGTTTCGACCAGCTAGCCGCGAATTGGGATGGAATCGAAGAAGAAACCTACTTGCTGGAACGGTTTAAGAAGGTACACTAAAAACGGGTAAAGTTCGGGAGTCTAACTATTAAGTGAATCGCATCGATGTTCTAGCAGAAGCGGTTTCGCAATTTGCGAATAACTCCTCAATTTGGTAACATTGTTACTTTTTAAAAATTGGAGAAAGAAGGTGAAAGTTACGTTTATACCTTCTCGAAATATTGAAGCTTTTCATTTAGTAGTTATCTACAAAAAAATTCCTAAACTTTTGTTTTTTCTAGACGCATCTAAACTACCCTAAACTACACCCTTAACCACTTGGGTTGGAATATAATCGACAATTATACGAGTCACAAGTGTCTACTTAATTTTTCAGCAATTAAATAAGGAACATGTTCAATAAAGTAATAAAGTGAAATGTTAAAATAATCGATTTGGTGCAATGATTCACTTATTCATACTTTGTCTGTATAATTTAACGTTAAACCTGAATTTCAATGGCAACTGATAATGACAATGAGAAATACGAAAACACTTTACTTTTAACCCTAAGCAACCCGAGTGATTCAGTTGTTCAGTTAAGTTTGTGAGGTCTGTGTTATACTGCATCTAGGTTATTATTGGAATTTTTTAAACATTATAGATTTCATCTCGATATAATATACAAATTCAATGCTTTTTATCATCATTTCATTATTAGTTCATTATTTACAATGCTCTTTTAAACGACACAATTGGCTTTGTCGAATTATTCAAAAAGTCTTAAAAATGTCGGTGTATCATCCTCAAATTTCCCTCACATCAAACACACCCACGTTTACCTAACTTAACCCTCACACCACGATCAAACCGACTTTCCTATCTCCATTCTACACCCATACATCAAGCATCTAAAACTTCCTCCAGTTCCATTCTCCAATATCTCCTCCCTCTCTACCCATCTTCTTAGCTAAATCCACCAGAAAAAAAGAGACCAACGGAAGAAAAGCCTGGCAAAAAAAGAAAATCCCTCAAAGAACATCAAGGAAGAAGGGACAAAAGGGGATTACGATTCAGTCGGACAGAGAGTCAAGACGCCAGTGGAATTCTACACGAGCTTGCTTTAGAAAAATACCAAGCAATCGAAAGTGTTCGATCGCGAACCTCGATAATTTCTCGGGAGGAAAACCTTCGATCGACACGTCGAAGCCACACGGAAAGGTGAGCCTCCCGGAGTCTATTTAGCTGGCCTGGCGAACCGACGACGCCGTAAATCCCGCCGCGTAAATGAGTTTCGCCTCGTAAAAGCGAAGGAATCCGAAGAACGGTAGGGCCGCTGCCGCCTCTTGATACCTTGTGGACAAACTGCACACGCGCGCCCCTTTCCACGCGATCCTTTAACTGCGACGAGTTTATGCCACCACGCGAATCTCGCATAGTTCACAGCCTCGCGGTTCTCTCCGTGAGATTGGCGTCGCGACGGCTACCTTGCTCGAGATGGATTCGGTGGTAGAGAGTCTTGGGGATTGTTGGGACGTGCTGGGTTGATTTTCGGAGCTGGGGAACAGTGTACAGTGTAATGAGAATGGAGTAGTGAGGTTTTATTCCAGTTCGAGGGAAAGGGTTGGTAGCCTGGAGATGGAAAATGTGCGAGTATTTTAGGGTTGAAATTGTATAGCAGGGGGTTAAGATTAAATTTGAGAATTTTATAACTGTCATAAGGAAAGTAAAAAATAAATCAGGTGCAATATTTAAACGAGATTAGATTAGACGTTAAATTAAGATACATGCAGTGATGTCAAAGAATGTCTCATGTTGCTAAAAACTCAACTCAATAGATTCGAGTAATCTTCGGCATTTAACATTCCCGTCACAACAGAGTCATCGTTTTAATCGAAACTTAAAGCTACCAGTTCGAGAAAATACAGAAACTCGAGGCTATCTACTCGCATATTCACGAGAATGATCGATCCTCCTGGTTGCTTGACGTTAACCGAGTCGTTTCGACATTATAGTTTTAGGTTTACCATTGAAACTCCCGGTAAACTACGCGGGCAAATCACACGGCCAGAAATTAACCCAAGAATTAGGTTCAGTTCCCACGGAACCGATGCAAATTATTCATCCCGCCGGCGGCTATCGACGCTCAATTTGCACGGAGCTTGAGCAGCCTTGAGATTTAATTCTTCACTCCGCCAGAGATCCCCGCATTTGAATTCGTGAGTGGTTCGTGGGATCGGTGATTAGGATCCTGGGGTGTTTGGACAACCAGGAGTGTCCTTTGTCTCGAGCTTGGCCTTCGCCCGGAACATTCCTCCACCGTGGTGTTACGAAACGAGCGTGTTGTGTGTTTTCGTCATGATTCTACAGGATCGCTCAAAAATGGGGCGTGCACAAACTTTTACGAACGAGGTTCTCCAGATAATTCTTCGAATTTATTATTCTCTTTTTTTCATTCGTTCATTTCTATGGAAACCTTTCGTTACGAAACGAGCATGTCGCGTGTTTTCGTTATGATTCTGCAGGATCACTTAAAAATAGGCCACGGAAAATTTTTCGAACGAAATTGTACAAATAATTCTTTGGTGAATAGAATTTGCTGAATCTTTTTTCCTTTTTCATTCATTCAGTTCCATCGAAACCTTTAATTAACGAAAATGAGTTAATAGGTCATGTAAAAATGTCCTCTCTTTTTTTATGTAAATTGTTCAGTTTGGTAGATTTCTTAGTTTTCTTAATTTTGAATAAATTAGTAAATCCCTGAAAGTGAATAATTTTCAGTAAATTAGTGAATTCCTTAATTTGACTAATTTACTGGGCTACCAGCTATTCCGAGACTATTTACAATGGTCGAGTGCGCCTCTGTGGAACATACTTTGTAGGCGTTCAATTTTTCTTAAAAATATATCTTACAATGTCGCCGCAGCAGCGACAATGAAGCTGTTAGTTCCACTTATAATGTCGCCACGGCGGCGACAACGGAGTGCAAAGGTTTAATATTATTATTAATTTAATTAATTTTACTAATTTTCAGTAAATTAGTAAATTTCTTGGTTTTAAACTTTGTCGTTAGATACTATAGGTATATTTAGTTTCTTGAGTTTATTTTACTCTGAAAGTTCGGATTTCTATGCATCTTCTGTATTATACAGATAGGTACTGTTATTTCTCATTGACTGTTTTCAACAAAATGTTATCTCTCAATTACTTTTAAATTCGCTATATATTATGAAAGTAACAAGACCGATATTATTATTATTACGGATATATCAGAATTAATATTAAAAGATTGCCACATTAAATCGAATCCCAGGCCGATTAATAACAGAAAATGAAACTTCACGGAACGATTTAATTCAGCAGAATCCAAGAATTCTCCAAATTGTCTGTTTAGTCTATCATGAAGACATCAAATTTGCATCGAAATACACAGATCATCTTTCACGGAAAATTGAAATGAAAACCGGAGATGAAACAGAAACTCGCCCGCCAGCGAGTTTATTTCCATTCATGAATGCTTATGAACGAATCCATGAATTTCGCATTTTCGCCGCTGTTTAAACCTTCAATTTTAAATCATCTCACCCCCCCTCTATCCCTCTTAACATTTTTCAAGAACGCTCAAGCACGTACGATCGAATCGTACGCTTTCACCCACCCTGTAGAACTCTAAGTACCTCCGTTAAATACGACAAGAAGCTTCTCTTCTCGGGCGATCGATGCGTCGAACAATCCGAACTATTCTCCGGAAATAGTTCCCGATCCAGCGCGACACAATCGATCAACGCGCAGCGCGACTCGAAGACGCCTGGAATCGAGAAAGTCGACTTTCTTCCATGACATCGAGTTCCCTCGTATCTCGCGTAGACATCCTATAAATTCGTCTTAATTCCAACACAGAATTCAGCTCCCTTTCTCTCTCCCCTGTGAAAGAAGAAGAAGAGAACGACGAAGAAGAAGCAGCAGAAAGAAGAAGAAAAAAGGGAGGGGGAGAGAATTCGTTTGAAGAAAGAACAGGGATTTAAGTCCATTTTTCATACATATAGACACATATATAAAGGGTTCGAGGGCTCAGAAAGCCGGTACGCGAGTACACGAGCCCAGTAATCCGATACTTCCGGCCGACTAAAGGCTTTAAAGGATAAAAAGCGAGCAGCAGAAGTTACCACGAAGCGTTTCCGACGCGCTGCTACCTCAGAACGTGAGACCGCGATAATGTGCCTCGTATTGCCATTTAACGGCAACGAACCTACCGGACCGATCGTTAAACAAGACTTCCTTCCTTCCTTCCTCCTCTTCCTTCATCCACCCCGTTCTCTATCTTTCCCTCCGCCATTTCGAACACACCGTCGTGTTTCCTTCTCACCTAACCCCGTGTCACTCCCTTCTTTTCAACATAGTCACAACCCTCCCCACACCTACCGCCGCCATAGCGAAACGCCATAACCGTCTTCTCGACTTCCTCCATCACCTACGTGATCCCAGAATTGTTTGACTTGCTGCTCCTTTCTTCTTCGTGTTGTATCAAAGATCGGGTCTGTTTCACGTCACGCCCCTTCTCATTCTCTGC